>NC_139993.1:36409823-36993475 GCF_964263955.1 Coregonus lavaretus | reverse complement strand
TAGCAGAAAAACACCCCAAAGCATAATGTTTCCACCATGTTTGATGGTGGGGATGGTGTTCTTGGGGTCATAGGCAGCATTCCTCCTCCTCCAAACACGGCGAGTTGAGTTGATGCCAAAGAGCTCCATTTTGGTCTCATCTGACCACAACACTTTCACCCAGTTCTCCTCTGAATCATTCAGATGTTCATTGGCAAACTTCAGACGGGCATGTATATGTGCTTTCTTGAGCAGGGGGACCTTGCGGGCGCTGCAGGATTTCAGTCCTTCACGGCATAGTGTGTTACCAAATGTTTTCTTGGTGACTATGGTCCCAGCTGCCTTGAGATCATTGACAAGATCCTCCCGTGTAGTTCTGGGCTGATTCCTCATTGCAACTCCACGAGGTGAGATCTTGCATGGAGCCCCAGGCCGAGGGAGATTGACAGTTATTTTGTGTTTCTTCCATTTGCGAATAATCGCACCAACTGTTGTCACCTTCTCACCAAGCTGCTTGGCGATGGTCTTGTAGCCCATTCCAGCCTTGTGTAGGTCTATAATCTTGTCCCTGACATCCTTGGAGAGCTCTTTGGTCTTGGCCATGGTGGAGAGTTTGGAATCTGATTGATTGATTGCTTCTGTGGATAGGTGTCTTTTATACAGGTAACAAGCTGAGATTAGGAGCACTCCCTTTAAGAGTGTGCTCCTAATCTCAGCTCGTTACCTGTATAAAAGACACCTGGGAGCCAGAAATCTTTCTGATTGAGAGGGGGTCAAATACTTATTTCCCTCATTAAAATGCAAATCAATTTATAACATTTTTTACATGCGTTTGTCTGGATTTTTTTGTTGTTATTCTGTCTCTCACTGTTCAAATAGACCTACCATTAAAATTATAGACTGATCATTTCTTTGTCAGTGGGCAAACATACAAAATCAGCAGGGGATTAAATACTTTTTTCCCCTCACTGTCATTGTTGATATCATTATTCTGTGGTGGTCTGGTCATGATGAAGGCATGAAAGGTCAAACCTGGAATATGATATAAAATCTATAATTCAGGGGAAATCAGCATTTTAGTATCAGATAAGAGCAATACAAAAGCCCAGAGAATGGTACGTGGTGAAGAACAGCGCTTGACAATTACATTTAATCATATGATCTTTGAAATATACTTTTTGAATGATCGAAAGGTTGAAGAACCCTTTTAATGATGAATGGTGTTTTTTGCCATTCAGATGCCCCTTGCCTCTCTCTCTCTGCAGCTGTCAAATGGGGACACCTCTATTGCTCTATAGATTTTCTAGGGTTAATAATTACAGGTCCACTGTTATTTGGGGTGAGGTGCAACGACGTGCTTCTGAATGAATTCTCTTGCAACCCCCCTCTCCCCCCTCTACTCTATCTCTCTCTCTCTCTCTCTCTCTCTCTCTCTCTCTCTCTCTCTCTCTCTCTCTCTCTCTCTCTATGTCTCTCTCTCGCTCCCCCCACTCTCTCTCTCCCTCTTCTCTCTCTGATCTGATCCTAAGCCCCCACCCATTCTAATTCCAGCCTGCATCTCTGTGCCTGAAAAAAGCCATAAACACGCCAGATTAGGTCAGAGCTGGTTTCATAACCACTTCATGACCTCTTTACACGCTCTCTCTTCTCTCTCTCTCTTCTCTCTCTCTCTTCTCTCCCTCTTCTCTCTCTCTCTCTCTTCTCTGTCTCTTTCTCATTCTCTTCTCTACGCGCTCCCTCTCTCTTCACACTATTCAGCCGTTATATAGCGTCCCCCCCACTTTTCTGCTCCTTTACAAGGCCCCGGCTCCCTGTATGTCATTCTTTCTTTCTTTCTTTTCCTCCATTTCTAGCTGAGCCCGTTCTCTCCCTGTAGGCCACAGCAGTCCCAGTCCAGATTAGAAGTGGTGGCCCAGAGTGGCACTGGGGTTCTGTTCTGCTGCAGGTCTAATTTGTTGCTCAGAATGAATAAAATACCCTTCGTCTGTGATCGACAGAAAGAAGAATGAGACCATATAGACTTGAGCCTATAGACTTGAGCTTCTATTGAAGACAGTTCAAAATATGATCTAGTCAGGGTTATTGGCATTTTACAACTACAGTCTACAGTGCAATGTCCTTTACGATATCTAGGTCATATTCTATATGCCTGTGAAGGGATATGTAGGGTTGGCCCAGCAATAGGAGGCTTGAAAGCATTAGAGCAGAGGCAGCGGTGCGGAGACACCACGCTGCATATGTCGGCTCAATCGGAAATTACATTCAAATGTCAGGCGCGCTATAAATTATAGCACAGATCTTCTGTGGTCCGGATTGAATCTTAACCCCATAGAGTCGATTGACGCACCCGTGCGTCACACTGTGACGTCATATTGAATATTGAATAGGTCCCTGTGTGTTTATGCTACAGACTTATCGTTTCTTGTATACTGTCCATAATGTCTAGACACACCATCATATACATACTGTATATATTTATATCCCAGTCTCTGACATTGCTCATTCTAATATTTCAAAATTCCTTTCTTTCCATTTTTGGGATTTGCGTGTATTGTTTTGTATTGTTAGGTATTACTGCACTGTTGGCACTAGGAACATAAGCATTTTGGACAGACACTTCAGAACCTTGTTCCTGATGATAAATTTTTTTGACTGTCTGTTTTGCCATGTACAAATGTGCTATTCAATGTGTTTCTATGGGCTATAGCAATAAAGGCCATATTCAATGTTTCATCAAATAATGTTTTTATGTATTTTTTTTATACCTACAGGGGTCCTAAAATTCCAAATCAAACGGAAACTGCACCGCCCACAACCGCATTGAGGCACACTGCCTGCCCTCCAGGACATTTACAGCACTCGGTGTCAAAGGAAGGCCAAGAAGATCAGACACCCAAGCCACGGTCTCTTCACTCTGCTACTTTCTAGCAGACAGAGATGGTACAGGTGCATCAAAGCTGGGACCAAGAGACTGAAAAAGCGCTTCTATCTTCAGGCCATCAGACTAGCCGGCTACCTGCCCGGTACTCTGCCCTGCACCTTGAGACTAATGCCCCATGTATATAGAGTCATTGAATGCTGGTCAGCTCATATTCTGTTTATATACTGTTGTTTACTCACTGTGTATGTACTGTATATTCTGTATTCTCGACCTAGCCCATCCTAATATACCGGGCCTTGCAAACGTATTCATCCCCCTTGGTGTTTTTCCTATTTTGTTGCATTACAACCTGTAATTTAAATGGATTTTTATTTGGATTTCATGTAATGGACATACACAAAATAGTCCAAATTGGTGAAGTGAAATGAAAAAAATAACTTGCTATGAAGCCCCTAAATAAGATCTGGTGCAACCAATTACCTTCAGAAGTCACATAATTAGTTAAATAAAGTCCACCTGTGTGCAATCTAAGTGTCACATGATCTGTCACATGATCTCAGTATATATACACCTGTTCTGAAAGGCCCCAGAGTCTACAACACCACTAAGCAAGGGGCAACACCAAGCAAGCGGCACTGTGAAGACCAAGGAGCTCTCTAAACAGGTCAGGGACAAAGTTGTGGAGAAGTACAGATCGGGGTTGGATTATAAAAAAATATCTGAAACTTTGAACATCCCACGGAGCACCATTAAATCCATTATTAAAAAATGGAAAGAATATGGCACCACAACAAACCTGCCAAGAGAGGGCTGCCCACCAAAACTCACGGACCAGGCAAGGAGGGCATTAAGGTGGTCCTTAATAGCTCAGCTGGTAGAGCACGGCGCTTGTAATGCCAGGGTAGTGGGTTCGAACCCCGGGACCACCATACACAAAAATGTATGCACACATGACTGTAAGTCGCTTTGGATAAAAACGTCTGCTAAGTGGCATATTATTATTATTAATCAGAGAGGCAACAAAGAGACCAAAGATAACCCTGAAGGAGCTGCAAAGCTCCGCAGCGGAGATTGGAGTATCTGTCCATAGGACCACTTTAAGCAGTACACTCCACAGAGCTGGGCTATACGGAAGAGTGGCCAGAAAAAAGCCATTGCTTAAAGAAAAAAATAAGCAAACACGTTTGGTGTTCGCCAAAAGCCATGTGGGAGACTCCCCAAACATATGGAAGAAGGTACTCTGGTCAGATGAGACTAAAATTGAGCTTTTTGGCCATCAAGGAAAACGTTATGTCTAGCATAAACCCAACACCTCTCATCACCCCGAGAACACCATCCCCACAGTGAAGCATGGTGGTGGCAGCATCATGCTGTGGGGATGTTTTTCATCGGCAGAGACTGGGAAACTGGTCAGAATTGAAGGAATGATGAATGGCGCTAAATAAAGGGAAATTCTTGAGGGAAACCTGTTTCAGTCTTCCAGAGATTTGAGACTGGGACGGAGGTTCACCTTCCAACAGAACAATGACCCTAAGCATACAGCTAAAGCAACATTCGAGTGGTTTAAGGGGAAACATTTAAATGTCTTGGAATGGCCTAGTGAAAGCCCAGACCTCAATCCAATTGAGAATCTGTGGTATGACTTAAAGATTGCTGTACACCAGTGGAACCAATCCAACTTGAAGGAGCAGTTTTGCCTTTAAGAATGGGCAAAAATCCCAGTGTCTAGATGTGCTAAGCTTATTGAGACACACCCCAAGAGACTTGCAGCTGTAATTGAAAAAGGTGGCTCTACAAAGTATTGACTTTGGGGGGGTGAATAGTTATGCACGCTCAAGTTTTCTGTTTTTTTGTCTTATTTCTTGTTTGTTTCACAATAAAATATATTTTGCATCTTCAAATGGTAGGCATGATGTGTAAATCAAATGATACAAACCCCAATTCTTTTAATATTCCAGGTTGTAAGGCAACAAAATAGGAAAAATGCCAGAGGGGGGGGGTGAATACTTTCGCAAACCACTGTCCCTACTACTGTACGTTACCATTTTATTTCCAAAATATATACTGTCTATATGCACACCATATTAATATTCTGGATTCTGACACACGCTCACTCTATATCTACTCAGGATTGTTAATTTGACCCGTTCTGTAATTTCTTGATTTCTTGTTTAGATTTGTAGATTATTCGTGTATTTGTATTGTATTTGCGAGACATTCTACTGCACTGTTGGAGCTAGTAACATAAGCAGCTATTACACCTGCAAATCTGAGTATGCGACCAATAAACTTTGATTTTATAAGATTTAACAATGATCTGCGCGAGCATGCACTCACCAAAATGAATGCATGCCAGTAGGCCTTTCCCGACTACAAACATTACAAAATGACCATGGAATAAAGAGCGTGGATTCATGGATTATGTGAGTAGCGCTACACTACACAGGTATTATAGCCAACGTGTTATTTTATGTGTTCCGGCATGATAATTTTTTTTACTGAGATAGACATGAATGTGTAACTCCTTTGGTAGGCCTACTCTTTCTCTATAGGGCACATCTAGCCTTGTGACATGATATGTTTAAAACCTTGAGGTCTAAAGGAAACTTCATTGGCATCTGAACCAAATCATATTAGTGAACATATCATAATAAATTAAGACCATATTTAAAGCAATTAAATTGTATGATAAAACCAAATAAGCTTCACTCAGCCACATTATCAACCCCAGGCCTGTAGGCCTAAGTGTGTGTGTGCGTGCATGTAAGTGTGTGTGAACATGCTCCTGTATGTGTGTGTCTCAGTGAACATGGATAAACATGGTGCCATATCCTCCAGCAGAAGCCATCTTACTGAAGCTGCAGAGAGTAGAATAGAGCCCAGATGAGTAGGGGGGTGGGGAAGTGGAGGAGGGCGGAGGGGGAGGATAGTCGCTGGAGAGGAGAGAAAGGAGCATAAGCATTTACAGGCTGCAATTATGTGTAATTTTCCAACGGCAGCGAAATTAGAGCCACCAAACAAAACAAGGAGGCAAATTTACTCCCCGGATTAGCTTGTCATTGACACGTGATACATGCCAGGGGAGAGAAAAGAGGCGACATTACTAATGCAAATATTGACAAACAGTGGCATCTGGAGACAGGTTGGGCAGGCAGGTGAGGCACATGGCCAGGGAGGCTGATCATCGCCCTGGGAGGGCGTGATGGGGAGGAGCTATATGCGGTACGCAGCACTCCACGGTTGCCATGGCACCACAGCCTAATGTTACTGCAGGGCAACAGTACTGGGCTGGTCTCGTTGGTTGGGTGGACCTCAATGTCGTGGAGTACAGGTACACATGGAGCTGTGTTGGGCTGAAGAGAAGGAGCAGTTCATTTTGCAGGGTTGTTGATGAGGATCAATTCACTATTTAATCTGCCCAGGACCAAACAATCACAAAACTCCACACAAGTGGGTATACATTCAAATGAACACCAGGTGAATTTGATCCCTAAATGGACTTTAACTCTGACTTCCAGACAACGAAAAGCTCAGTGCAGCAGTGTGTATAGGGTTAATTTACCAGTGCCGTGGTGTCAGAGGGGAGCGCTCCCTCCATCCATCCATCCAGCCCAGAGCCACCACTCTGGGCAGCACACAGTGGTTAGAGGTTATGTTTTCAATGACATCAGGACGGGAGTCATTAAAGCAGTAGTGAGCGGCATGTAAATAATCCCATCAAAAGGAAACAACATAACAACCTCTGTTTAATCCGTAATTACCCTGGCTACACCCCTCAAATTCTACACCCTTTGGCAGTGTTAATTAGCTAGCACAGTGCTAACGAGTAGCCAGAGGTAGGCTACACCACTGCACAGGCCCGTCGGCTGGAGCACTATTGGACTGAGCATTGCTACTTTACATTCACATCTATGGAGTCAGTCTCTCCCTCTCACCCTCAGACATTCACTGAGTACCACAAAAAGTAATTTACAGGAGGAAAGTCCTGAATAAACATAGGTGTTCTTTTAGGAGTAGAGAGAAGAACACCTTTTGTTCCTATATCTTATGAAACTAGCGAAAGTGTACAGTAACATGGTTTGTAGCATAACGTACCTTCAGAGGTACACATAGGATCTGACATGGTACTGTTAGCTACCTTTTGGGGTACATGTGCAGATAATCTAGTATAATGCCACATTTTGAATATAAAGGTACAATCATCACACATACACTACTGGTCAAAAGAACACCTCAATTTTTCCAGATTTTATTGAAATTCACACAGTTTAATGTTTAATGTACTCTGAAATTAAAGCATAGAACAAATAAACAATTGGAGACAAATTTTGTTTAACAAAATGTAATCAACATTTCTGACTCATCAAAGTAGCCACCTTTTGCAGACATAACAGCCAAACACACTCGTGGCATTCTTTCTACAATGGAAATCAAATATTGTTCGGAAAGTTCTTCCCAACACTGTTGCAGAAGTTCCCACAAATGTGTTGCACTTGTAGGTTGCTTTGCTTTCA
This sequence comes from Coregonus lavaretus, assembly GCF_964263955.1. NCBI lineage: Eukaryota > Metazoa > Chordata > Actinopteri > Salmoniformes > Salmonidae > Coregonus > Coregonus lavaretus. The sequence goes on along the minus strand of NC_139993.1, from coordinate 36,986,101 downwards.
CCCTTCTGCCCAGTTCATCCCAAACCAGCTCGATGGGGTTTAAGTCTGGAGACTGTGCTGGCCATTCCATGATTTGAAGCCTACCGTCTTGTTATTTTCTTCCAAGGTAGTTCTGACATGGCCTGGAGGTATGTTTTGGGTCATTATCTTGCTGTAGGATGAAGCCCTGACCAACTAGGCGTACACCAGATGGTATTGCATGGCGCTGCAAAATGCTGTGGTAGCCGTTTTGGTTCAGGGTGCCACTCACTCTGTGCAAGTCGCCAACCCTGGATCCAGCAAAAGAGCCGCAGACCATCATGCTTCTTCCTCCATGTTTGACAGTTGGTGTCACACACTGAGGAACCATCCTTTCGCCTACTTGACGGCATGTGTGATGAACCAAAGATTTCAAATGTTGATTCATCGGTCCATAAGACCTTCTTCCGGTCTTCAGTAGTCCACTGGCGGTGCTTCATTGCCCAGGCAAGCCTCTTTTTCTTATTTTGCCATCTTAGCAATGGCTTTCTTACTGCCACTCAAACTGTTAAACCTGCAGCTCGAAGTCTTCGCTTCACAGTTGAAACTGAGACTTGCTTAATTCGACCAGTGTTAAGCTGTGCTTGAAGCTGTTGTCCTGTGAGCCGCCTATCACGCAAGCTATTGACTCTCAGAAACTTGTCTCTGTTGTGGCTTTGGGTCTGCCAGACCTCTTCCTGTCAGAGTTTCCAAGTGCCTTTTGATGGTGTAGGAAACTGTACTCACTGACACCTTGGCTTTCTTTGCAATTTCTCTAAAGGAAAGACCTACGCTTATAAGGGTTATAATGGTCTGTCTTCCTTTGTTAATTACCTTTTTCTCGCCATTATGATAGCAATATACTACGTCCTGCAGTACAATATCGTCCAAATAATGCTTAAGAGGGTGTAGTAACACAGTCTGTTCCAACACTGCTTTTATACAGACTGTAAGTAATTAACAAAAGTTGGGACACCTGTAGGAATTGTTAGCATCAACTTTCAAGGCTTAATTGACTTCCATTGCTGCAGAACAGCTGTAAGTTGTTAACCCATTACTTGTTCCCTGAAAATGCCCTTTTTTTATAACTCTGAAATGTACATTGTTTTTCAGTCTTTGGTAACCTAAACCTTTTTTATTTTATTTTTACCTCTGGCAGTTTACCGCTTACCTTTGTACCATTTCAGGTTATTCACTGGACTTGAACTGCTTAAATTTCAATAAAAACTGGAAAAATGGGAGTGTTCTAAAACTTTTGACCGGTAGTGTATATTGGAGGCGTGGCTTGGTAGGGGTGTGACTTTCAGTTAGCCACCCGTGAGTGGAAGTGTTGTACCAGTTTAAGTGGTCTACGGTTAATAAAATGATCAATCGTTTTTTTTATGAGTGTAGCATGGAATTCCGCAAGGTCTGACATGGTGTTATAAAAGTACTGACAATATGCTAATAGCAGCAAGCTCCATAGTTATCAAGCAACAGGCTCAGCCAGGCAGGAACACCAGAACAGGTTGGACTAGTTGGGCTAGAAGCATCCTGACTGCAGCCAAGACTAGTTGCTTGATTATCTAATAGCTTTTCACTACTTCAGTAATAGATGTACAGTAAAGTATAGTACAGTAAAGTTGGAAACATTACATTGCCCTTATTAATGTGTAATTATTCCTAAAAAGTACAAGTATTGTTATTACTCATTGTTACACAGTACTTACACTGTACTCCTAACCCTAGCTTCATGTCCATGTCCCGGTTCCACCCTAACCCTAGGCTCAACCCTACAATACTTGTTACACTGTACATAATTGCACAGTAATAAGGGCACTGTAATGTAAAGTGAAACCTTAAAGTCAACATACAGTACCTGTACTAATGTATGGGGATGGGTGGACTCTGTAGTGATTAGTGGTGTCTAACTGCACATTTTCATGCAGAACTATGTTGCAGGTGATTTGCTAACGGTTACAGCTATTTACTCAATAAACTGTGTGTGCAAGATATTTATGGGTGTGTTGTATAGGGACAATAAAGCTCCACAGGTTATATGAAGGAGAACCTGTGACCATCCAGGTCTGCCAGGGGATCATTGCCTTACATTGTCGATATGCTGTCTGGATGTTCCTCATCCACTGCCCCTGTGAACCCAGACAGATCTGCTGAAGCCTAGGAAAATAATCCCATCGGCCAAGGGCATTGAGGCAGCACTGTGTAACGAATGATTCACCCCATTTCAGACCTCCACACACCATTTATCCCCCTGTTCTTCAACCCTTTCTCTTTTTGTTTATGGTTCTTCCTGTGGTCGTACATTTTGTGCAGATCTAAATCTTGTCTACCTGAATGGAAACATAGACTGATGTTCCCCACAACACAAAGTGAGGAAATGTTGCCGTTATGGCATTGCTGTTGTGTACTACCGAGGTTTATTCTGGATCCAACTCAGTTTAAAACTGTTCAGGATGATATGATAGCATAATAGTATGACAATTAAATAGTGCATGCGCTCGCAAAACACAAACCTCACCAAGGATGCCATACTCGCTTTTGACAATCATTTCAGAAAGCCTTGTGAGAGAGAATTTGATAATTATGATAATTTTTTACATAGCCCATAATCTAGCCGTGATCCAAAATGGACTAAATGATCTTGATATGAATAAAAAAAATACAACCCCCCCCCCCAAATATGGTAAACAATTATAGTTGGATTCGTATTGTTTTAGGCAGTGACCTGTGAAGGCAGAGAAGTGACTGATGTCTAATCCTATCCGGTTGTGGCTCTTCATTGCCACTCAGTTTGGGGAATGTAGGGGCACCATGCAATTATTTTTGATTTATTTACTTGGACACTTCCTGACATACTGAGTTGATTTCATCGCTCGTGGCCCAGACTCCAGAGGAGGGTTGTGTCCTCATTATTGTTACTACACTAATGTACACTGAACAAAAATATAAACGCAACATGCAACAATTTCAAAGATTTTACTGAGTTACAGTTCATATAAGAAAATCAGTCAATTGAAATAAATTCATTAGGCCCTAATACCTTTTTTTTTTAAGTAGGGGCGTGGATCATAAAACTAGTCAGCATCTGTTGTGACCACCATTTGCCTCATGCAGCGTGACACATCTCCTTCGCATAGAGTTGATCAGGCTGTTGAGTGTGGTCTGTGGAATGTTGTCCCACTCCTCTTCAATGGCTGTGCGAAGTTGCTGGATATTGGTGGGAACTGGAACACACTGTCGTACACGTCAATCCAGAGCATCCCAAACATGCTCAATGGGTGACATGACTGGTGAGTATGCACGCAATGGAAGAACTGGGACATTTTCAGCTTCCAGCAATTGTGTACAGATCCTTGCCACATGGGGCCGTGCATTATCATGCTGAAACATGAGGTGATGGCGGTGGATGAATGGCACGACAATGGACCTCAGGATCTCATCACGATATCTCTGTGCATTCAAATTGCCATTGATCAAATGCAATTGTGTTCATTGTCCGTAGCTTATGCCTGCCCATACAATGACCCCACCGCCACCATGGGGCACTCTGTTCACAACGTTGACATCAGCAAAACCGTCTGCCGTCTTCTCAGTACAGTTGAACTGGGATTAATCCGTGAAGAGCACACTTCTCCAGCGTGCCAGTGGCCATCGAAGGTGAGCATTTGCCCATTGAAGTCGGTTACGACACTGAACTGCAATCAGGTCAAGACCCTGGTGAGGACGACGAGCATGCAGATGAGCATCCCTGAGAGGGTTTCTGACAGTTTGTGCAGAAATTATTTGGTTGTGCAAACCCTCAGCTTCATCAGCTATCCGGCTGGCTAGTCTCAAACGATCTTGCAGGTGAAGAAGCTGGATGTGGAGGTCCTGGGCTGGCCTGGTTACACGTGGTCTGCGGTTGTGAGGCCAGTTGGACCTACTGCCAAATTCTCTAAAACGATGTTTGAGGCAGCATATGGTAGAGAAATGAACATTCAATTCTCTGGCAACAGCTCTGGTGGACATTCCTGCAGTCAGCACGCCAATTGCACGCTCCCTCCAAAATGTCACATTTTAGAGTGGACTTTTATTGTCCCCAGCACAAGGTGCACCTGTGTAATGATCATGCTGTTTAATCAGCTTCTTGATATGCCACACCTGTCAGGTGGCTGGATTATCTTGACAAAGGAGAAATGGTCACTAACAGGGATGTAAACAAATATGTGCACAAAATTTGAGATAAATAAACTTTTTGCCCTGTTGTTCTAGGAGGGGGTTGGACAAGAAGAAGGAGCCAATAAAGTGAGTGGCATAGAACCTGAATACTGTAAGTCTCCATCATTAGAAATAGTGGAAGCTTGGTCTGGGTAGGTATGAAGGGAAGACAGAGTTTGTGTGTGTGTGATCTCACAGGAATGGCCCTTAACCATTCATGGCCTCTCACTTTTAATGTAGCGTAAGCCACCAGATCTCCATGGGTCATAATCTCTCTCTCGCTCTCTCTCTCTCCTCTCTCTCTCTCTCTCTCTCTCTCTCTCTCTCTTGCTCTCTCTCACCCAACCATCAGTCAGCAGTAAGTTGACACAGCTCTTTCAGTACAGGGAGCATGTGTAATTTTTGGTGTTGTACACTGAAAACCACATTGGACCCAGGCGTTCTCAGGAGAAGGCTGTTGAGGCATTGGTGTCTGCGTCCATGCCTCTGCCACTGTGGTTCCGATGTCCCTCTTTGTTTCAGCTAATTCCTCATCATCATCTCTGCCAACCCCCATCCAAAGACACGTCATACAGTACTGTATGAAAGATGTTGCATAAAGCCACTTCTATGTTTATAAAATATAAAAGTTATGTGGTCTTATGTGTTCAGCACCCAGTGATTTGTCATTAGTAGAGGACAGGGAGTGCTGGGTTAACGACCCTCTATTCATATTAATTGGAATCCACTGGTCCTCTGAGTCACAAAAGCCTGTAGAAAAGTAATTTAGAGACCCCACGCCAAAGACTGACCAGTATTCCTCCAGCGCCTAATCAAAATGGCTCATGAGAGTCAGCAATGTGCCATTACATAGGAGCAATAATTGTTATATTTCATTCTGAACACTGTCATTGTGGTGCTGATGCTGTTTACAGGCAGAGGTGAAGAATAGGTGTGTGTGTGCGTGTGTGTGTGCGCACGCCGTGTGCGTGTCCTCGAGCCACGACTGGTGATAAATATGCATGGCACATCTACTGTCTGTACTTAGGCAAAATAGATTGCATTGCTGGTGTGCAGAACATCTATCATTTCAGTCTGTGATTAATAGCTGTCCTGGGGATGACTGCTGCAAACTCCAGACACATAGAGCCAGGCAAAAAGATAGACAACAGCAAATACCTTCCGTGGTCAGGGGGCTGGTAACATTAGGCAAAGTTCAAACATCTCTCAATGTGTCCTGTGGCTCTGTGGTATTTGTGCGTTTATAAGATATTGGAATTCAAAGTTGTAAAGGATCATGTGACTCACTATTGTTAAACAGAGATTCCTCCATTTCACTTAATTTTTTGAACTATAGAGCCATTAAGGTTTTTATTTTACCCTTCTTTCTTTTCTTTTTTTGGTGTGTTTTTAGAGTAACAAAACACTAAGGGACGACATCTGCTTTTGTTTAAAATTGGTATAGATACATTTTTAGTGCTATGTTTATGTGGATATTTTACTGTTGATAGTTGTTTCATGCTTGAGAGTACCTGTAATTATGCCAGCTAGCTGCCAACCATTCAGCTGTTTTTCTAACCTCATTGTCTGAAGCGTTGGCGTTAGGTAGTTAGTAGCTACTGTGCTCGAAATGTAGCTAGCTTGTTGCTACCTGGATAGCTAACTAAACAATAGCTGGAACGACCTAGAGAACAGACGCGAACTGGCTGAGTCGATTCAGTGGCTAGCTTTGCACTTGGCTGGCTAACAGTAGCTGCTAGGGGTAAGTTATAACCTACATTTGTGTTTTGTTTTTACATACTGATAACCAGAGTCGTTCAAGGGAATTCGGGACATGGGTGACTAGTTAACGTTAGCTTGGCTCTCTCTGTGTGTTCGTGCCGTGGGAGGAGGTTTTTTTTTAGTTGGCAGAGAGCATTGGCTAGCTAGTATGCTAGCTATTCTAGCTAACTAACTGGCTGAATAAATTGACGACGGACTCGCTCAAGCTGTCGGGACTAACCCAGAAATTTACACAACGTTAGACACAGACACGAATGATCTGCTTGGCGTGTTGACACACTGGTGGTTTGTTGTGGCCGAGTATTGGTGCTAAACCGTGTTGTTGGAGGCTGGCATGCTAATTGGCTGTGGCGTCATAGGATTCGGTGCCCTGGACGGTTTTCACTGAAGAATATTGTACCAAGTTAGCTAGCTGAATAAACTAAGTTAGTCTATTCCTAGAAAACATTGAACCGCTGTAGTTTACAACAATTATAGTTTCTGAGGTGGAAGTTGGGAGAGTTATATTTGGGTGTTTCAGTGAAACGTAAGTGAGGGAGGCCCCGCTCTCTCGCTTTCCCAGATGTTTAGTTCATTTCATTCCGATCTCCTTTGCATTATTGTAGCCATTTTCTTTAGCCTGTCAACTATGGGTCTGTCTATCCCTGTTCTCTCCTCTCCGCACAGGCTATACAAACGCCTCACACCGCGTGGCTGCTGCCACTCTAACCTGGTGGTCCCTGCACACACGACCCACGTGGAGTTCCAGGTCTCTGGAACTGCCGTTCTGCAGCCAACAAGGCAGAGTTCATCTCAGCCTATGCTACCCTCCAGTCCCTCGACTTCTTGGCGCTGACGGAAACATGGATTACCACAGAAAACACTGCTACTCCTACTGCTCTCTCCTCGTCTGACCATGTGTTCTCGCATACCCCGAGAGCATCTGGTCAGCGGGGTGGTGGCACAGGAATCCTCATCTCTCCCAAGTGGACATTCTCTCTTTCTCCCCTGACCCATCTGTCTATCTCCTCATTTGAATTCCATGCTGTCACAGTCACTAGCCCATTCAAGCTTAGCATCCTTATAATTTATCGCCCTCCAGGTTCCCTTGGAGAGTTCATCAATGAGCTTGACGCCTTGATAAGTTCCTTTCCTGAGGATGGCTCACCCCTCACAGTTCTGGGTGACTTTAACCTCCCTACATCTACCTTTGACTCATTTCTCTCTGCCTCCTTCTTTCCACTCCTCTCCTCTTTTGACCTCACCCTCTCACCGTCCCCCCCTACTCACAAGGCAGGCAATACGCTTGACCTCATCTTTACTAGATGCTGTTCTTCTACTAATCTCACTGCAACTCCCCTTCAAGTCTCTGACCACTACTTTGTATCCTTTTCTCTCTCGCTCTCCTCCAACACTACTCACTCTGCCCCTACTCAGATGGTAATGCACCGTCGCAACCTTCACTCTCTCTCTCCCGCTACTCTCTCCTCTTCCATCCTATCATCTCTTCCCTCTGCTCATTCCTTCTCCCTCCAATCTCCTGATTCTGCCTCCTCAACCCTCCTCTCCTCCTTTTCTGCATCCTTTGACTTTCTATGTCCCCTATCCTCCCGGCCGGCTCAGTCCTCCCCTCCTGCTCCGTGGCTTGACGACTCATTGCGAGCTCACAGAACAGGCTCCGGGCAGCCAAGCGAAAATGGAGGAAAACTAGACTCCCTGCGGACCTGGCATCTTTTCACTCCCTCCTCTCTACATTTTCTTCCTCTGTTTCTGCTGCTAAAGCCACTTTCTACCACTGTAAATTCCAAGCATCTGACTCTAACACTAGGAAGCTCTTTGCCACCTTCTCCTCCCTGCTGAATCCCCCCCCCCCCCCTCCTCCCTCTCTGTGGATTACTTCGTCAACCATTTTGAAAAGAAGGTTGACGACATCTGATCCTCGTTTGTTAAGTCAAATGACATCGCTGGTCCTGCTCACACTGCCCTACCCTATGCTTTTACTTCTTTCGCCCCTCTCTCTCCAGATGAAATCTTGCGACTTGTGACGGCCGGCCGCCCAACAACCTGCCCGCTTGACCCTATCCCCTCCTCTCTTCTCCAGACCATTTCCGGAGACCTTCTCCCTTACCTCACCTCGCTCATCAACTCATCCTTGACCGCTGGCTATGTCCCTTCCGTCTTCATGAGAGCGAGAGTTGCATCCCTTCTCAAAAAACCTACACTCGATCCCTCCGATGTCAACAACTACAGACCAGTATCCCTTCTTTCTTTTCTCTCCAAATCTCTTGAGCGTGCCGTCTTTAGCCAACTCTCTTGCTATCTCTCTCAGAATGACCTTCTTGATCCAAACCAGTCAGGTTTCAAGACTGGTCATTCAACTGAGACTGCTCTTCTCTGTGTCACGGAGGCTCTCCGCACTGCTAAAGCTAACTCTCTCTCCTCTGCTCTCGTCCTTCTAGACCTATCTGCTGCCTTTGATACTGTGAACCATCAGATCCTCCTCTCCACCCTCTCCGAGTTGGGCATCTCCGGCGCGGCTCACTCTTGGATTGCGTCCTACCTGACAGGTCGCTCCTACCAGGTGGCGTGGCGAGAATCTGTCTCCGCACCACGTGCTCTCACCACTGGTGTCCCCCAGGGCTCAGTTCTAGGCCCTCTCCTATTCTTGCTATACACCAAGTCACTTGGCTCTGTCATATCCTCACATGGCCTCTCCTATCATTGCTACGCAGACGACACACAATTAATCTTCTCCTTTCCCCCTTCTGATAACCAGGTGGCGAATCGCATCTCTGCATGTCTGGCAGACATATCAGTGTGGATGACGGATCACCACCTCAAGCTGAACCTCGGCAAGACGGAGCTGATCTTCCTCCCAGGGAAGGACTGCCCGTTCCATGATCTCGCCATCACGGTTGACAACTCCGTTGTGTCCTCCTCCCAGAGTGCAAAGAGCCTTGGCGTGACCCTGGACAACACCCTGTCGTTCTCCGCTAACATCAAGGCGGTGACCCGATCCTGTAGGTTCATGCTCTACAACATTCGTAGAGTACGACCCTGCCTTACACAGGAAGCGGCACAGGTCCTAATCCAGGCACTTGTCATCTCCTGTCTGGATTACTGCAACTCGCTGTTGGCTGGGCTCCCTGCCTGTGCCATTAAACCCCTACAACTCATCCAGAACGCCGCAGCCCATCTGGTGTTCAAGCTTCCCAAGTTCTCTCATGTCACCCCGCTCCTCCGCACACTCCACTGGCTTCCAGTTGAAGCTCACATCTGCTACAAGACCATGGTGCTTGCCTACGGAGCTGTGAGGGTAACGGCACCTCCGTACCTTCAGGCTCTGATCAGTCCCTACACCCAAACGAGGGCATTGCGTTCATCCACCTCTGGCCTGCTGGCTCCCCTACCTCTGCGGAAGCACAGATCCCGCTCAGCCCAGTCAAAACTGTTCGCTCCTCTGGCACCCCAATGGTGGAACAAGCTCCCTCACGACGCCAGGACAGCGGAGTCACTCACCACCTTCCGGAGACACTTGAAACCCCACCTCTTTAAGGAATATCTGGGATAGGATAAAGTAATCATTCTACCCCCCCCCCCCCCCTTATCCCACCCCAAAGAAACAAAATAAAAATAATAATAATAATTGTAAAGTGGTTGTCCCACTGGCTATCATAAGGTGAATACACCAATTTGTAAGTCGCTCTGGATAAGAGCGTCTGCTAAATGACGAAAATGTAAATGTAAATGTATGTGGTCTAAATTGAGATGGAATTGTTCATGCTAGATTCGATCTTCAGCACTGACACTATAGTCTACCCAGCAAACCCGGGAACATTCCCAGGACATTAGCTAACATTCATATTAAGTTCTAGTTAGGTTTGAGCTAACATTAGGATGATAACGTCCCACAAATATTCAAATAATGTTTTCGATCACCAAATATTTTTCTCGAAAATGTTTTCAATCAAATATCCTTGGAATGTTCTCCTAACATTCACTAAAAAGTTGTTCACAACGTCTGTAATAACTGCCACAGAACATTTCAATAAGGTTATCATTATATTGCCAGTGTAACCGGTGTGAAATGGCTAGCTAGTTAGCGGTGCGCGCTAGTAGCGTTTCAATCGGTGACGTCACTCGCTCTGAGACCTTGAAGTAGTTGTTTCCCTTGCTCTGCAAGGGCCGCAGCTTTTGTGGAGCGACGGGTAACGGTGCTTCGAGGGTGACTGTTGTCGATGTGTGCAGAGGGTCCCTGGTTCAAGCCCAGGTAGGGGCGAGGAGAGGGACGGAAGCAACGCTGTTACACAGGGAATATAATAACACAATGTTTCTGTAATGTTCTTAGAACATACTGCAACTTAGTCTGCTGCGCCACAGGGATGATTATGTTTGTAGTGGATTTCCCTTTGTTCTGCAATCCTTAAATTATGATTCAAACTATGGCTATATGTCTTAGTACATATGCACATCTATGTACACCTCACCACAATCTATCAGGCAATAATTTAACATAATATCTGAAATCAAGTTCGTAGGGAAAATAAAATTCAAAACATCCCAACTTTACAGTATATAAAGAGGATTAGTAGAGTAAGAAATAATATAGGATAGGATACTTATTTTTCTGTCACGATCGTTAGACGGAGTAGACCAAGGCGCAGCGTTGCAGGCAAACATACTTTATTTAAAGAGAGTAAACACTCGAACAAAACAACAAACGATACGTGCAGTCCTACGGTACAGACCAAAAGGCACAAACCAACTGGAACAAGATCCCACAACTATTGTGGGAAAACAGCCTGTATAAATATGGCTCCCAATCAGAGACAACCAGCAACAGCTGACACTCGTTGCCTCTGATTGGGAACCACTCTGGCCAACACAGAAATACAAAACTAGACTCCCGACATAGAACAACAACATAGAATGAACACACCCTGGCTCAACATATAGAGTCCCAGAACCAGGGTGTGACAGTACCCCCCCCCCTAAAGGCGTGGACTGCGACCGCGCCTCAACATAGACCAAACAGGGGAGGGCTGGGTGGGCATTCCTCCTCGGAGGCGGTTCCGGCTCCGGGCTCGCCCACCACCCTCCAATACTCCCCCCGTAGCGCCACTGGTCCGGTCTGGCCCCACTGGCTGGAGCTGGACTGGACATCGTAGGAGCGGATTTCTTAAGCTCCGGTGTGGAGCAGCTCACAGCAGGAACGGGCCGGACCGGGCTGACGATGCGCACCCCTGGCTTGGTGCGTGGAGCAGGAACGGGCCGGACCGGGCTGACGACTCGCACCCCTGGCTTGGTGCGTGGAGCAGGAACGGGCCGGACCGGGCTGACGACTCGCACCCCTGGCCTGGTGCGTGGAGCAGGAACGGGCCGGACCGGGCTGACGATGCGCACCCCTGGCTTGGTGCGTGGAGCAGGAACGGGCCGGACCGGGCTGGCGACACACACCGTAGGCTTGGTGCGAAGGGCAGGAACAAGCCGGGCCGGGCTGGCGACGCGCACCCCTGGCTTGGTGCGAGGAGCAGGAACAGGCCGGACCGGGCTGGCGACGCACACCGTAGGCTTGGTGCGAAGGGCAGGAACAGGCCGGGCCGGGCTGGCGACGCGCACCGTGGGCTTGGTGCGAGGAGCAGGAACAGGCCGGGCCGGGCTGGCGACGCACACCGTAGGCTTGGTGCGAGGAGCAGGAACAGGCCGGGCCGGGCTGACGATGCACAGCGTAGGCTTGGTGCGAGTGGCAGGAACAGGCCGGGCCGGGCTGGCGACGCACACCGTAGGCTTGGTGCGAGGAGCAGGAACAGGCCGGGCCGGGCTGACGATGCGCAGCGTAGGCTTGGTGCGAGTGGCAGGAACAGGCCGGGCCGGGCTGGCGACGCACACCGTAGGCTTGGTGCGAGGAGCAGGAACAGGCCGGGCCGGGCTGACGACTCGCACCATAGGCTTGGTGCGAGGGGCAGGAACAGGCCGGACCGGGCTGTGGAGACGGATAGGAGGCCTGGAGTGAAGAGCTGCCACAACCCGTCCTGGCTGAATGCCTACCTTCACACACTCTGTGTGAGGCATCAGCACAGGACGTACAGGGCTGTGTAACCGTACTGGCATAACAGCACGTGACACTGGCGCAGGATATCCGGGACCGAGGAGAGGCACTGGAGGCCACGAGCGCTGAGCCGGCACACTCCGTCCTGGCTGCATGCCCACCTTCGCACGACACTTGCGGGGTGCTCGCACAGGACGTACCGGACTATGCCGGACCACTCGTGGCACAGTACGCAGCTCCGCATACCGCGGAACCTGCCCAGTCTCATGCTGCCATGCCTGAGTACAGGGAGTTGGCTCTGCTCTCCATCCAGGCTCCGCCAACCTGCCTTCTGGCCCCCCAAATCCGGTGGCCTCCTCTCCAAATCTCCCAATTCGCCCTGTGGCAGCCTCCTGCTGCCCAGTCGCCCATGCCGTGTGCCCCCCCCTAAACATTTTCTGGGGATGCCTCTCGTCCGTCCGATGACGACACTGCTGACGCCGTTGCTCCTCTCTCGCCAGGGCCTTAATCTTAGCACATGGCCCTTTGCCCCCGAGCATGTCCTCCCAGGACCACACTTTGCCCACCTGGGCCATCGCCAACCTCTCCAGCTCCTTTCCCGGCGGTTCCTCCCATGTCCAGGCTGCCTGCTCCTGGACACGCTGCTTGGTCCTGGTATGGTGGGATCTTCTGTCACGATCGTTAGACGGAGTAGACCAAGGCGCAGCGTTGCAGGCAAACATACTTTATTTAAAGAGAGTAAACACTCGAACAAAACAACAAACGATACGTGCAGTCCTACGGTACAGACCAAAAGGCACAAACCAACTGGAACAAGATCCCACAACTATTGTGGGAAAACAGCCTGTATAAATATGGCTCCCAATCAGAGACAACCAGCAACAGCTGACACTCGTTGCCTCTGATTGGGAACCACTCTGGCCAACACAGAAATACAAAACTAGACTCCCGACATAGAACAACAACATAGAATGAACACACCCTGGCTCAACATATAGAGTCCCAGAACCAGGGTGTGACAGTACCCCCCCCCCTAAAGGCGTGGACTGCGACCGCGCCTCAACATAGACCAAACAGGGGAGGGCTGGGTGGGCATTCCTCCTCGGAGGCGGTTCCGGCTCCGGGCTCGCCCACCACCCTCCAATACTCCCCCCGTAGCGCCACTGGTCCGGTCTGGCCCCACTGGCTGGAGCTGGACTGGACATCGTAGGAGCGGATTTCTTAAGCTCCGGTGTGGAGCAGCTCACAGCAGGAACGGGCCGGACCGGGCTGACGATGCGCACCCCTGGCTTGGTGCGTGGAGCAGGAACGGGCCGGACCGGGCTGACGACTCGCACCCCTGGCTTGGTGCGTGGAGCAGGAACGGGCCGGACCGGGCTGACGACTCGCACCCCTGGCCTGGTGCGTGGAGCAGGAACGGGCCGGACCGGGCTGACGATGCGCACCCCTGGCTTGGTGCGTGGAGCAGGAACGGGCCGGACCGGGCTGGCGACACACACCGTAGGCTTGGTGCGAAGGGCAGGAACAAGCCGGGCCGGGCTGGCGACGCGCACCCCTGGCTTGGTGCGAGGAGCAGGAACAGGCCGGACCGGGCTGGCGACGCACACCGTAGGCTTGGTGCGAAGGGCAGGAACAGGCCGGGCCGGGCTGGCGACGCGCACCGTAGGCTTGGTGCGAGGAGCAGGAACAGGCCGGGCCGGGCTGGCGACGCACACCGTAGGCTTGGTGCGAGGAGCAGGAACAGGCCGGGCCGGGCTGACGATGCACAGCGTAGGCTTGGTGCGAGTGGCAGGAACAGGCCGGGCCGGGCTGGCGACGCACACCGTAGGCTTGGTGCGAGGAGCAGGAACAGGCCGGGCCGGGCTGACGATGCGCAGCGTAGGCTTGGTGCGAGTGGCAGGAACAGGCCGGGCCGGGCTGGCGACGCACACCGTAGGCTTGGTGCGAGGAGCAGGAACAGGCCGGGCCGGGCTGACGACTCGCACCATAGGCTTGGTGCGAGGGGCAGGAACAGGCCGGACCGGGCTGTGGAGACGGATAGGAGGCCTGGAGTGAAGAGCTGCCACAACCCGTCCTGGCTGAATGCCTACCTTCACACACTCTGTGTGAGGCATCAGCACAGGACGTACAGGGCTGTGTAACCGTACTGGCATAACAGCACGTGACACTGGCGCAGGATATCCGGGACCGAGGAGAGGCACTGGAGGCCACGAGCGCTGAGCCGGCACACTCCGTCCTGGCTGCATGCCCACCTTCGCACGACACTTGCGGGGTGCTCGCACAGGACGTACCGGACTATGCCGGACCACTCGTGGCACAGTACGCAGCTCCGCATACCGCGGAACCTGCCCAGTCTCATGCTGCCATGCCTGAGTACAGGGAGTTGGCTCTGCTCTCCATCCAGGCTCCGCCAACCTGCCTTCTGGCCCCCCAAATCCGGTGGCCTCCTCTCCAAATCTCCCAATTCGCCCTGTGGCAGCCTCCTGCTGCCCAGTCGCCCATGCCGTGTGCCCCCCCCTAAACATTTTCTGGGGTTGCCTCTCGTCCGTCCGATGACGACACTGCTGACGCCGTTGCTCCTCTCTCGCCAGGGCCTTAATCTTAGCACATGGCCCTTTGCCCCCGAGCATGTCCTCCCAGGACCACACTTTGCCCACCTGGGCCATCGCCAACCTCTCCAGCTCCTTTCCCGGCGGTTCCTCCCATGTCCAGGCTGCCTGCTCCTGGACACGCTGCTTGGTCCTGGTATGGTGGGATCTTCTGTCACGATCGTTAGACGGAGTAGACCAAGGCGCAGCGTTGCAGGCAAACATACTTTATTTAAAGAGAGTAAACACTCAAACAAAACAACAAACGATACGTGCAGTCCTACGGTACAGACCAAAAGGCACAAACCAACTGGAACAAGATCCCACAACTATTGTGGGAAAACAGCCTGTATAAATATGGCTCCCAATCAGAGACAACCAGCAACAGCTGACACTCGTTGCCTCTGATTGGGAACCACTCTGGCCAACACAGAAATACAAAACTAGACTCCCGACATAGAACAACAACATAGAATGAACACACCCTGGCTCAACATATAGAGTCCCAGAACCAGGGTGTGACATTTTCTATATGTTGTTATTTTTCTATATGTAGTTATCCTCTCTCTGCAAAGACAAAGACCACAACCTGGAAGTCAGAGTAAAGGTGTGAACAGCTTTTTATGTATGTAATTCCGTCCAAGTGGTGCAGTGGATTAATTCCAGGGATGACACTCCAAAGCTCCCATCACAACTGAACATATTTTGTGTTTTGGGAACCTTTATCTTGTAATGTCCCCACAATCCTAATGACATGTTTTGGGTACTTTTAAATAACAGAAAGAAATGTGTTCTGTGAACATTTTTTTAACATTAGGGGAATGTTTTGTTCACCATAATACACACATTTTATGAATGTCGGCACAACTGGACAGATTTTGTGTTTTGGGAACCTATCTCCTGTAATGTCTCCACACTATTACTCACAACATGATGAAATGTTTTGGGAAAGTTAAAAGAACATAAAAAAATATGTTCGGTTAACATTCTTGCAATATCAGATCACCCTAATACCAACATTGTTTAATCATCAACACAACTTGACAGATTTTGTGTTATTAGAACTTTTAGGGGGAATGGTCTTATACCTTTCCCACAACTTAATTAAATGTTCTGGGAACATTCATGCTTTGCTGGGTGTAGACTTGTTATCACCTAGAGTGTAAACGGGTTATCGACCTCCGCCATTATAATATTACTGTCATCATGTAAATTTTTGTCATGCAATTCCCAAAATGGAGAGCTCTCCAGTCAGTCAGTTTAATTTGTCAATTCAGCATGTCACTATGGGCGGGTGAGGTTTATTTGAGTGCGTACCATCTGGCCTGGAGGTGAGACGGTTAAAGGCAAACAAAGGGCACAATGCAAATAATGTAAATAGCCTTCTTCTTGCCCGTCTCTGTGACACAAGTCACTGGTTATTATCTGCCTCAGAATTATGTGTGTATGCTAATGAGCAGCCATGTGGATATGTAGGTCACATCAACCTATTTTCCACAAGGCTTCCACCCCCCTCCTCCTCCTCCTCCTCTACACAACACAGATACAGAACACACACACACACACACACACACACACACACACACATACTAGCGCATGCTCCGCACAATCACACGAACAAGCACACACACGCAAGTACACACACACCAGAGGAGGCTGGTGGGAGGAGCTATAGGAGGATGGGCTCATTGTAATGGCTGGAATGGAACTGTATCAAACACATCAATCCACATGTCTGACTCCGTTCCATTAATTCCATTCCAGCCATTATAATGAGCTCATCCTCCTATGGCTCCTCCCACCAGCCTCCTCTGACACACACACACAAACACACGTACACACACACACACACACACAGTCAGACGCAAGCCCCTAAAACCTCTCCTTATTCCCTCGCTTCCTTAGATACCCATTTTTAGTTTACACCAGTTCCACTGATGCTGGAGCAATGACTACCTTTCTGGCACACACCAGGATGCTTTCACACAGAGAACAAAAAAACACACAGTACAGCATCTTGTGAAGCCTCCACCCCAGCGTGGGGCCCAGTGCTGCTGGTCCCAAGGATTCCCATGGTGTTATCTCAGCTTTCACTTTTTACTTTTCAAATCCTCGCAATGAGACAAGAGCATATTCCTATACCCCTACTTTTGCCTCCCTGATTTATGTTATGAATGTGTGTAAGAGGAAAAGGTTCATATGACAGGTTGTTTCCTGCAGAGTAACTACTGTAGATACAGAAGCAAAAGTATGTGGACACCTGCTCGTCGAACATCTCATTCCAAAATCATTGGCATTAATATGGAGCTGGTCCCCCCTTTGCTGCTATAACAGCCTCCACTCTTCTAGGAAGGCTTTCCACTAGATGTTGGAACATTGCTGCGGGGACTTGCTTCCATTCAGCCACAATAGCATTAGTGAGGTCGGGCACTGATGTTGGGCGATTAGGCCTGGCTCGCAGTCGGTGTTCCAATTAATCACAAAGGTGTTCGATGGGGTTGAGGTCAGGGCTCTGTACAGGCCAGTCAAGTTCTTCCACACCGATCTCGACAAACCATTTCTGTATGGGCCTTGCTTTGTGCATGGGGGCATTGTCATGCTGACACAGGAAACTGTTGCCACAAAGTTAGAAGTACAGAATCGTCTAGAATGTCATTGTATGCTGTATCGTTAAGATTGACCATCACTGGCGCTAAGGAGCCTGAACCATGAAAAACAGCCCCAGACGATTATTCCTCCTCCACCAAACTTTACAGCTGGCACTATGCATTCGGGCAGGAAGCGCTCTCCTGGCATCCGCCAAACCCATATTCGTCCATCAGACAGACAGAGGGTGAAGTGTGATTCATCACTCCAGAGAACGCGTTTCCACTGCTCCAGAGTCCAATGGCGGCGAGCTTTAGACCACTCCAGCCGATGCTTGGCATTGCGCATGGTGATCTTAGGCTTGTGTGTAGCTGCTCGACCATGGAAACCCAATAACAGCACTTACAGTTGACCGGGGCAGCTCTAGCAGGGCAGAAATTTGACGAACTGACTTGTTTGAAAGGTGGCATTCTATGATGGTGCCACGTTGAAAGTCGCTAAGCTCTTCAGTAAGGCCATTCTACTGCCAATGTTTGTCTATGGAGATCACATGGCTGTGTGCTTGATTTTATACACCTGTCAACAACGGGTGTGGCTAAAATAGCCGAATCCACAAATTTGAAGGGGTGTCCACATACCTTTGTATATATAGTGTATATCCATGCAATGGTCTGTGTAAGATGCTGGTCTTATCCTTGAATTCTATTTCTGGATGTATTTTGTTTAATCTTTTTTTTTTTACACTCCACAGTCTCCACAGTCTGGATTACAAAGCTCAACTGTCATCCAGTTGTGTAGGTGTTTGTAAAAAAACTGCTGTTTACTTTAAAGAGCATTAGTCATATCAGAGCTCTGGCTGGATAACAATGTTGCTTGCTTCCCTCCCAGCCTTTTATACTGTCCCTTTGTTGACCCCCGCTTTGCATCACACGCACTTTAGTCAAGTTACTCCAGTACAAGCAGCTGATGACTTCTGTACACCAAACAGCAGCTGAGAACACATCCATCTCCCTCCATTGTCTTCACTACTACATTCATACACAAACATGTTTTTTAGAAATATTTTTTGTCAATGTTGGTCATGTGTTTATTGAATAGAAATTGATCATTCAAAAGTTTCCAAAATATCCACCCAGGCAATGTACAGTATGTGCTATTATGGTATGTGTACTATAATGAGCTGTGTAAGGACATATTGTCAGAGACGGGCGTAGGTGTGGTGTGGAATCAAATGCAGGATGCAGATGCAAGTCCAAAATTTACTTTAATAAAGTCCACAGAATGAACGGCTACAAACAGAGCCGGAGGCATCCGAAAAATAACGCACTCAGCGTAAAAATACAACAAACGCACAACAGTGCGGACTCTCTAAAAGAATAGAGCACAAACTGACTGGCAACACCTGATGACATGGAACAACTACACACAACCAAAAGACAGAAACAACGAGAACTTAAAGGACACATAATCAAGACAAAATGAGAAACAGGTGTACCAAAACAGACCAAACCAAACAAACACAGAAACAATGAACGGTGGCAGCTAGTACTCCGGGGACGACGACCGCCGAAGCCTGCCCGAACAAGGAGAAGGAGCAGCCTCGGCAGAAACCGTGACACATATGGAGGACATGTTCCTGGTCAATGCAATAACATAAAAAGCATGAATATAAGCTTCTGCTAAATGGCATATTTATTTATTTATTTATAATATAGTATCATACAGACTTGATTGAAGCTGAGAATGACCCCTGACTGTTTGTATGGGATGGATGTGTTACAGTATATACTGGTGAACAGTGAGAATAAATGGTAGAGGCAGAGTGCCAATACAATACCAGTGCTCTCTGTGGGACAGTAGTAACAGACAAGAGTCTATCCTTGACTCCCTGGTGTGACAACCCCCATTATCCGTCTGCTAAAAACCGGAATCCGGATTCCCTTCCCCCTTCTCTCTCTCTCTCTCTCACACACACACACACACACACACACACACACACACACACACACACACACACACACACACACACACACACACACACACACACACACACACACACACACACACACACACACACACACACACACACACACACACACACACACACCCTTCCGGGCACTGGGAGGTCATAGCACTCTATGCTGGCAGCAGTGCATAGGGCACATGGGAGACATGCAGTAGAGACAGCCATGGTGGTGAGGAATGTATACACGCGCTTGTGTGGGCACGTGTGCTGGCAAGTGTGGTCATGTGTATGTTTTGGAAGAGAGAGGGTCAGAAACAGAGAAAGAGGGAGGGAGGGAGGAAGAAAAAGAGGGGGGTGCAGAGAGAGAAAGAAGGGGGAAACTTGGCACCATTCAGATCTTGTGGGTTCTACAGAGACATTTTGGATGCTGGTTGCCTTTTTGCCAATGATGCAATTTACCATGCCTCTGTGCCTACCATGCTACATGTTTTACCAGCGCTCCTTATCAGACTCTGACTGCGGTTTGCCATGGCCCTCCAGGTCCGGCTTATGTGCGCCTGAGCATCTCGGCAGCACAAAGCTTATTAAAGGAACAGGCAAAGCCACAAATGCTGCCACATTCAGAGCTGCTATTGTGGTCTGCTTTCCGTGAGCATTGAGATGGTAATTCGACTCTGTCTGAGAGAAGAAATGCCAATATATTTGGGGGAGCAGCCTGGAATAGTCTAATGGTTAATGGCTTTTGAGCAGGCATTGGACATGTACACTGTATGGAGCTGGAAGTCTGTTTGCAGTCCCCATCTAACACAGGGGCAGGAAGCCACAATTGAAAACACTAGAAATTCTTCCTCTCAAATATCACAGAAAATAACGGGGGTCTTTTGGCGTCATTACTGCAATGTTTCCTGAAAGCAGCCAAAGTAGCAGTCCATATGGTGTTATTCACTCTCTCCAACGAACAAACCAAACTATCTCTCCCAAACCCCATCTCTTCTTTCCTCTGCTCTCCTCCCCTTCTCCAGACTCCTATAGTGAACTGATTGGAAAACGGCAGTGGAATACAGTCATCAATAACATGAACCTCCTTCCTCTGGCTGTGAGAGGGTAGAACCTCTCACTAACACACACAGCGTTTGTTTATGTGTGTGTGTGTGTGTGTGTGTGTGTGTGTCTTTTTGCATGCGTGTCTGCGTGTGTGTGTCTTTGTGCATGTGTGTGTGTGTGTGTGTGATTGTGTGTGCACGTCTTGTGTTTCTGTGTGTATGTTTATGTGTGTGTGTGTGTGTGTATGTCTTTGTGCATGCGTGTCTGCGTGTGTGTGTGTGTGTGTGTCTTTGTGCATGTGTGTGTGTGTGTGTGTGTGTGATTGTGTGTGCACGTCTTGTGTTTCTGTGTGTATGTTTCTCTGTGTGTGTGTGTGTGTGTGTGTGTGTCTGTGTGCATGCATGCCTGCGTGTGTGTGTATGTGTTTGTGCATGCGTGTATGCAAGTGTGTGTGTGCTGTGGTGGGGCTGTGGCACTTCCCACAGAAAGAAAACACATGAGAACATTACCACTGCTGCGGCTGCCTCTCTGCGCCTCTCCCCAACCCCGGCTCTCCTTGCCTCTTAAAGGAACAGGCGGCCGCTTGGCGAGCGAGTGGAGGAGCTACCGTGACACCCAGCACTCTGCCCCACAGTACACAGTGTGCCAAGCAGCTCCCAGGCCTCCTGTTCTAGACACCACAGTGCCAATGGCTTTCACATGGAGGGGGCAGATGGACGGGTGATGTTTAGAGTGAGGTGCCACAGATGAACTCGGTGACCAAGACGAACCAGAGAATCAAATCAAATCAACCCAAGAGGAGGGGAAGACTGGTCCACATCTGGGTTTATAGGCTGCATCATGGCATTATATAAGACATGCTTAGGGCATTAAACACCACTTAAAGAAACATCGTATTTACAGATGGCCTATAGTCAGATATTTTCATGGTTACATACAGTATATGGGGCTAGGGTTAGTATTTAGGCCTTATGTAGCTACTGTATGTACTTACTGTATACTGTAGAACGGTAGAGACATCTCTGGTGAAATGGTCCTATAGGGTTCTACATGTGACAGGGATCTTCTGACTTCCTAATCCAATCAGCAAGAGAATGTCAGTCCAGATATAATTCAGCCCAATCTGGCTCCTATTGTACTGTGTCTGTGGGGCTGAATCCACAATTGATAGATTTTTTTAGTCTGTGATCATATGTTGTAAACAGCCATAGTACATTCAAAACAGCATGATAATTAATATTTTTTTACATGCACTGTTACCCCAAGTGTTGTACTTGAGTATGTCACCAAGTATGTGCACTGATCTTTTGAGTAAAGTATAGTCTACATAACTTTGAGCATGTCTGACAGTATGCCTGAATATGCTGTTTAAAGCTGGAATCCTAAATGGAGAAACAGTCACGTCCGTTTGCGATATTACAACAAAGAAGTTACTGCAAACAACGAACACCGTTTCTTCCCCTCGGACATCATTGCACGCGCGATAGAACAGCACAATACAGTATGTACTGCAGTTTTTTTTACCAAGCTGCGTGATGCTCCTCAGCTCGGCAACAAAAACAATAACAACGGTGGTGGGCCGGCCAGTGGCGCTGTTTCCCCCTTCCGCGGATTCCATTATTTAAGCCCTCAGGTTTGTAGTTTTACAAGCACAAAAAGGAGTCAGAGTCTCCAAAGTGAAGGAGAGAGAAGGATCAGGGCGCCATTTATGAGTCAGGGCTGAGTCAGAGGATAGCAGGGCGGAGGTTTCAGTACTGCCCTGTGTTTGGTTGTTTTGGGTTCTGTTCTCCCTCTCTCTGGCCCCAAAAGAGGCCCCAGCACCAAACATACACACACGCACACACACACCCCTCATCAGCCCCAGGGACACTCCTAAGGCAGGTGCTGAGAATCGGGAGAAAAGCATCCATTGGCTCTGCATTAAATTATTCAACCTGTGATTAATTATCATTTGGCGCCACAATGGCAGGAGCTGGGGGAATTCCTCTGCTGGACGGCAAGCTATTGTTTTTTTTCTTCCAACTCAGTCTAATATTTGGGAATACAAATCATTTCCAATAGTATACCTTCACACACCACAAGGACACACTGCACTGTTGAAATGGTTGCTACACTACACGTATCCATTGTGTTTCTATTGACATTGTATAACAGGGGTGTCAAACGTCCGGCCCGCGGGCCGGATCAGGCCCGCAAATGGGTTTAATCCGGCCCGCGAGATGATTTTGAAGAAAAAAAATAAAAAATAATAATAACAATAATAATTTTGTAAAGTATAAAAATGCGCTGCAATTTTTCAATAAAATAAACTACTGTTCCAATTGCGTCCACTGGATGGCGCAATAGCAATTGTGTTAAGCAAGCAAACTGTTTATACCGGGGCAGAGCAAGTAGGTCAAGCACGTGCAGCCAATGAGCTACTTTGTTTTGCCCGCGATATTTATTACGGCTTCTACTTTTAACATTATGTGCTTTGGCACCCTCATTGCCCCAATATGTCTCTGTCAAAAAAGAGACAAGTGGACGCAGAGTGCAGAGTGTTCCAAGAAAAATGGTCATCCTATTTATTCACGGAATTGAATGGGAAAGCTGTATGTTTGGTGTGTTCAGAGCATGTTGCAGTGCTGAAAGAATATAACCTTTGTCGCCACTATGTGAGTCTTCATGCCGACAAATATGACAACTTTCAAGGACAGCGGAGATGAGAGAAGGTGAATGAACTGTTGGCGGGTCTGAAGAAACAGCAGTCTGTGTTTACTCACAGCCGAGACATCAGTGACGCTGCAGTGAAAGCTAGCTACCTCATTGCTAATGAAATCGCAGTGGCTTCAAAACCATTTAGTGAGGGTGAATTTGTAAAAACATGCATGATGATGGCAGCGGAGATTGTGTGCCCTGAAAAGCGGCAGGCTTTTGCAAATATCAGCCTGACAAGAAACACAGTTGCAGACAGGATTTCCGATCTTTCAGTGGATTTGGACAGCCAGTTGAAGCAAAAAGTAAAGTCATTTATTGCTTTTTCGGTTGCAATTGATGAAAGCACGGACATTACAGATGTTGCACAACTGGCCATTTTCATCCGCGGAGTTGATGACACATTGACCGTCACCGAGGAGTTCGTGGAGTTGGTGCCGATGACAGATACAACGACAGCAGCTGATATTTTTACCGCACTCGTCGGCGCGCTGGACAGGGTCGGAGTGGACTGGTCCCGCGCTGTCAGCCTGGCTACAGATGGTGCGCCCTCAATGATCGGGAAAAAAGCAGGCGTTGTGACAAAGTTCAGAGAGAAAGTGCAATCTGCAAATGGAGGATGTGATTTTTTGACTTTTCACTGTATTTTGCACCAGGAGGCTTTGTGTTGCAAGTTATTAAAGATGGATAACGTCATGAAGGTGGTCATCCAAACTGTTAATTTCATCCGATCCAGAAGCCTGAATCACCGTCAGTTTGACAGCCTTCTCAGAGAGAAAGACCACATCTATGGCCTGCCATACCACACTGAGGTAAGATGGTTAAGCCGAGGTGCTGTGCTGAGGCGTTTCTTTGATTTACGAGAAGAAATTGAACAGTTCATGGAAGAAAAGGGCAAACCAGTGTTAGAATTTCATTCCGCAGAATGGATGCAGGACCTTGCATTTATGGTGGATGTTACAGAGCACCTGAATAACTTGAACAAACAGCTGCAAGGGCGCAACAAAGTTGTCACGCAGTATTATGACAGCATACGTTCTTTCAAGTTGAAGCTGTCATTGTGGGAGACGCAACTTGCCGGTGGGGATGCAGCTCACTTCCCCTGTCTGAAAAATGTGTGTGCGACCCAACATGTGGCAGACATGAAGCGGTTCAAAGATAAAATAACGGGACTGTTACGGGAGTTTGAGCAACGCTTTCAGATTTATGTTTATATGTTTTTATGTTGATGTGCTATTGTTTTTAATTGTTTTTATTTTATTTGTATATTTAACCTATTCTTGACTCTGTGGTTCTTGCACTTGTTTGGGGAACAGGATTTCATTATTTTTATCTACATTTCTGCCTGAGAAATGACACCCTGATATAGTTCTGTGATCTGTGATATACTTCTGTGAATCACTGAGGCATTGTGTGTTTGTGTGTTCTTTGTCCTCAGAACTTTCAAATAACTTGAGGTGTTTTATGATTAATAGTGATGTTGTGCTTTTGGACACTGTCCTCAGGCTCCAGCTTTATGTTTATATGTTTTTATGTTGATGTGCTATTGTTTTTAATTGTTTTTATTTTATTTGTATATTTAACCTATTCTTGACTCTGTGGTTCTTGCACTTGTTTGGGGAACAGGATTTCATTATTTTTATCTACATTTCTGCCTGAGAAATGACACCCTGATATAGTTCTGTGATATACTTCTGTGAATCACTGAGGCATTGTGTGTTTGTGTGTTCTTTGTCCTCAGAACTTTCAAATAACTTGAGGTGTTTTATGATTAATAGTGATGTTGTGCTTTTGGACACTGTCCTCAGGCTCCAGCTTTATGTTTATATGTTTTTATGTTGATGTGCTATTGTTTTTAATTGTTTTTATTTTATTTGTATATTTAACCTATTCTTGACTCTGTGGTTCTTGCACTTGTTTGGGGAACAGGATTTCATAATTTTTATCTACATTTCTGCCTGAGAAATGACACCCTGATATAGTTCTGTGATCTGTGAAACAGTTCTGTTAATCACTGAGGCATTGTGTGTTTGTGTGTTCTTTTTCTTTAGAATTTTCAAATAAACTTGACGTGTTTTATGATTAATAGTGATGTTGTGCTTGTACTATTTTGGACACACTGTCCTCAGGCTCCAGCTTTATGTTGTATGTTGATCGTATTAAAACAAAGAAAACAATCTGAAGTTGTTGTTTTTAAGTTATATATACCATGATTTTTCCGGTCCGGCCCACTTGGGAATAGATTTTCCTCCATGTGGCCCCTGGGCTAAAATGAGTTTGACACCCCTGTTGTATAACAAAGATATAACATGTTTACTACCCGAGGAAGGTTGCTCTGTGCAGGGTAGTGGTCTATGAAGGTTATTTTTACCACATCAAGACAATAAATAATTGAACCTGAGTAGTTCCACCCCCAGCCACTTCTTAACGATGGAGGCAGAATTTAGGTATTCAATTAGATCATGAGATGAAACTGTCAATAGGGGGGGGTTGCTCAGTTGAGGTTGCTCAACATGCAAGGCTACAACTCGCCACATTACGGACTTTCTCTTCACTCCCCTTTTGACGTCCTCTTAACATCAGCCTCAGCCAGGGCTCTAAAGTTTGACCATTTTGGTCGCATATCCTCCTAAATATTTTGCCGTGCGACCAAGAATTTAAATTTGGGAGTGCATATGGTTAGCATCATGGTTAGCATCATGGTTGTACCATTACTACAGCGAAAACGGCTTGCTTCTAGCCCAAACGGTTCAAAAGCTATCACCCATATTACTGGCGCAATGATTGTTCTTCCTATGGTGGATTGGCAGGCCACATTTTACATTCATAAACCATGTCAAATAAAATAAACGTTTATTTGTTGCGTGCACAGGTTACTTACAAGCTCTTCCTCAGCAATGCAGTGTTTAATATCAAAGGTAAGAAAATAGAGTATCCAGAATAGGATCTTAAAGACCACAGAATCAATATTAGGTCAGATATATAAAAATAAAAACACAGGAGACATAAAACACATGAGAATAGAGCCCCACAGTACACACGTCATAATACCCATGAAACCTAGTGGTCAAACATAGAAATGGTTCCAATCGTTTTTCCACCAGCCATTTGATCCATTGTGGATTTTAAAAACACTTAAAATAAGGGCTGTGTTAGGCTTACCCTGGCGTGACGTTTTGATAACTGTGTAAATCTCTCTCGGACAAGGTGACTTTCATCAATATATTCGGCTCGATTAAATCTCAGATTTGAATTAGCATCAAAGTAGACATCATGCAAGACTACTGCTCTTAAACACTAGTAAAACTAAATGCATGCTCTTCAACCGAACGCTGCTTGCACCCGCCCACCCGACTAGAATCACTACTCTCGACGGGTCTGACCTAGAGTACGTGGACAACTACAAATATCTAGGTGTCTGGTTAGACTGTAAACTCTCCTTCCAGACTCACATTAAGAATCTCCAATCCAAAGTTAAATCTAGAATCGGTTTCCTATTTCGCAACAAAGCCTCCTTCACTCATGCTGCCAAACATGCCCTCGTAAAACTGACTATCCTACCGATCCTTGACTTCGGCGATGTCATTTACAAAATAGCCTCCAACACTCTACTCAGCAAATTGGATGTAGTCTATCACAGTGCCATCCGTTTTGTCTCCAAAGCCCCATATAATACCCACCACTGTGACCTGTACGCTCTTGTTGGCTGGTCCTCACTACATATTCGTCGCCAAACCCACTGGCTCCAGGCCATCTATAAATCACTGCTAGGCAAATCCCCGCCTTATCTTAGCTCATTGGTCACCATAGCAACACCCACCCGTAGTCTGCGCTCCAGCAGGTATATCTCACTGGTCATCCCCAAAGCCAACACCTCCTTTGGCCGCAATTCCTTCCAGTTCTCTGCTGCCAATGACTGGAACGAAATGCAAAAATCTCTGAAGCTGGAGACACTTATCTCCCTCACTAACTTTAAGCATCAGTTGTCAGAGCACCTTACCGATCACTGCACCTGTACACAGCCCATCTGAAATTAGCCCGCCCAACTACCTCATCCCTATATTGTTATTTACTTTGCTCATTTGTACCCCAGTATCTCTATTTGCACATCATCTCTTGCACATCTATCATTCCAGTGTTAATACTAATTGTAATTATTTTGCACTATAGCCTATTTATTGCCTTACCTCCATAACTTGCTACATTTGCACACACTGTATATATATGTATTTCTGTTGTATTTTTGACTTTGTTTTGTTTTACCCCATATGTAACTCTGTGTTGTTGTTTTTATCGCACTGCTTTGCTTTATCTTGGCCAGGTCGCAGTTGTAAATGAGAACTTGTTCTCAACTGGTTTACCTGGTTAAATAAAGGTGAAATAAAAAAATAAAAATAAAAATACAAATCCCTGCATGCTCCTTCACATCATCTCTAGCTGACACCTTTTCCGTCAGATAACTAGCTACTAGCTACCTTGATCCAAAACAAAATATATTGAACTTTTTAATTTACTGTTCCATATTTTATTTAACTAATATTTGTCTTATTTATGCATTTGGTCTTGTCTTGTACAGAATACTATCCTAGTAGCAGTCAGATATGTATAATGTGACATGAATACTAGATTACCTTTTTGCAAAGACACTATATAGCTAGCTACCCACCTAGATGATACTAGCAGCCTACCCTTATTTTTACCAGATCCTCTTCTCCTTCAGCTGATGGAGGTCTTTATCCCTTATCATTTCTGCCAACTATATGAACAAGGTGAAATCTATTTCAATTCATGGTGTCAGAATGCAGTGCTGTATTAAACAATCCAGAACTAACTTGTTGACATGTTCTGTTCAAAGCCAGATTAACTCATTGTAGAATGTATCCATAACCATGAACGAATAATAATATTTATTTGACATCAATGCACCTAGTCACCCAATCACGTCAAACACCTGAACTCTAACAATTACATTTTTTGAAATAAATAGTAAACTACGCTTACATATGCCTTTTATACATAACATATAAACATTTTAATTTAAGTAAATATAAAATTATTTATTCATCAATGCCACAAACATGGGACATCGAAGAGCACCATATGAAATATTATTACTACCCGAAAGCACACGTTCTTCTGCTTTTCCATTTTAGGAATTAGACCAGCACAAATAACACAAAATGTAAAACAGCATATTGTGATTTTGGTGGGTGAGTTATAAATGGCAAAACTGAATGCGTAAGGTAGGTTTAATATAGAATACTAGGTCAACTCCAGCAGAATGAGAAACACACTTAACAGACTCAAAACAAGGAAGCCATGCCTAAATGCAGCTATATCAACATCCTTCTTGTCAATTTAGGTTCATTTAAGTCCATATTTCTGCTGTCAATTGTGAGCAGCACATTTACCACTGCATTCGGTCTAAGCCCCAGAATAAGCTGGAGGAGGACAGCATTACGCAGGTGCAACAAAGGTAGCAACAACACTTTTAAACATGTTACTGAGTCTAGATGTTCTTCTCGTGATTTGATAACAGTTGAAGGAAGCAGCATAGGGAAATTGGGTGGGTTTATAGAGATAAGATGGAGAGTTCCAAAGTGTCCGAAGTTGAGGGACCATAAAAGGAATAGTGTGGAATAAGGGGTAGCTAGAGAGATGGTTGGCCATGGAATAAAATAAAATGGGGTGCTGGTGTGCTTCTGCACCCCTTTTAGGTCGTTGTCACAAATATCCGGTCCATGTCCAGTCATACTCGGGGTCTCAGCGTGTGTCCCTCGACGTCATTCCGTCTCAGTTGCAGCATTCAAATCGTGGTCATAGTGTGTCTGTGAATCACAACATTAAATACAGCATTTCCACAAATTGAGCCATAGACAATACAATTTAAGCATTGAGGACAGCATTCTGTTGACAAAATGGTGGTTTACACCATGTCTACTGTGTGTGAATGATGGAAGAATCTTACCCCAGCTGTAGGTCCATTTGAGTGTGTGTGGTTACTTAGGCCTGCACATCAACCAGTACTGGGACCATTGGAGACTTGGGATGCTTGCCATCAAAGTGCTGCTTGAATGTCTTCGGGTCTGCATCTATAAAGGTCAAGTACAAAATGGAGGAAGTTAGCAATCTGTGGCTTAGATTGAATTCAAAGTTGACACAACTGATAAACTAAGCAATACGATGCAACAAACTACTACACATACAGTATGAAAGACTGTACCACACAGGCCAGTCCAATAGCCTACACATGGAGAGGAACCTAAAGGCACATTCAGCACCTAAGCAATACTACTCACCCGACACAGGGCAGGTGTGGACTGGTGCTGCCTTGGCTGCAGTCTTCTGGTTCGCAGCTGCTCCCTTCTTCTTAGCAGCCGCCGCCTTGGCATCAGTCAACAAGTTAAACATCAACTTGACAGTGGAGCATGCGTTATTTATCAATACCCCCTCAATTCTACCTCAAAAACAAACGTGTGAATACCAATTAATTTAACACCCACCATAGCAGGTAAGATTAAATAAGGTTACATAACCTTGCCTACTAGCTCTACAAATGATCTGCTGTCCAGAGGGTAACAGCTAACATATCAAATAAGCACACTGTTGACTCAAGAGAGGATGATAATCAGTCCATTCTGAAACCTCTTAAAAAGCCAGACTAAAATAATACAACTAGCTAGGGTAGCTACATGTCAAGTAGTAATTGAAGTAGGCTACCCACCCCTCACCCACAGACACAAACAAACATTATCAAGAACACCTAGCCCTAGCTTCACCATCTAAGTTAGCTAGCTAGTTAACTAGCAAGCTAGACTGTTGCTTTATAAAAGCCAAAGAAAGCTAAACAATTTTTTATGAATTTCTCATGCATTTAAATGGCTAGACAAGTAGACGGCTAATGTAGCCATCTAGCTAGGCTAATGTTGCTAACTAGCTAGACATGAGCTAGCTAGCTAGCTAGCTAGATAACAAGCCTTTTCAATTTAAAACTTTCCAAAGAAAGTTCACAGAATTGTCAATTTAAACAACTTTTGCCAAATTATTACATTTACATTTTAGTCATTTAGCAGACGCTCTTATCCAGAGCGACTTACAGTTAGTTAGTGCATACATTTTAATTTTGTAATTTTTTTATACTGGCCCCCCGTGGGAATCGAACCCACAACCCTGGCGTTGCAAACGCCATGCTCTACCAACTGAGCTACATCCCTGCTGGCCATTCCCTCCCCTACCCTGGACGACGCTGGGCCAATTGTGCGCCGCCCCATGGGTCTCCCGGTCGCGGCCGGCTACGACAGAGCCTGGATTCGAACCAGGATCTCTAGTGGCACAGCTAGCACTGCGATTATTCATTACTAAATGTAGCTAACATTAGATAGTTAATCCAGAGATTCTTACCTTTGCTTCGATTCGGCTGTCTCGTCCAGATCATCATGGCTCTTGTGAGTGACGTGAAGCTTGAGACAGGCATTTGTAGTTCTGTATGATAGCCACATTAGCAGCTAATTAGCATTTCATTTTGGGGGCGTAAATACAGGTAAATATATTGATAAAAGTCACCTTGTCCGAGAGAGATTTTACACGGTTATCAAAACGTCACTCAAGGGTAAGCCTACACGAAACAAAGCCCTTATTTGAAGAGTCTCTAAAATCCACAATGGATAAAATGAATGGTGGAAAAACAATTGGAACCATTTCCGTGCTTGACCGCTAGGTTTTATGGGCATTATAACTCATACTGTGGTAGATTAAGTACCCTGCTGATTTTGTACGTTTGCCCACTGACAAAGAAATGATCAGTCTATCATTTTAATGGTAGGTTTATTTGAACAGTGAGAGACAGAATAACAACAACAAAAATCCTGAAAAACGCATGTCAAAAATGTTATAAATTGATTTTCATTTTAATGAGGGAAATAAGTATTTGACCCCTTTGCAAAACATGATTTAGTACTTGGTGGCAAAACCCTTGTTGGCAATCACAGAGGTCAGACGTTTCTTGTAGTTGGCCACCAGGTTTGCACACATCTCAGGAGGGATTTTGTTCCACTCCTCTTTGCAGATCTTCTCCAAGTCATTAAGGTTTCGAGGCTGACGTTTGGCAACTCGAACCTTCAGCTCCCTCCACAGATTTTCTATGGGATTAAGGTCTGGAGACTGGCTAGGTCACTCCAGGACCTTAATGTGCTTCTCCTTGAGCCACTCCTTTGTTGCCTTGGCCATGTGTTTTGGGTCATTGTCATGCTGGAATACCCATCCACGACTGAGGGAAGGAGGTTCTCACCCAAGATTTGTGGATCGAGACCTGAGAGTGTGCATAGAGTCAGTGCAGATGAAGTCAGTGCAGATAGTCCGTGGATGAGGGTGAGCACTGAGCAGGAGTTAGCTGTTCAACAGTGTTATTGCTTGGAGATAGAAGCTGTCTCAGAGCCTGTTGGTGCGAGACTTGATGCTCCGGTACCACTTGCCAGATGGTAGGGGAGAGAACAGTTCATGGCTGGGGTGGCTGAAGTCTTTGGCAATTTTACAGGCCTTCCTCAGACACCGCCTGGTATGAATGTCCTGGACGGCTGGGAACTCGGCTTCAATGATGCACTGGGCCATTCGCACCACAGCCCTGTAGATGTGGATGGGGTCAAGTCCACGATCAGTTCCTTGGTCTTGCTGATGTTGAGGAAGAGATTGTTGTCCTGGCACCACACTGCCAGATCTCTGACCTCCTCCCTGTATGCTGTCTCGTCGCTGTCGGGGATCAGGCCTACCACCGTTGTGTCGTCAGCAAACTTGATGGTGTTGGAGTCGTGCGTGGCCACGCAGTCATGGGTGAACAGGTAGTACAGGAGGTGGCTTAGCACACACCCCTGGGGGGGGCCCCTTGTTGAGGGTCAGCGTGGCAGAGGTGTTGTTGCCTACTCTCACCACCTGGGGTCGGCCCGTTAGGAAGTTCAGGATCCAGTTGTAGAGGGAGGTGTTCAGTCCCAGGGTTCCTATGCAAGGCAGTATGCAAATTATAGTGGGTCCAGGATATCTGGGATGATGTTGTTGATGCGTGCCATGACCAGATGTTCAAAGCACTTCATAATTTCAGTTGTGGGTGCTACAGGGCTATTGTCATTTAGGCAGGTTACTTTAGAATTCTTGGGAACAGGAACAAGTGTGGTCAGCTTGAAACAAGTTGTGATTGCACACTGGAACAAGGAGAGGTTGAAAATGTCAGTGAAGATGCTTGCCAGCTGGTCTGTACATGCTCTGAGGATGCGCCTGGATATTCTGTCTGGTCATGCGGCCTTGCGAGTATTAACCTGTTTAAAAGGGCTGTTCTAAAACAACTTGCGTGCCATTTATTTACTTATTGTTCAGTCATGTTACCTCATTAGCTAGCTAGCTAACAACCTAGTAACTTTACTAGTAGTATAGAGTTTCTAAACCCAGAGGACCAACATCTCAAATTCTTCTCGAAGCAGACTTGACAGACCAGACAGGGGTTTGGTAAATCAATGGGAGAAGTGAAAAAATATTCCTTAATTGTTCATTTTCTCGAGATCTAAAGGCACACCTAGATTTGAGTCAATGCCTTAAGTAGCTGTACATGTTATTACTCCAACTTAGTGAAAGTACCAAACTGACACGTTTTCATTTTCATCAAAAGCAACCTTATATAGAAGAAGTGCCTTTGATTTGACGCCTACACATGCGCAGTTCGGCGCGAGACGACCGTTAGACCCGATGACATGTTTCTGTGCATGAGCTTAGCTAGCTAATGTCGCCATGACATCACCTACAAGTGTGATCAGGGATATCTTTTGGAGAAGCAATTTCTAGGCATCTTCATACTATACAATCTTTGCTAGTAGGCTATATCTGAACATTTGGGGGCACAGAAAGAAAGGAAAAGAAATAGCTTCTTCAGGAGATCAATGATCATAGCAATTAATGAATGACTGATCTCTTGCATGTCATCACACACAAACGTGATGTTCTTAAAGGGACAGTGTACAATTTTCAATGTAATGCATCTCAATAGGAAAATAATGCTTTTACACAATGTAGAAACCTAATATTCCACAAATCTCTTTGTAATTTCAATGACAGGAATTTGTAAAATGTTAGCTTTTTATAATAAACAAATGTATTTGCAGGGTCACATATTAGTTTCTAGGGCACAGCATGTGCTTCAGAAGTAGCTAGAATGCATATAGGTCCAATATAGGTTATATCTCAATTGATTAAAAAAGAAATCTGGTGCTCCTACATTTTATGTTGTGCTCCTAACTTTTATAAATTGGGAGCACCAGTGCTACCAATGAAACATGTTAATTTAGAACCAGACCTCATCTCTTTGATACAGGTCAGGCACCAATGTAACTGACTGGTTTACGCTCTGGCTGTTAAGGCTCACCACTCCAACTAGCTTTCGGTTCGGAGATGATGATTGTTTTGAAGGTTTGAAGGTTCCTCATTATGTGAACCTATGAATTGCTAAACAACTGCTAGAACACTAAGCAAAAAAAATATACAAATCTGTGACTCAGTTGTGAAGCACAACACTTAAACTGATACATTTTGGGGAGACTGTGACTCATTATTTTGATATGTTTTCATGCAGGTAGTAGCCTTTCACACAATGGTCAGTTTGGCTATTTGTGTAATTCAATTAGCTACCGTGAAATATATTTGTCCAGCCCCTCATCTCCTTAGGACTGCTCAGACTGCTCCATTATGTTGGAGTGCAGCGAAATTGGGTTTGAGCCTTTGGTCAATCCAGTAGAGCCCTTTTGAATGTATGATTTGAGAAATGTAAACCATCAGCTGACAGTGAAATGTAATACATAAAGCTCATGTACTCTCGCAGTTAGTGAGCACAATCCATATGTTTCTCTTTCCGGGACTGGAAAATTATGAAATTATGTATAGGTCTGAGTTAGTGGCCTCTCAAAATAAAGTTTGCTATAGCCTACCCAGTTTTCTTAGACATGTTCTTTTTTTTATTTGTATTATTAGTCATTTAGCAGACGCTCTTATCCAGAGCGACTTACAGGAGCAATTAGGGTTAAGTGCCTTGCTCAAGGGCACATCGACAGATTTTTCACCTAGTCAGCTCAGGGATTAGAACCAGCGACCTTTCGGTTACTGGCACAACGCTCTTAACCACTAAGCTACCTGCCACCTCTTCTGAATTGTAGTTATTCATTGCGAAACCTAGCCATTTATTTGTATTGATTATGATGATGTCTTATGTATGTTACCCATGGTAGTCTCCTTTTTTCCCAGTCAGAATTGTATTGCTGAGAGCTCTCTAATGGGTACATTATTCAGTTGAGTCCATTCATTGCAACCTGGTAGAAAAAAGAAACATCTATAAAGTAAATACTTTTTGTATCATGATCAGACGAAATTGCAATTTTTAACATTTATATTCAAACAAGTACGAAGGCCTTAAGCTGAGGGCTTCAGTTAGCCTGTTTTTCGTATCTCAATCTTTTACATGTTTCCGAGGTCAGTAAACAAGAAGAGTGTGCGTTCCCCTTTAAGAAGCCCCCACCAGTCCATAGCAGAGGGAGTAAGAATACATTCTCGAACAGCGGTTAAGAGGGGGAAAAAAATCCACCAGCGGTCTGTTTCAAGTCCCCCCAATAGAAACTGTGCCTGATTTGTGGCCAATGTTGGAGATGTAAAAAAAAAAAAAAAGGAGGGGGGGAGGAAAAACACTAAAGGGGTAGCTATGGAGATAGAACGTTTTCCTGGCTGCTTTCTTTGACAGGTGTTGAGTGGGGTAAAAGTCTTAAAACAGAATCCAGCATGTACGCCAAAGGTAAAGGAGCTGTCGTCCCTTCCGATAGTCAAGCGAGAGAAAAGTAAGTGAATTATGCACCATTTAAGAGTTTTACATGGTTAAAAGGAAACTCCAACTTTCTAAACTATAGCTACCATTATTTAAAGGTGTGTACAGTACTCGCTCGCTCTCCTGAGTGTTGTTTGCTCCTGCGGTGGCACGTCTCTTTAACTTTTTTTCATGTTAGTAAGCACTTTCTCGTTCTTTTTAGAGGATATTTATTACAAAATTCTCGCACGCTGTGAACGCAACGCACGGAAGAGTTGTTCAGTCTTTTGGAGCTATGTTTCATTTGGGGTTACAAATGTATCGCTTTCTGGAATTTAAAGATCCAATGTAGCGCGCATGCAAGTTACAGAATTGCTACTGCGAAAAACGATTTACTGCTTGAAATTCTATTTTAAAATATGGAATATGTCTGATGTCTTTCTAGATGGAGTTGCATGGACGCTGACTCTCATTGTTTGAATGTGTAAAGTTTTGAGACGTGTTACAAGGGGCTTTTCAAAATGCAATCGACCCATACAGAAGGTCTACTAGATATTTTCTAGACGTCTATGATAAATGTTTTCTTACCTTATTCGTGTTTATTAAGGATTTGTTAAGGACATCCCACATGAGCAAATGAAGAGGACTTTGTCTTGTCTGTTAAATTAAGCTTGTACTTGTCTTTAGTTATACCTACATTAGCGGACTAAACTCCACGGTGAAGGAAGTTTATACCTACATAAACTTTTAAGCATGGTATAAGCGACGTATCATCTATGTTGGAGTGTTACTTCAACATTTACTGTAACATTTTTGGATTATATCGAATTGATACATGTTAAAAACCTTGGACTAACAAATGATCTCAATCCTTTTGATGAAATAATTTGTCCAAATATCAGAGTATCTCATTGATGATGATTTGAATATTAATAACTGCTATATCAGTTCAGACTAATCCTGTATCCTCTTTGGTGGAAAGCAGAGAAACTGCCACAACTTTTTAAAGTGTCAAATGAACGATTTTGATCATAAGTGGAGAGACAGATTTAAACCAGTGCTTTACAAGAAGGCAACATCTTATGTACTTTGTTGCTTTCAATGCTACACAAACTATTGTGTTGGGATTCTGATAAGAGTAGCACCATTTCCTTCATGGTACAGCATGATTCCAAGGAGGTTGTGATATGAAAAACACTGTTCCATATTTACCCTTCACACATGGTGTAACCGATGACTGACACAACTATGAACAGAGTTTCTTGTCCCAAGATCACAAAGAATACTATGGAGACTATTAGATCCAGGCACATGGATAGCTGTGCATGTTGCTTTTTTCTCATGTATGAATAAATACTTATTTAAAATAACCAATTTTCAAACTTTTTTTGCGTTTGATGCTCAGCCAGATGTTTGAATTATATTATGTAGTTAGTGTTAATAAAAAAATATTTCAACTTGCTTGCCAAAGTTTCCTTCATCCTATTGCTGACTGTGTGGGGATCATGATGATGAGTATTACTTGTAGGCTTCAGTTACATGTCTTAATTTCACCCAAATTTGAATGTATGAAGTAAATGGCATATTCTCTCTGTTAGAGAAAATATTTCCTGTGTATTGATAAACTGAGGCAGCATTGTGTGCTGAGGGAGTATGAATCCTAACTGAAAACAATTCCATGTGGCTCATGTACAAATACAGCAAGAATAATGCATTTTGAATGGGCATGTGATGCCCAGATATTCCCTGATTTTATTCTCTATGGAATCCTTTTACAAACTTGTGGATTCCTACATACTCATCTTATTTGTTTACAATCGAAAGCAGATCCATTCGACACAAGTGCTCTTAAAATGTAGTGTTTACAGAATATTTTCTCACTTACAGAGACATGCAGTGACAGTAGAACAATATTCCCTCCACCCCATCCCTTAAAGTTTTACCTTGATGTAAAATGAAATTAAGATACAGTTGTCCCGTATGTCCTTTGTCTTGTATGTACCATTCCACACAAGAAGTTTCCCTCACAAGAGAAATGAATTTATATGATTGATTGGCATCAGTTTAAGCAGTGAACCCTCTGGCACACACCTCTGCATGTGTGTGTTCTGTCTCTGTGTGTGTTCTCAGTCAGGTAAGCAGGTGATGGCCAGAGTGAGGAGGCACTTACCTTCTCACCTAACTAATGACTCTGCCATGCACCATGAGGCAAACGGATGTTTCTCTTTATGCTATGGTTAGTCAGGACGCTGCCCATGTTGTCTGAAGGCTTGTTAGATTAACTCCTACTTAATTTGGAAATTGAAATGAAATACCTATATGGTCTCTCTCTGTGCAGGTGGAGGTAGTCCATTTCTCACCAACATGTTTAGAGTACTTGCTGGATTTGGTACAGCAGAGGGGAGACCGTAGAGTAAAGGTGTCTAGTACAGAACCACTAAGAGAGGAGATGGAAGTTATAAAAAGTGTACCAAGGATGGGGAGGGTATAATGGCTTATCAAAGCCTTGGAGGAATCTAGGAGAAGAAAGGCTGAACCTGAGCTTGGTACCTTAGAAATAAATACAAAATTCTACAAAATCACTGATTTTTAATCTGATGGCTGATGAGGGTGTCATTCGAGGAAGTGCTTGACCTAGAGTTCAAGAGCGACGTAGAGAAGAGAGGTATAGAATGGAAGAGATGTTTGTTCGTTTTTGTTTGTTTACCTGTCCTTGAGGAGAAGCGTCAGATGCCTGTGGAAAAAATTTAGAACAAGAACTCGTGCCCTTGTGACGAGAGGAATTAATTACATCACACTCACTCTTTCTGCATTGATTTAATTTGATTTCAACGGGGTTGAAATAGAGGCTCCAACATTAATATGACCTTATTGTTTGTTAATTACAACTTCATTTGAATGTGCTGAGGAATCCGCTATCGCTATCACAGGGCCCTTCCATGGAATTCATCAAATTGAATATGTTGTTTTTCATCATGATACAGTAGTTGGTAGTGCTTGACCCTGTCACACATGTTGTAGTCTTTACATTTACGGCAGTGCATACTCTATACATATAGGTTAAGCCTATAAGACATTTCTATAATATTCAGAGGGTAATTGAATATCTTGAATAAAGTGTCTCAAGTTTGATGGTTAATCAGTTTGATTTGAATGTGTTTCTTTACATCCACACCCTTCCCTATATTCCCATGGAGTTTAATAGAGTTCTTGAGGTCTGAATGCACGGTTTTGATGTCACACATATGGTACTGCCATATGCATTTTGGCCTTTTGAGAAAGACATTATAAGAACCACATACTCACGTATGCAAAAACATGCCACTATTTCGTAAAGAACCTCCAGATTTTCTCTCGTTTGCTTTGGATGAATATGCTCATATTCAGAGGTGTCAGAGTTAATTTGGTGCATTGGTGCATCCGCACATATTTGTTAGTTTTCTCACTTTTTAAATAAGTGAGACAGTATAAATATTGAGGCTACGTGCATGAAGTCAGTATTCATGTTGGTCACAGCACAGACAAACTCATGAAGTTTAACTGTATGCTGTTGATTACACTAGCCCACACATTATATAAATGTTATAGCGACATGATACCTTTTTAAGTCTTATGTAGCTAATTTATTATTATGTATAGACAGTGTGGAGAAGTCCAAATTACTGTTATTTCAGCACACTAGTAGTACATATTTATTATTAACTGATAACAATACCTATTAGCTGCTTATTCCATTTGTAAACCATGTTTGCTTGGTATCCTGATGGGATTCTATCTCTCTCATAGAATCAAACTTTGTTGAAATGGATCAATTTCTCCAAAACGAAGACTCTCAGGTTAGAATACAATGGCGTCCTTTCAAGCGGAGCATGTCCATAATTGTGGAGTCAATTTAGCTCGAGGCTAGCTCCTGGTAAAGAGTCAGAGATTACTTTGGAAATGGGAATCCATTTTTGAGTTTATTAAGCTGAAGAGTGTGTGAGTGTGTGAGTGTGTGTGTGTGTGGATTAACCCATGGCTGGTTTAAGCCATGCGTGTGTACAGCCTTTTGTCACTGTTTTGTGACGACAGAAAATGGCCAGCAGTGCAATGAAAATGTCATTTAATCTTTCATCCCATACACAGGTAGCCTAACACTTGGATAATTAAATGCTTCCAGAGGTGTCCTTTTAATCTATGCATCCTCCTTTACTTACAAGACATGTCAGTACTCATCAACTTGCGAATACGATCTTAATTCCTGTAGTCCTAGGCTTTTGTGAAACAAGAAAAAACTAAAAGGACATATGAAAACTGATACAATTACTATCTTGCATTTACCGCAATTCCCATCTCCATCACTTCTCATGCATACCTTATCTAACCTAGCCCATGCTCTCGCTGCTGAATTATTTAAATCAAGACAGGAAAGTTAATTTGCTAACTGTCTGTGCTTTAGCTGGCTAAACTTGGCAGAGGTGCTTTCATGTCTTGCGGGAGTGTAGTCTGATAGCCTGGGGTGGGATGTCAGGAGTGTACCTTGGATGAGGTGGAAGATCTCCCCTTGAAGTGTGGACACGGTGCAAAACACCGGACTGACTGTGGAGCCGGGGGCTGCTGCCTGGCTCTCCGGCCCTGCCTCTAACGTTAGTCACTACAGAGAGGATCAAACTCAACCACCCACTCAACAGTAGTTCTCTAACTGAGAGAAGTCTTCTGGTCTCCTAACCTTTCCACAGCGTGTCATTTGTATGACCATTATCCATGATGATGGGGATTCAGTGGCCTCTGAGCTCTTTACCTGGAGTCTGGCACGGCAGAGAGCAGTGGGTTAGAGGGGTGGACTGGACCAGCAGTGCAATGGATTAGGATGTTGAGATGATTTTCTAGGCAGCTGAGACGACACTAAAAATGACAGAGGAGATGAACCAGCACCACTCTTGATACTCAGGGGTTGTAAATATATTCTTATGGAGATGTTCCCCTTGGGAGGTCAGAGGACATGGTGCGTGTGTGTGTCAGACGGAGTCTAGTTTCAGAGAAGCTTATTGTATGAACGTATGCCTTGTGCTTGGTGTCAGTGCTCTGTCTGTCTCCTGTCATCTGTGGCCCTGTGGTCTCCACTATGGTCATTAGCCTGTAGATCTCCCTTCTCTCATCACACCATCACACAGTTGTCTTAACACCTAGCATGTTCCCTCTCTCTCTCAATCTCCTTCCCTCTCCTCTGCTGACGCCATCTCTACCAGGGAGAGTCTCCACAACCCTCTTCCCTTGGCGGAGTTACACTCAGTGCTACTGACAGTGCAACAAAAGGTGTCCCCCGAAGCCAGGATTGAATGAGTGTTTTTAAATAATGCATTAGAGCAGGGGCAGGTGCCCATCACCAGGGCACAGAACCCCTCAGATCATACCAATGTAGCCATGAAAATTTCATCAGGACACTCATGGGAATCTCTGTTCGATCCAGTTCAGCGTGGACAAGCTTATATAAGTCGACGCATGCCGCTGGGTATTACACACAGCCAAGAGGTAGTTTTCTTACATTTTACACCAGCCACCTCCCCTCTGTACCAGGAACCTGGGGAGTTTTCAGACAGGGAGAGCACAGGTACTTCCTGGTTAAAGGAGCACCTTCTTTTTTGACTGGTTGCATTAAGCTCATTCAGAGTACATTCCCAGCACTCAGTTCTCACTGGCTGGTTTGAATTAAACTCAGGTGAGATCTGATTACAAACACCACCAAACATTTTCAGTGTTACCAGGTAGTGTAGTGTAGTGTAGTGTGACACACTCCCTTCTCATGAGATGAGTATGAAAATATTGCCGCCAGCGGTTTACTCCACCGTGTCATTCATTTGTATATCATGCCATTACCCATAACCCATTGCTCTGCCCATCCTTCTCTTCTACCATCTCCCTTGACCTACCCTGTAAGCCAGGGGTGTCAAACATGCGGGCCGGATCCGATGCTCTACACAGACTATCGGTAACATTTCAACTATCTACTAACCCTAAACTTAACCTTTGCCCTAACCTTAACCCGTACCCTAACCCTTACTCTAACCCTAACCGTAACCTTAGCAAGCAGTTGCTTATCAACAGATAGTTTGTTGATAGTATGACCATCTGTAGAGCTTCTACAGATGGACTATCCAGACTTTACAAATCAAGTGTAAAAGAAAATTACAAAAGTGATGGATCGAGGACTTTTTTTTTGCCCATTTTGACAGCGAGGAAATGTACATTATGTGCGACCCTCCAGACCTCGACACCCCTGATATAAGAACCCCTGCTCTAAGCAGTCACTCCAGCATAACAAATACACAGCCATAAAACAGAGACAGACCAGATGAAACACTGTGGCCATGATTGTTCGTTGCTTCCAGAACCATTTGTTTACACTAGATTACTGAAATTAGCGGTGAAATGAATACGTCTGATGTAACACTGAGAAATAATTAAGAAGATAGGTGCCCCCTTTTACTAATGTCTAACGTTAGTCAGAACTGGCTTTTGGCAGTCGGTGGAAGAAATGTATCCCTTGTATAATGCGGGCATATCGAAATGAATGATTACTTCGAGACAATATCCTTGGTGCTTGGTTCAACATCAATTCAACATCAGCCCAAGTGTTTCTGAGACTCTGCTCCCCACAGTAGACTTAACTGGATGTGACCAGACTGACAGAGCTCCCTGTCCTCTCTAAAACCACACTGTTACTGAGCTCCCTGGTTGTCCCTCTGTTCAGCCTAGCTGTGGAGAACAGAGGATGTTTTCCCCTCTTAGTAGAGTGTGGGTTCAGCACTAGTCCAGGAGCACAGTAATTGCCAGCACAGGCGGCTAAATGACAGTCATAATGGATACCAACAATGACAAAAATGCATGAGGCAGTGTGGGCTTGTCAGATAGTGTGACACCGACCCACGCTTGGCTGTCGCTGCTTTCCTCTTGTTTTCATCAGCCTCCATGTTAAAGGAGGAGCTACTTAAACCACAGATGTGGCATTGTGCCACAAATGTTCTTTTTATTTTCTAGAGCCTCCCAATGGCTTCTCCTTAGAGTCAGCATGTTATCTGGCTATCCTCATAGTGAAACAGTCTCTGGCTCCTACTGTAAATGTCAATACTGTGTACGTACAACAGGTCTGACCTAAAATACAATTGTGTTTTTGATTACGACAAAGCCTGCTTTCTCCTGTTTAACCCCACTGGTCTATAAGGAGAGATTCAGTACAACTGCACCTGAGCACCAGTTGGATAGGCTGCCTGTTAGTCCGGGAGAGGGGGACAGATTCTCCAGAGCGAGGAGGAGGGGATGGAGGAGGTGCGAGATGGAGCCTCAACATTGACCTTTTTCTCTTTGTTTTCCAGGTTAGCTTTATATGTGTACGAGTATTTGCTGCACGTCGGCGCACAGAAATCAGCACAGACCTTCCTGTCAGAGGTAAGAAATGGCTTTAGAAGAACTTCCTGAGGTGAACGGATGAATGGGATTCCTCTCCATTGTATAGCGAGGGATGGAATTTACATTAGCGGTAGCCCTGGGGTCAAGAACCAATTTGGTCATCTCTGCTTTGTAACACAAGTAATTGGATCCCAAAGTTTTGTATACAATGATATGAATGTAATGGGCCAA
Source organism: Coregonus lavaretus (assembly GCF_964263955.1). NCBI lineage: Eukaryota > Metazoa > Chordata > Actinopteri > Salmoniformes > Salmonidae > Coregonus > Coregonus lavaretus. Next base: position 36,943,799 of record NC_139993.1, on the reverse strand, counting down.
GACTAAGCTATAAGTTGATGAAAAACAGCAGTATTAGTCTTAAGATTTCTATAAGGACAATACAAAATGTTGGCCGTTCTATTGGCGTTCCATATCAACACCTAGGCCACGCTCCTGCCTCTATTAGTCTGATAGCCCCTGAACTGTCAATGAGGTAAAGCCCTTCTAATATGTTGCATCCTCTTCCTTAATGGACATCCTTCCTCAAAATGGCCTAGTATTCAGGCCTTCCCCTCTCTAACACCTTCATGCCTTAAGCTTGCTACAAGCTTCACTTGCATATATATCTACATGCCATTCCATGCATTTCTAGACTCCCAAATAGCAACGTTAATAAGGGGGCAATAACAGAGATTTTTCTGTTGTCTTCCCCTTTGAGATAGCCAAAGAAAAATCGTGTTGAACTTCATCACCACTGTAAGCTAATTTGAAAGAAAACCAACTACATGTTTAATTAATAGCTAGGCCTACACGTTATGAAAGTTTAGGTTTGATTTACATTACCTCGTTTTGTGCCTGCCAGTAGGCTGTAGGTTACTCCGCTAGCAGTAACCTAGCTTCCCACATCTTCCCCCATGTGAAATAATACAATTTATAAATAATTTGCCCTGGCAAATATTCTTATAGCCTACTCACCAGTGTGACCTACATCATTATCCCAATTTGATATGCTGCTTCAATGTATTCGCTCCCATATCAGCAAAAAAATAAGTCGTCATATCACAGAGAAAAGGCATATGGCTACCAGCTGTTTTTACTGTCTAGAAGTAGTTATTACTTCTCAACAAAATACCTTTTTGGGTCTATATTTGGTTATCTATGCAGAATATGCTAATTTGATGCATAGCCTATAGATCAGATCAAATCCAATTTTATTTGCCACATGCACCAAATACAACAGGTGTAGACATTACAGTGAAATGCTTACTTACAAGCCCTTAACCAACAATGCAGGTTAAGAAAAAAATAAAAAAAGCAAATAATTAAAGAGCAGCAGTAAAATAAAATAACAGTAGGGAGGTTATATACAGGGGGTACCTGTACAGAGTCAATGTGCAGGGGCACCGGTTAGTCGAGGTAATTGAGGTAATATGTACATGTGGGTAGAGTTAAAGTGACTAAGCATCAATAGTAATAAACTGAGTAGCAGCAGCGTAAAAGAGGGGATTGGGGTGGGGTGGGGGGGCAATGCAAATAGTCCGGGTAGCCATGATTAGCTGTTCAGGAGTCTTATTGCTTGGGAGTATATAATATAATATGCCACTTAGCAGACGCTTTTATCCAAAGCGACTTACAGTCATGCGTGCATACATTTTTGTGTATGGGTGGTCCCGGGGATCGAACCCACTACCCTGGCGTTACAAGCGCTGTGCTCTACCAGCTGAGCTACAGAGGACCTGTTAAGAAACCTTTTGGACCTAGACTTGGTGCTCCGGTACCACTTGCCGTGCGGTAGCAGAGAGAACAGTCTATAATTAGGGTGGCTGGATTCTTTGATAATTTTTAGGGCCTTCCTCTGACACTGCCTGGTATAGAGGTCCTGGATGGCAGGAAGCTTGGCCCCAGTGTTGTACTGAGCCGTACGCACTACCTTCTGTAGTGCCTTGCGGTCAGAGGCCGAGCAGTTGCCATACCAGGCGGTGATACAACCAGTCAGGATTCTTTCGATGGTGCAGCTGTAGAACTCTTTGAGGATCTGAGGACCCATGTCAAATCTTTTCAGTCTCCTGAGGGGGGAATAGGCTTTGTCGTGCCCTCTTCACGACTGTCTTGGTGTGTTTGGACCATGATAATTTGTTGGTGATGTGGACACCAAAGAACTTGAAGCTCTAAACCTGTTCCACTACAGCCCCGTCGATGAGAGTCCTCTTTTTTTTAAATCCTGTAGTCCACTATCATCTCCTTTGTCTTGATCACGTTGAGGGAGAGGTTGTTATCCTGGCACCACACGGCCAGGTCTCTGACCTCCTCCCTATAGGCTGTCTCATCATTGTCGGTGATCAGGCCTACCACTGTTGTGTCGTCGGCAAACTTAATGATGGTGTTGGAGTTGTGCCTGGCCATGCAGTCATGGGTGAACAGGGAGTACAGGAGGGGACTGAGCACGCACCCCTGAGGGGCCCCCGTGTTGAGGATCAGCGTGGCAGATGTGTTGTTACCTACCCTTACCACCTGGGGGCGGCCCGTCAGGAAATCCAGGATCCAGTTGCAGAGGGAGTTGTTTAATCCCAGGGTCCTTAGCTTAGTGATGAGCTTTGAGGGCACTATGTTGTTGAACGCTGAGCTGTAGTCAATTAATAGCATTCTCACGTAGGTGTTCCTCTTGTCAAGGTGGGAAAGGGCAGTGTGGAGTGCAATAGAGATTGCATCATCTGTGGATCTGTTGGGGCGGTATGCAAATTGGAGTGGGTCTAGGGTTTCTGGGAAAATGGTATTGATGTGAGCCATGACCAGCTTTTCAAAGCACTTCATGGCTACAGACGTGAGTGCTACGGGTCGGTAGTCATTTAGGCAGGTTATCTTAGTGTTCTTGGGGACTATGGTGGTCTGCTAGAAATATGTTGGTATAACAGACTCAGTCAGGGACATGTTGAAAATGTCAGTGAAGATACTTGCCAGTTGGACAGCGCATGCTCGGAGTACACGTCCTGGTAATCCGTCTGTGGATGTTGACCTGCTTAAAAGTCTTACTCACATCGGCTACAGAGAGCTTGATCACATAGTCATCCAGAACAGCTGATGCTCTCATGCATGCTTCAGTGTTGCTTGCCTCGGAAGCAAGCATAGAAGTGATTTAGCTCGTCTGGTAGGCTTGTGTCACTGGGCAGCTCGTGGCTGTGCTTCCTTTTCTAGTCCGTAATAGTTTTCAAGCCCTGCCACATCCGACGAGCGTCAGAGCCGGTGTAGTACGATTCAATCTTAGTCCTGTATTGACTCTTTGCCTGTTTGATGGTTCGTCGGAGGGCATAGCGGGATTTCTTATAAGCGTCCGGGTTAGAGTCCCGCTCCTTGAAAGCGGCAGCTCTACCCTTTAGCTCAGTGCGGATGTTGCCTGTAATCCATGGCTTCTGGTTGGGGTACGTACAGTTGAAGTCGGAAGTTTACATACAATTTAGCCAAATACATTTAAACTCAGTTTTTCACAATTCCTGACATTTAATCCTAGTAAAAATTCCCTGTCTTAAGTCAGTTACGATCACCACTTTTATTTTAAGAATGTGAAATGTCAGAATAATAGTAGAGAATGATTTATTTCAGCTTTTATTTCTTTCATCACATTCCCAGTGGGTCAGACGTTTGCATACACTCAATTAGTATTTGGTAACATTGCCTTTAAGTTGTTTAACTTGGGTGAAACATTTCAGGTAGCCTTCCACAAGCTTCCCACAATAAGTTGGGTGAATGTTGGCCCATTCCTCCTGACAGAGCTGGTGTAACTGAGTTAGGTTTGTAGGCCTACTTGCTCGCACACGCGTTTTCAGTTCTGGCCACACATTTTCTATAGAATTGAGGTCAGGGCTTTGTGATGGCCACTCCAATACCTTGACTTTGTTGTCCTTAAGCCATTTTGGCACAACTTTGGAAGTATGCTTGGGGTCATTGTCCATTTGGAAGACCCATTTGCGACCAAGCTTTAACTTCCTGACTGATGTCTTGAGATGTTACTTCAATCTATCCACATAATTTTCCTTCTTCATGATGCCATCTATTTTGTGAAGTGCACCAGTCCCTCCTGCAGCAAAGCACCCCCACAGCATGATGCTGCCACCCCCATGCTTCACGGTTGGGATGGTGTTCTTTGGCTTGCAAGCACCCTCTTTTTCCTCCAAACATAACGATGGTCATTATGGCCAAACAGTTCTATTTTTGTTTCATCAGACCAGAGGACATTTCTCCAAAAAGTACGATCTTCGTCCCCATGTGCAGTTGCAAACCGCAGTCTAGCTTTTTTATGGCGGTTTTGGAGCAGTGGCTTCTTCCTTGCTGAGCGGCCTTTCAGGTTATGTCGATATAGGACTCGTTTTACTGTGGATATAGATACTTTTGTACCTGTTTCCTCCAGCATCTTCAAGGTCCTTTGCAGTTGTTCTGGGATTGATTTGCACTTTTCGCACCATGGTACGTTCATCTCTAGGAGGCAGAAAGCGTCTCCTTCCTGAGCGGTATGACGGCTGCGTGGTCCCATGGTGTTTCTACTTGCGTACTATTGTTTGTACAGATGAACGTGGTACCTTCAGGCATTTGGAAATTGCTCCCAAGGATGAACCAGACTTGTGGAGGTCTACAATTCTTTTTCTGAGGTCTTGGCTGATTTCTTTTGATTTTCCCTATGATGTCAAGCAAAGAGGCACTGAGTTTGAAGGTAGGCCTTGAAATACATCCACAGGTACACCTCCAATTGACTCAAATGATGTAAATTAGCCTATCAGAAGCTTCTAAAGCCATGACATCATTTTCTGGAATTTTCCAAGCTGTTTAAAGGCACAGTCAACTTAGTGTATGTAAACTTCTGACCCACTGGAATTGTGATACAGTGAAATAATCAGTCTGTAAACAATTGTTGGAAAAATTACTTGTCATGCACAAAGTAGATGTCCTAACCAACTTGCCAAAACTATAGTTTGTTAACAAGAAATTTGTGGAGTGGTTGAAAAACAAGTTTTAATGACTCCAACCTAAGTGTATGTAAACTTCAGACTTCAACTGTACGTATGGTCACTGTGGGGACGACCTCATCGATGCACTTATTGATGAAGCCAGTGACTGATGTGCTGTACTCCTCAATGCTACCGGAAGAATCCCGGAACATATTCCAGTCTGTGCTAGCAAAACAGTCCTGTAGCTTAGCATCTGCGTCATCTGACCACTTCCTTATTTACAGAGTCACTGGTGCTTCCTGCTTTAGTTTTTGCTTATAAGCAGGAATCAGGAGGATAGAGTTATGGTCAGATTTGCCAAATGGAGAGCTTTGTACGTGTCTCTGTGTGTGGAGTAAAGGTGGTCTAGAGTTTTTTTTTTCCCCTCTGGTTGCACATTTAACATGCTGGTAGAAATTAGGTAGAACGGATTTAAGTTTCCCTGCATTAAAGTCCCCGGCCACTAGGAGGGCTGCCTCTGGATGAGCGTTTTCCTATTTACTTATGGCCTTATACAGCTCATTGAGTGCAATCTTAGTTCCTGCATCGGTTTGTGATGGTAAATAGACAGCTATGAAAAATATAGACAAACTGTCTTCGTAAATAGTGTGGTCTACAGCTTATCATGAGATACTCTACCTCAGGTGAGCAAAACCTCGAGACTTCCTGAGTATTAGATTTTATGCACCAGCTGTTGTTTACAAATATACATAGACCGCCACCCCTTCTCTTACCGGAGTCAGCCGTTCAATCCTGCCGATGTACCATATATGTTTTCCATGTCGTAGTTTTTAATGTCCCGTTGGTAGGATAACTGTAATCTTAGGTTGTCTCATATATTTTCAAATGATTGAACATTGGCTAATAGGATTGATGGAAGAGGCAGTTTACTTGCTCGTCGTCGTATCCTTACAAGGCAGCCCGACCTACTTCCACGATATCTCCTTCTCTTTCTCATGCGAATGACAGGGATTTGGGCCTTGTCGGGTGTCTGTAGGATATCCTTCGCATCCGACTCGTTGAATAAAAAATATTCGTCAAATACGAGGTGAGTAATCGCTGTCCTGATATCCAGAAGCTCTTTTTGGTTATAAGAGACGGTGGCAGAAACATAATGTACTGAATAAATTACAAATAAAGTGAAAAAACACACATAATAGTACAATTGGTTAGAGGGCTGTAAAACGGCTGCCATCTTCTTCGGCGCCATCCTTCTTCAAGGAACCAAGCGACAACACTGCCCTCACGGCGCCGTAAGGAATGATATGGCGCGTCTCAATTTTCAGGTTGCACAAAAGTGCGTAGAATGCCGGAGCGTATTACAAGGACCCGCCCCTTTTGTGATTAAAAACGACATTGCAACTACTACGCTACGCTCCGTATCTACTGTCTCTTTAGTGTGTGTAGACCCCTTTTAAACTGCTCACTTAATACTGTACCAGTATGGCTGTGGCATGCAAATAATGGTGGACTATAATGATAAAGACAATTGTTAAAAACAAACATATTTCTATTATGTGTCAGCTGTGCCCTTTCCCTAGGGGCAGGAGTTTTTCCTGACCACTTAACCTGTGCAGTAAACCATAACTAGGGCCATGAGATTTTCCTTCCCAGGTTACTTCTTCAGGACAAATTCCTGGCCCTACTTATAGTGCTCTATGTGCCTTCTGAAAAAGTGAGGTTAAACTCCAATATCCTTTCTCAGTGATACCCTGGATGCTTATACTAGTCTATTTAGCTCCTATATTCTTTACCATTCATTTAGCCAGCAGTGAGAGCTCTACTTACACCTTTGGAGTGGTGTATATGCTCATTTGGTTCATAACTGCTCTTAAACACTCCCATGTGTTAGAAGTCAGATTTAATATGTTCAGTTAGATGGGTGAATGTGTACAATTGGTTAATAATAGTGTTCTTAACCCCTGGACCTGCTAAAGTGATTCTTTTCAAGTGCAATGAAAGGTTGTGATTTTTCTCATTATTTATTTCATATAAAAAAACTCTGGCCCGTGTTCAAGCACAGAACTATTTCAGTGGTGTGATTCACCCAGCTTACATTTCCACATTTTCCCTCCTGTATTATAATCTGTTCAGCTGTTATCATGTATTACAGCATTGATGTTCCACCACTGTTCATGACTGTACCTGTGTGTCACAACGTTCAGAAATGCTTTGAAGTACATGTCTGGCACATGGCCCAGGCCTACGTGTATGGTATGGTATATTTTGAAAGATACAGGCACAATTTTTTTTGCCTCAGCTGGGTGTCCCTTATCAACCACACAGGAGTTTCTAAAACAGCCTAATTTCCTTAGATACAGTCATGACCTGGAATAAACAGCATACTATTATACACAGGCTATATGTGTTTTCCCCTGAGCCTTAAACTTAAATTGTTGCTCTTTATCTTTCACAATGAATCATACATTCCATATGTTCTCTGCCATTTACAGTGCATTCGGAAAGTATTCAGACCCCTTGACTTTTTCCACATTTTGTTACGTTACAGCCTTATTCTAAAATGGATTACATTGTTTTTTCCCCTCATCAATCTACACACAATACCACATAATGACAAAGCAAAAACGGTTTTTTAGATTTTATTTAGAACATTTAAATCACATTTACATAAGTATTCAGACCCTTTACTCAGTACTTTGTTGAAGCACCTTTGGCAGCGATTACAGCCTTGAGACTTCTTGGGTATGATGCTATAAGCTTGGCACACCTGTATTTGGGGAATTTCTCCCATTTATTCTCTGCACATCCTCTCAAGCTCTGTGTTCTTGGGGACCTTCAATGCTGCAGAATTTCTTTTGGTACCCTTCCCCAGATCTGTGCCTCTACACAATACTGTCTAGAAGCTCTACGGACAATTCCTTCGACCACATGCCTTGTTTTATGCTCTGACATGCAGTGTCAACTGTGGTACCTTATATAGACAGGTGTGTGCCTTTCCAAATCATGTCCAATCAATTGAATTTACCACAGGTGGACTCCAAGTTGTAGAAACATCTCAAGGATGATCAATGGAAACAGGATGCACCTGAGCTCAATTTCGAGTCTCATAGCAAAGGGTCTGAATACTTCTGTAATACGTTTTTTCTGTTTAACTTTTTTTTATATACACTACCGTTCAAAAGTATGGGGTCACTTAGAAATATCCTTGTTTTCGAATGAAAAGCATTTTTTTGTCCATTTAAAATAACATCAAATTGATCAGAAATACAGTGTAGACATTGTTAATGTTGTAAATGGCTATTGTAGCTTGAAATGGTTGATTTTTAATGGAATATCTACATAGGTGTACAGAGGCCCATTATCAACAACCATCAGTCCTGTGTTCCAATGGCACGTTGTGTTTGCTAATCCAAGTTTATCATTTTAAAAGGCTAATTGATAATTAGAAATCCCTTTTGCAATTATGTTAGCTCAGCTGAAAATGGTTGTGCTGATTTAAAGAAGCAATAAAACTGGCCTTCTTGAAACTAGTTGAGTATCTGGAGCATCAGCAATTGTGGGTTCGATTACAGGCTCAAAATGGCCAGAAATAAAGGACTTTCTTCTGAAACTCATCAGTCTATTCTTGTTCTGGAGGCAATGTGATGGTTTGTGGGTGCTTTGGTGGTGGTAAAGTGGGAGATATGTACAGGGTAAAAGGGATCTTGAGGAAGGAAGGCGATCACTCCATTTTGCAACCCTGTGGACAGCGCTTGATTGGAGCCAATTTCCTCCTACAACAGGACAATGACCCAAAGCACATCTCCAAACTATGCAATAACTATTTAGGGAAGAAGCAGTCAGCTGGTATTCTGTCTATAATGGAGTGGCCAGCACAGTCATTGGATCTCAACCCTATTGAGCTGTTGTGGGTGCAGCTTGACCGAAGAATGGGGTGAAATCTCTTCAGATTACCTCAACAAATTGACAGCTAGAATGCAAGGGTCTGCAAGGCTGTAATTGCTGCAAATGGAGGATTCTTTGACGAAAGCAAAGTTTGAAGGACACAAATTATTTCAATTAAAAATCATTATTTCTAACCTTGTCAATGACTACTTTTCCTATTCATTTTGCTATATTTCCTATTCAAACTCATTTCATATATGTTTTCATGGAAAACAAGGACATTTCAAAGAGACCCCAAACTTTTGAACAGTAGTGTACATATGCAAATATTTCTAAAAACCTGTTTTTGCTTTGTCATTATGGAGTATTGTGTGTTGATTGATTATTTTTTTTATTTTTATTGGATCCATTTTAGAATAAGGCTGTAACGTAACAATGTGGAAAAAGTCAAGGGGTCTGAATACTTTCCGACTGCATTGTATGTGGAAGTGTTATCGAAATATAACTAACCTGTAATGAGAGAGCAGCCTTTTAATGGGACTGAAATAATCTGTCACTCATGTAAATGATCATTTAAAAGGGTGGATATCAGGCTATACAATGTCTTCTGTTTATATTCTATCTCAGGGTGTTTGGGAGGCTAAATCAAGCCACAACCTGTCCAGGTTGACACAACAGAAAGTCATACTGTAACCTAGTCTATTACAATGCTGATAAATCCATTCATCAATCACCTAACCTACCCAAAAGCTTTTCCCTCCCTCTGCCCTAAATGGTTCAGTGCAGGCAGCAGTGTTCGACTAACTGCCACCAAGGCACAGAACTGGACTAAAATATTATACACAGATCTGGGACCAGCTCGGAGAGATTAAGTAGCGAGGCTGAAGTGAGGCTTGCTGATTGCAGAACCCTCCTGGGTGAATCTCCTCCCTGAGATGGAGTGTTATTTGTGTGCTGCTGGATAGAGGTTAAGTTATGGGTTACAGGCAACAGGAGGGAGATGCTCTGCTCCTCACACAGTCTATTTCCATGAGGCATGCAGAGGCCTTTTTCCAGGTAATTTGCTTGTACTTTAGTTGTGTTTTGAATATATGAAATATCATACACAGTATAATGCAGAGATGCTGATCAGTGATGTTTTCAAACCATTATTTCCTGCTTTCTGGTACTCTCTGCTTGCCCTTCATATTTTATGATAGCAGAGTAAGTACACAATATTCAAAATAAAATGCCTTTATAGCTCCCTTACTCTCAACAATACTCCTAACTACAGCCACCAGGGTCTTAAAAGTTTCTCTGTTCATGGTTGTGTCTCTTCATCACATATACATGTCAACAGTTCTACAGTCAGCCACATCACTCCAATATAATTACTACGCTAATATAAGCTTGTCAATCTCAGGACCTCTCCAAAGCATGTTCGTCCCATTCCAGTCCTCCCCTTCCTCCTTCCCCTCCTTCCCTCCCGTCTCCCACCTGCGCAGATAAGGGAATTCAGTCCCCACAGATACGCTGAAGCAAAACACACCTGCTCAATGCCACCTAATGAGAGAGCTATCACCTGGCCTCTCCTCCTGCCTCTGCCTCTCAATTAACCCCTCGTCCTCCCCCTGCAAACGCGCCCATCTCCTTTGTGGGCACAGTCACTCCCTGCTCCCATGCACAGCAGAACACTTGAACAGCCTCCACTGTCCCACATGTAACTTAGTCTCATCCATCAGCCGTGGGTAGGAGAGCCTATAAAACTGGAAACAGGCACACCAACAATATAGTCCTGATCACCAGCAATGTGCCTTAGAACTACAATGCTTTGCATTTAGCCTCCATTACATGCCACGTTTCAAGGCTCACCTGTAGGGCCAGGAGTTGTTCCCTGACCATGTGACCTGACCAGGAAAAAGTCCTGGCCCTAGTTACATAATTGTTCCTGGTCAACTCACAGTCAAAACCCTGGGTCCTACTCATAACAGGAGAATTCCAGAAACTTTGGCATTCAAGCGAGGCTACATACATTACCTGTACTGTAGCTCACACAGCGGCCACTGACGGGGGCAGTAGGAGTCAGCACTAAAAGGGCAGAGTGTGGTAGCCAGCTATCTCTGGGTTGATCTTATCTCAGTGGCCAGATATGGGGAGTAGAGGTGTATGAAGTGTGAGGAGCTGCTCCTGAGATGTTTGTAGTGTCAGATCCACACTCTGCACTCCATTCTTACAGCGTGTCTGTCTGAGGTGGAAGTGGAGTGAGACGTGGTGTGTATGTATTATGGATGCACATGCGACAGAATCTAACTCCTCTCTCTCTCTCTCTCTCTCTCTCTCTCTCTGTCTCTCTCTCAGATCCGATGGGAGAAGAACATTACACTGGGGGAGCCCCCTGGATTCCTACACTCATGGTGGTGGTACGTACATTGTCTTCTATGTAGATTCGCCATTCACAACATGAATGTGTAGGAGTGGGGGAGGTAATTGCTGGAAACGCCAGGTACAACGTCTTCTGATGTCAGTGCTGTGTGTGTGTGTACACTGTACTCTCTTCACTGGATGATGAACTACACTTGTCCTGATCCTGTGTGGCTCAGTTGGTAGTGCATGGCGCTTGCAACGCCAGGGTTGTGGGTTTGATTCCCACTGGGGACCAGTACGAAAAAGTAGAACAAATGTATGTACTTACTACTACTGTAAGCCGCTCTGGATAAGTGTCTGCTAAATGACTAAAATGTCAAATGTCTGTAGTAACATTTCACCCAAATCAATTTCTTTTTTTTTACCTAAAATTTGAACAGAGTCGGTATTTCTTTAAAAGTTAAGCTAAGTGTACCTGGTACTGTAAATAGGTTTTAGAGTTTCCGGCTGTAGAGATAAAAACACCTAACCCATTATGGTCTCTATCTATGGTATTCGTGGAACCAGCTACTGTTGTATCCTTCCTCTTGTTGTAGCGGTCCTGTCAGACGTGTTTAATACCAGATAAATACTTCAGTATATTCGCTATCTGGATGCAGTCGCCTCTGAACTGACAGGCTGACATGTATTTGTCTCTGTCTCACTGGATGAGAAGGAAACGCCCATGCCTGGGTTCCCCTCCAGCTGACAGATGGAGAGAGCGAGAGATGGAGAGAGCAAGGAAGTGGGAGAGCGAGAGATGGAAGGAAAGAGAGAGACAGGGAGAGAGGAGGAGGGAGGGAGTGAGTTCACAGGCAGTTTTTGTTTACGCTCTGTCCTGCGCTGCTCATCCTGAAAAGCCCCTCTACCCTCCACCGCTGAACAGGGGCCTTTTTTCTGCATTCTTCCCCCTGAATCGCCAACATGTTTTAATTGTGAGTCATGTTTACACAGCTCATAATGGCCCTTAAGAGAGCCGGTGTTCCCTCCGTCTGACAGATTTCACTTGAAAAGCTACCAGAAGTGTAGACAGATTGACATACACAAACATACAGTTTTTGGACAAAATGTACTTTCACGTTGCCTAACCCTCAAGAGAAGTTTTAAAGTCTGAGTTTGTTGATGTGCTGAGGCACGGTTTGAGGGAGCCCCGTGTGTGTGTGTGTGTGTGTGAGCAGTTGCAGAGGAGTAAGATTATTAGCCGAACAGGGCCCCAGTGTGGTGTGACCCAGCGGAGGAGTGTCTGTCTGGGGCTGCAGCACGTGGACGGGAAGGCTCACTGGGGGGGCACCCCCCCCCCACCCCCCCCCACCCCCCCCACGTCAACCCCCTCCCCCAAACAAAAGGTCCAGATGGTAAGGGAAAGCCAACCCCTCCCCCTCCACTCCCCCTCCCTCAACCTTTGTCTGGAGGCCTGTCCTTTGTTTGCGGAAGAGACCCCAAACGGATTAACTCCTTACATTCCAGTCTCCTTTGTGTTAAACAGCCAAATCCCCCACCCTGGGTTTTCTTCCCTGCTTCTGTCTCAAACAGTTTCCTGTTGGGCCGCGCAGGGCTGAATGGGTTGAGGGAGGCGGTCAGTCATCCACATCTGTTGTTATGGACGCAGAGATAAAGCCAGGGCTCCGAGAGGGGTGCAGGTGTTGATTGTGTCATTAGCCCTCTTCATTGGTCGGCCAAATCAATTGTTTTAGCCAGTTTTCACTGGACATCCACTCTATCATCCTCTGAGAGCCTCACCACAATACTATGTACACGGATCATCCCTCAAATTGCTTCCAGCTGAAATTCCTCCTTGTGAGGGGCAAAGAAAACACTCCAGCAAAACAGACTTGCCCCATCCTAAAGCTTCTGGTTATTCTTTATAAAAGCAGGTATCAGGCAGGAAGCTGGGGCTTTGTGGTTCCTTTCAGCCCGTCTGTGTCAGGCAGAGTAGAGCTACTATACCTGACAGAGATAGACACTAGATCATCTGGCCTGAGCCTCCTCTTGTTAGAGGAACAGATGACTCCTTTATTTATCTGTCTCATTTTTAACAATAAGCACAAATCAACTTTCTTTTTATTCTCTTTCTTTGCCCCTTTTCAGATGTTGAATTTATTTGTGAAGTCCGAGGGGAGCGTTCCTGTGGAATTATAGAACAGATGATTTACATGGCGTGTTTTTTTAAGAGATGGGGAGTGCCTGTTTCTCTTGTGGCATCACATTGGTACCAGGGGAATAGAAAACTTCAGTGGGGTAATAAAGACTGAACGGTTTTGTTTTCTTCTGCCTTTCTTCTTCTGATTGCAGGGTTTTGTCCCATTTAAGAGCAGCTCAGCTCTATAATAAGAGTAGTAGCAGCCATAGTCAACATGGCTCCTCTCTTCTCCTGTCCAATCCCCTCCTCTCCTCTCCTTAGCCTGGCTGCTCTGTGGCCTGACAGGAACTCACTCCAGCCACATCACTGTTGATGAATGCCCAGGCCCTTACAACCACTTGTCTGTGTTTACTCTGCCCATTATGGCAGAAGGCACATTGTTACCACCAGGCTTTGTTAGAACACAGTTAATTGCAATAGTTATCACAATGCCATTTAATTTTTGTAATTGTCTTGTGAATGTTGATGCTGTGGAAAGTGTGTGTGTGTGTGTGGCCTGTTTATGCTGCCAGTCCACATTTCCACATTGTTTCGACTGGCATTTTAATTTTAGATATGGCAGAATTTGCATGCCCTCTAAGCTGGAGTATGAATCTCACACCCAGACTAATCTTAGGGATTCCACACAGCCAAGTTAATTTATTTAAAGATTGAACGGTACTTTGGCGACTAGTTTAAACCTCCCGCTTTGGGCTGGATGTGTCTGTGTATGTAGTTCATACATGCATGTAATCTATGAGCAGAATTACGGTCTTACCTCAATTAGCCACGAAATCCGTAGTTTAAAAGCAACTGTTTTCTGGAAGCTGTGCAACACCATTATCCCTACATTTTCCCCCATGTGTGCCAGCCCCCTAGTAATTCGAGTTTTAGCCAATGAGCTTCGGCCCGTCGCTATTTGAGTGACAGCTAGCAAAAGGCCTGCCCAGCGTTATCGAATGAGGTTGCAGGGCGGGCCCAACATCTCGGTGGACACAGCAGAGTGAGAGAGAGAGCAATGACGTGGTGCACATATCTGCACATACACACATATCTGCACATTGTCTCCCGAGTGGCGCAGTGGTCTAAGGCACTGCATCTCAGTGCTAGCTGTGCCACTAGAGATCCTGGTTCGAATCCAGACTCTGTCGTAGCCTGCCATGACCGGGAGACCCATGGGGTGGCGCACAATTGGCCCAGCGTCGTCTAGGGTAGGGGAGGGAATGGCCGGCAGGGATGAAGCTCAGTTGGTTTGCAACGCCAGGGTTGTGGGGTTCGATTCCCACGGGGGCCAGTATGAAAAAATAAAATAAATAAATAATGTATGCACAAACATAAGAGCGTCTGCTAAATGACGTAAATGTAATACACCAAGTGTACACCTTCCTAATATTGAGTTGCACCCTGTTTTGCCCTCATAATAACCATTCTTGTGAGCGCTACATTCAAAAACAACTGACTGAAATTATACAAAAGTTCAACAGTGCATCTTTAAAGGAGAGCGTGCATCCACAGTATGAAAATGTCCAGTTGACAAAAAGGTCTTGATTTTTTCATCCTATAGCTAGCTAGTTTAAACTAGTCTTGGCGTACCTTCAGACATGCTCCAGTGTTGCATGTGCAGTCTCACTGAGACAAATCGACTTTACTATTTGAAACTTTGGAGGGTGTCAGGTTATGATAACCCTGCTCCCCTGTCCCCTTCCCCTGGTTTGCACCTAGTTGCAGCTTTTCAGTAACAAACTGTAACACGCGTCTTATTTCATTTCCCAGAGAGCTGATTGGATTTGCGATGGTCCCTCTGTCTCCCTTCGGCAAGAGCGGCTCTGACCAAGCTGCAATCTCTTTAACGGCAGCTGATAGATATGATAATGCTCCTGGCTTTATTGTCAAGTGACTGAGGGGCAGGCTTCATGGCCCCCTCAACACACACACACACACACTCTCGCATAAACACGCGCACACATGCATAGAGCCACACGCATGAACACACACACGCATACACCCTTCTCTGTTCTCCAGCTCTCTCTACTTTGTTTCTCTGTGCTGTGCATCAGCCTGTCCAGCTGACCCAGACAGTGCACACCTGAGATCAGAGGCCAGGGGCTTGTAGAAAGAAACATTTCTTTAGCAGATGTGCTTTGTTATTATATAAAAATATATCTTTGCTATACTTCACTGTGCTTACACAGTAATAAGACAGTACATATGAATGTACCTACCTTGTACGGTAAATATTGTATTTTACTGTACAATATATGTTACCAAACTGAGGCAATGAATGATTATCTGATACACGCACAGTTATGGGTGATCAGCTAATATTTTCTGCTCCATTTTGCAGTCTGTCATATCAAGTATCAGGCGTTTCACACATTGTTAGAAGTCTGGTTTTGCCGCTTCAGCAGAAAGAATGCATATTGTGGAGTATTCGGCTTTGAATGTTTTGGAAAAAGTGTAATGTTACTCTTGAGCCCCAGTCAGATCAGCAGCTTTTATGTGCTATCCATTAAATCAATATCTTAGGCGCAAGAACAATTTAATGGGGACCAGTTAAACAGGTACTTCATTTCAATTAAGTAATTAAGAGAGAATTTGGATTGGAACCTGATGCCCTCTGCAGCCCTTAAGGGCTGGATTTGCCTTAATTAACAAATATCATACCTGATTGATCAGTAACCAGCAGTTCTGGCCCAGCAGAATGAGCGCTACATGAGATGATTCGATTCGATGACACTGCTTTGCTGTAGCTCGGAGCAGCGGGTTGGATTGGAATAGTTTAGGAAAATAAACTGGAAAGACTTATACCCTTTTATAACCAGGGTTCGAATTAAGACACTTCGGGCAACTGTTTAACTTCAGCTTGATCAAGTTTCACTTTGTCATAGATGTGGTCTCCATGGATAGATGGTAATGTAGCCTTACGGTACACAGATGCACATACTGTATATACATTCATGCATGTGTCCCATGAGGGAATCAAACCCACAACTGCATGATGTTGCCAGCACCATGCTCCAACCAACTCGGTCATGTGAACCATGCCCGGCTGTTGTTAGTGTTGTGTAAACTGAAACTATCTGCATGTTTGCTGTGCTCTGATGTCTATGCCCAACCATGTTCTCTCTCCCCACAGTGTATTCTGGGATCTGTACTGCGCTGCTCCGGACCGGAGGGAGACATGCGAACATTCCAGCGAGGCCAAGGCTTTCCATGACTATGTGAGTCAACCTGTCACTGGTGTTGTGTCAGAGGCACAGTGGCCGTCGTCACGTGGTGTGTGTGTGTGTGTGTGTGTGTGTGTGTGGGCTACTGAATGTCTAACTGTTATCTATGTTAATTTTGCAACATCAAATTGAGACATTTGCGTACATGATTGTTTTGGTCACGATATGAATGTAGTGTTGCTTGGTCTCCGTAGCGACTCTTACTGCAATATGTTCTATCCTCCTAAGCTTAGTTAAACAGAGTGTCCTGGTTCCCTCTATTGCTTCCTCCCTGTGAACCCTGACCTCAGAGCCTTACCTAAACTGTCTGCTGAAGGTGAAATGTCAGGCCGCTGTAAGGTTTTTATTGGCCTTCTCATGGTTTCAATAAAGGTGGGAGCAAATAAAGCAACTGGGTGAGCTGTTGGTCTAGATTAAGTGCAGTGCTGGGGCCGATGCATGGGGGGCCAGTTGGGGTGGCCTAGGGGTCATGGGCTTGCCCTCCCTGACCCTCTCATCTGCAGAAGAGCTGGATGTTCCCTGACACTGGCATTGATGTGCTGCCTAAACATGTGTGGAGGGCCTCCGAGTGGCCGGCCTATAAAAGGAGGCTCTTTGTTGACGCCGATCTCGGACTGCAAATGACCATGTTAATGTGCCCACTGATTGTGACCTCTAGCTCATTGGCTGGACCTGAATCATTTGAAGGTTAAGCTGCAGTCCCCTCGGACTTCATCAGCCTCACTCAAGGCAAATGCCTTTTATTTGTTATCACCGCCATACCAATTCTCATTTTCGTCCATGTTTTGGCTATGCTAAATAGTGGTATTACATACCCTTTCAAATGTTTTAAAGTAAGGCTTATGCGGCTAATAGGATATGTTTGTCAGACTGTATTACTACTTGCTTGTCATTCACCTGGGCAGTTAGGAAAGGAGCTCTGGAGCTGGATTATAATGATTCTATTCCTGCAGTAGACATTTAAGTTCCGTACTCCCATGTAGTCGGACAAGTATGAACAGACCAGACCTCATCAGAACAGACTCATTTGTTGTGAGTGTGTATTACACAAGCATAAGATTAAAACCCTTTAGAACCCATAGTGGCCGTTGACTGCCTTTCTTTAAATTACTACAGCGGCCGTGAACGGCCTTGTTCTACTAACAATAGTTTCTTTGTCAATATCGCAAAAATAACTTGCTAACTGCCTGTTGTCGTATACACGTGGCTGTTGTCACCAACCGGAAACAGGGTATGCTGTCTTTCGACTTTTCAAAGTTGACTCAAAATGACAGTGCCGATGCAGACACGACTTTTCACTGTGATAGAGGTTTTATCTATGTTGGTTGGTGATAAGGATTCGCACACGTCCTTGCACTTTGAAAAGCGATGATGTCGAGGTGAGTGAAATAAGTAAACAGCAGTTATATGTTTGATGCTGTGAAACTTGGGGAATAGCTCACAGATTAGCAAGTCATGATAACTTGGTCGGTACAGGCGAGCACATCAGCGGTGGAGCTTAAATGATTGCTCTCTGTCTCGTGGAAATAGCTGCAGTGTTTAGCTGTATATAGTCAGCTAACTAGTTGGTTGTTTTATCATGTTTCTACCGATGTAATTCATATGGAAACGGCCCAAGCTGCTTGCTATAGCTAACTAGTTAGTCTGTCAGGCAAGAAAAGTTGTGTGTAGCGGTACATTTCGGCTGCGCTCACAAAGCGTCAACCTCAGCTTTCACTAGCTAGCCATACAGACAACCAGCTAACTAGCCACCGAAATTAAGGCTAGAGTAATTTGTGTTTATCTGTTGGACTTAGGTTATGGTTTGTCATGTTTGCTAGGTGCAGATATTCATAGGCTATGCATTGCCTCGTTTTCCTATTATTTGACAGCTTAGCTGTCGTGTTAGGGTAGTAGATGCCTGCGCAGTGGGCCTCATATGATGAGTTGGATATTTGTTTACATAACCAGCTAACAAGTTGCTTGTTCTGTCCTGTTTCTACCTATGCAATTTATTTGGAAACTGTCCCAGCTTCGTAACTAATCATCTAACATTGGCGGACTCTGTAGTTAGTCTGTCAGGCAAGAAAGCAAGATTTGATTGGAGGAGAGAGAGAGAGGGTGTGTGTGTGTGTGGAATGGGAGGCGTGTAACTGTATCACACAAT
Organism: Coregonus lavaretus; assembly: GCF_964263955.1. Classification (NCBI taxonomy): domain Eukaryota; kingdom Metazoa; phylum Chordata; class Actinopteri; order Salmoniformes; family Salmonidae; genus Coregonus; species Coregonus lavaretus. Next base: position 36,925,442 of record NC_139993.1, on the reverse strand, counting down.
TTATTATGGAAACCCCTTATTAGGAAGAGTGTGTGTATGGTTGAGAAAAAGAAAGATGGGAAGAAAGAGATGTTCCTGACTACAGTTGTATCCTATTTGTTGCTCCTCTTCCTCTGTTACTATGTTCCTCTAGGTCAGTGAAAGCAAAGGAAGTGATGTGGAGAGTCAGGGCTCAGCAGCAAAAGGCAGGGAGGAAGTGGAGTTAGAGATGATTGGAAGGATAGAGATGTGGAGGGAGAGCGGAAGAGGAAAGTGAAGAGGGGGGAGAGGAGAGTGGAGGGAGAGGAACATGGAGGAGGGAAAGGAAGAGGAGGAGGGAGATGACGAAGCAGAATGCAGCTTGTGCATTCACTTTGTGATGTGGCAGGAAGAGGGGAGCCAAGAGTGTGGCACCAGGGCGTGTGGACCTAGTTGTAACTCATTTGAAAGCAGGTGAAGTTTGAAGGACACGAGAGGGTGTATTGTGTGCATATGGAGTGGACGCAGGGCAAAGAGTGGGAGATGCGTAGAAACCCCCTTTGGTTGTTCTTCGTGTTCTGTGCCACTTTGCAGGATGGGACCGTGCTTCCAGAAGTTCCATGACATGTTGTAGGCTAAATGCAAACACTAAAGTGACAGTGTGAAATTTGTCTTATAAATCTTTTGTCTCTGAACAGTTGTTGTGTTTGTATCTTCTCTCTTTATCTGTCTCTATCTAATACTTGTTGCATTCACTGAATTGTTGTCAAAGTAGGCTACTATTTCTACATTTTGTGTCAGGCCTGGTCTGTACTAAATCTTATTGAGAGAGGTTACATACATTTTGAAATAGTCTCTGAATAGTTGTTTGCATTTTTACATTGTTACAGAAGTATGAATCGTTGTCAATCAAATAGCCTACTTTGTGTGGGTTTTTGAAATTGTCCTCTGGTCACATTTAGGATATTTTATTTCTGTGTAAATAATATTTATAAGTATAATATATTATACTTGGTACATTTTGAGTGAGTAATTTAGTCAAATTTACTACAATTTAAATACTTTAGGTTTTTTTGTTGTGTTGAGTGTTACTCGTTTTTTGATAGTGTTTTTACACAATGGAGGACAGAATGAGTGGTATTCCTATTGACATGAATGTGGCGTCATATTAAAGAAGAGGTTGTGCTCTTTAAAACTAATTTAACTTGTAATTGTCATTTGTTCTTTGTTTTTGAGCTATGTCTGTTTGTTTGAAATGTGAGAAAATTAGCTTTATCTTGAAAATTCTCAGTAATGTACAGCAGCATTCTAGAATTCTATTGGGGTCTAAAGGGTTAATTACATGGTTAATTAAACCCCATGCTTAATTAAAGCTGACAAGTGTCCCCAATTAATCCACACTGAGTGTACAAAATATTAAGGACACCTTCCTAAAGTTGACTCTACAAGGTGTCGAAAGCTGTCCCATATTGACTCCAATGTTTCCCACAGTTGTGTCAAGTTGGCTGGATGTCCTTTGGGTGGTGGACAATTCTTGATACACACAGGAAAATGTTGAGCGTGACAAACCCAGCAGCGTTGCGGTTCTTGACACAAACTGGTGCGCCTTGCACCTACTACCATACACCGTTGAAAGGCACTTAAAACTTTTGTGTTGCCCATTCACCCTCTGAATGGCACACATACACAATCCATGTCTCAAGGTTTAAGAATCCTTATTTAACCTGTCTCCTCCCCTTCATCTACACTGATTGAAGTGGATTTAACAAGTGACATCAATAAGGGATCATAGCTTTTACCTGGTCAGTCTATGTCATGGAAAGAGCAGGTGTTCTTATTGTTTTGTACACTCAGTGTATATGCCTAATAATTCCAAACACTTATCTCCCGAGGTTGTGCTGAGCGATTAGTGCTTTTTGAGGTCGGTTCGGTTTGGGTTCATTATTTATTTTAATCACATTTCTTTATTTCTATATATTTTTTTTTACATGAAATGCAATATGCATTATGTCGGTTGAATGCTGTAAAAACACAGAATAAAACAATTAATAAAAGTCCAATGGTGGTAGTGACTGCCCATTACTGCTTATCACTTATTAGCCATTTATTCACATAAAATATTTCGGTTGTGTATATTACGTTTGTATTATTTGATGAATTTATTATTTCATTCCAAGTCATCATCTCATCTCTATAGAGCTGATGCCAATGCTGTCTGACAAAATCACTATTTTGTAGTTTTTAAAGTAAATAAGGCGTACTTTTATGACTGCTGAATACCAACTATCAATCACTTAGATCATGTATTTTCAGGTAGAGATACCTTGCGAAGCAACAGCTGCTCTCTATATCCCCTCACGATCGCGCATTCTTCTTAGTGATGTGCAGTTCGTGAAAGATTCGTTCTTTTTGAACTACTATTTTTAATGACTCGAGAGTCAGGATTAGTTTTTCAGAGTGATTCATTTATTTTCGTTTGACCTGCTGGCCGCAATGAATTCTACAGCAGGATTAATATGCGCTCCGGCGGCTCCGGAGACGTGCTCCAACAGTCTTGTGTGCGCAGAAAGATAGATCATGCTGCAGGTAGCATAGAGAAGGAAAATACATGTTCAGAACTGATAAATGATAGCATGGCACAAGAATGAATGCAATCAATTGATTATTGAATGTTATTGATGGACACCACTTTGTAGATCAAAAACATGCATAGCCTGCCTCTGCTGCTCAACACTCGAACTCGAGAACAAATCGTTTGGGTGGCTGCTGCAGTTCGTGAACGATACCCTAGCAATCACAAATTACGGGTGAACGAAATGCTTGTAGAATCATGATTATTTATCGTTTTTAGTTAATCGTTCCCCAGTAGTGGGTCCTGCGTGGTCAGGGCATTACTGATTCAAATGAACGAAATGAGTCAAATGATTTATTTTGAATGAACGAGTCAAGAAAATCAGTCAGTAAAAAGAGCCGAACTTCCCATCACTAATTCTTCTGTCTATTCCGTAGCAGGTGTAAAAGAAACACCGACCGGACAAGTAGATGTACAATGGATTATGGTCATTGTAGTTAATTATCTTTTTATTTATGCACTAAACTATGTAGAATATTGGCCTGTTGGAAACTACAACTTCCTACTACATCACACAGTTCTGACTGGATCTGATTTATCTCTAGAGAAACTGCAATGTGCGCATTGAGCTCATAAAAAAACTGAACGAAATGTAATTCAAATAATTGAAGTAGGTAAAGTAGTTGTTTAAAAAACGAAAAATAGCCTCCCTAGTGGCGCAGCGGTCTAAGGCACTGCATCACAGTGCTTGAGGCGTCACTACAGACCCAGGTTCGATCCCAGGCTGTGTCACAACTGGCCGTGACCGGGAGTCCCATAGGGCAGCGCGCAATTGGCCCAGCGTCGTCCGGGTTAGGGGAGGGTTTGGCCGGGGGGGCTTTACTTGACTCATCGCGCTCTAGCGACTCCTTGTGGCGGGCCGGGCGCCTGCAGGCTGACTTCGGTCATCAATTGAACAGTGTTTGCAGCTGGCTTCCGGGTTAAACGGGTGGGTGTTAAGAAGCGTGGTTTGGCGGGTCATGTTTCGGAGGACGCATGACTCGACCTTCCCTTCTCCCCAGCCCGCTGGGGAGTTGCAGCGATGAGACAAGATCGCAATTGGATATCACGTAATTGGGGAGGAAAAAGGGGGTAAAATACAACAACAAAAAAGAACAGACATTTTGGTTAATCCCTCAGCACTACTCCTGAGGTAGCTAGCTAGTCTCAACCGTCAGCTACCCTCCACGCTAACTCTGACGACCCATTCGCTGAGTTGATGGCTGGACTGGTGGTTAGGACTTCTTAGAAAAGAGTTCTTACCTACATCTAAACGTGACATAGGAGCTGAACAAAGAAATAAAGCAATGTCTGCTCAGAAGCGTTTAGTGACGCGCGCACACACAACGTTTCAAATCCGACATGGTCTTCGTAAGGCACCTAACCCACACGACCCACACACCTAAAGACACATATGTCCTTGAGACTTCCTCCCTCAGCTCCAGTGTCCAGATGTGGAGCTCCAGTTCAAGGTCCTCTCAGGGGATCTGTCCTACCCAGTGGTCAGCCCAGTGTGGTCACTCAGTGTGGTCACTCAGTGTGGACGCTGTGGGGCTCTGGGGACTGCCACGGGGGCTCAGATGTCCTGCTCCTTTTTGTTCTAGTTCAAGGATTAATGTCCAGTTTCCCTTGACCCCTGACCTGGCTGAAGTTCAAAGGGTCAAAGTGTATCCACTCATTTGGCGACCTCCAGGTTTAGGGATCGGGGGGGCTCTGTGTGTGAGAAGGGGCTTTGTGAAGTGGCCGTGTGTCTTCCTCACAAGAAGTACATCGATATTGCTGATCACCAATATCATTTGACAATAAATTGTTGTTGGTGGCATGAGAGTATGTTATCATTTTAACGTTTATCTTTATATTTCTACTGGATGGATTGAGCAGGTTGGTTGAACTGTATGAAAATGCATGCTTTTCATTAAGTTTGTCTATAGTCAAATCTTTCCCATCCCTCAGTCATGTTCATTTCCATAACTCTGTCTGTGTTGCTGGTGGACCCGGCGTGTCTGTGTGTGTTTGGGGTTACCGACAGACACAGGACACAGGGTTAATGTTGTGTGAAGAACCTTACCTTGGGCTGTGGCGGGGGGACCAGGGTGGGGGTGGAGGCGTGAATCCCCCGGACCTGTCTGTCTGATTAACTCCAGTCCCTCCGATCCCTGTGGACCAGTGGCCCGATCAAGTCGCTATCGTGGCCCGACTGATAACAGCCTTAATCCCCCGCCGTGTCTCCCAGGATCACAGGGAGAAAAACAACACGACTCCCATGAGTCACACTCCCAGGGGGAACAGTAGACTCTGTCTCTGGTGAAAGACTCTGGGTTTGTATGGGTCCACACATTTAGATGATCTCCGACTGACTGGTTCAGTGTTTTGTTGGGTACTGTGTCCACTGTCCAAGGACATGATGGTGGCCCTGGCTGGGTTTGAAAGGATCCACCATGACCCAAACCCTCTCCTGTTTCCTTCTCCTGGGGCCTGGGAGGAAGACTTTATAGGCCCTCCAGATTGGGGAATATAATGTGCTAATCTTCAAATCTGGGGGATGGTTCATGACTAATCCCTGGATTTAGGTGGGATTGTGACTCTGGCTGTGCTCCTGGAACTGAAAGACTCTGCACCCCTGGATGGTAGATCCAACATGGTACAAACCTTCATAAACACACACCTGAAACACACCACACTGGAGATGCATGGAACAGAAAAAACACAGCCTTTTATCAATGTGTTTAAGTGGTATTTTCCTTTATTCCTTATTGTTGAAACTGTTTAATTGATTCCTATTTTGTCTTCAAATCAAGTTTACTTACTGAGAGAAATCCACATTCATAATTCTCTTTCCTACTTGAATTGAATGTTCCTCAAAAGAGGAGTGTTTAGTGAGGAAATGCTTTTATTTATTTAAACATGGGACTTCTTTTGGTAATTCAGAATTAATTATGAAAGGAATAGCAGCATGAATGATTAAGTAAGTCAGAAACACACACACACACACTTACAGGGGCGTAAATCACCCCAAAAGTCTTAGGGGGCACAAAGTATGTGAGGATGAAGTTGGAGAATTTAGCATTTTTCAAACACCTGAAATAGCTTTTTCCTGCAATCTAGAGCCATAATCATTCTGCTTAATTCTATGTAAAAAATATATGTTTATTTTTCTGCATATCTCATACCCCTTGAGCTGTCTGTACCTAACTGGTGGTTGTTCAGTACATTTAGTAATTGCTACCAAACTTGCCAGCAGGCATACCAGATAAGATGGATAAGCTAGCTACTCTAACTTGATTGATAGACTGCAATGGCTTCTTGGTAGCTAGTTATGAGATAGCTACTAATGAATTTCACAAAATTGCTTGGTGGCTAGTAGTATTATGTGGTCCTCTGTAGCTCAGCTGGTAGAGCACGGCGCTTGTAACGCCAAGGTAGTGGGGTCGTCAGAGTTAGCTTTGGATAAAAGCGTCTGCTAAATGGCATATTATTTTTATAGAGAAACAACAGCAAAAATGTAACATACCATTTTTCTAAATTACAGGACAAATCTGGGGGGGCACGTGCCCCCTACGGGCATGACGCTGCTGCATACACACCGCACATACACAAACCAACACTTTCAGGAAATAATAATGCTCCATCGATGTAGACTTTGTTCTTTGCACAAGCTAGAGGTCGTGACCCCACACATCTGCGATTCTTGCCACTGTGACATCAGCGCCTCGAGTGTCACTGATTTAGTGACAGAAGTGCGTCATTCACAAAGCAGTGTCTTAATACTCCTCTCTGGATGAGCTCCATGCTTGTCTATATGATTTGTCTGGATTGACTATGATCATTCAGACAGCTATGATGGAGACTCTCCTGTCAATGGAAGTGGGGACACGTAAAGGCAGATGATCGTCTAAAAGTAAAGTTCTTGTTTTGTCTCTGATCATTTTCAACATGTTATGAAAAATAGCAACTGCTGATCATTGAACAGAACTGGCCTGTCTGCTTATGAATAACCATTTACATTTTTAAGCATTGATTTGGCCTCTCCCTGGACCTTTTGGTAATGACCAGAACTCCTTCCCAGCTACACAAAGAACTCCAGAACGCTCCTTTGTTTGCTGTGAGCCTCAAAGGTCCTATTGCATCAGGTATAATGACATTCAGGATGTTGGTCTGTGTGACATGATGTTCTATTGTAAAATGTCACTTTGACACCTGCGCTGACTTGAATACTTAAGTGTCATAACCTCTTGTCAGACGAATAGAGGCAGTGAATAGAGCTGATGGTATAATGTAGGGGTTGCCTTGTGTCAGGACAGTGAAATGGTGTGGGATGTGTCTCGAATGACACTCTTCTATTCCCTTTTATAGCGGGTCGTCAGAAGTGCACTCGAGAGGGAATAGGGTGTCATTTGAGATGTAGCCAAACTGTGGCAGACTGGAGTGTCCAGCAGGGCTGAAACAGGTGGCACGGGGCTGGAGCGTTTCTTTGTAAACAACAAGCATTGAGAAGCCATCCTTTGTGTGTACTTTGTCTAACTGTGTGCGTTTCTGTCATCTAGAACAGGTGTTCACTTTCCCAATTTCAATGAGTCAGTTCAATAAACCGTTCCCTTCGTCTCACCTTCTGTCCTTTAAAAAAAGATCTCCATCTCATCCTACGCCTATCTCTTGCCTCGATTTCTCTTAGGTCTGGTGCACAGTCCTCGTCTCACTCGAACACCCCCTCCCCTCCTCTCTCCTCCTCGTCTCTGCCCCCTCTTTTCTTATTCCTCCCCCTCTCCTCTCGTCTCCCTCCTTCTCTCTCAGAGGAGATTGATTGGGTAATCTGGCTGTGTGCCAGCGGTGCCCGCTCCGCTCAGGGGAAGGAGACAAGCGGGGGCGGAATGACGACATGGAGGAATAATAATACCATATAGGGAGACGATGTATGTATGGATGGAGAGAGGAGAGGGGGAAGGGGACAGGCAGAGATGAGGTGTAATGGAGGCAGGATTGGCACCGCCATATCTTATTCATATTATGGTGATATGTACACACTGTAATGGCATGCCCCATCTCTCTCTTACTCTCTCTCTCCCTCCTGCCAGCTCTGTCCCTCTCTTGCTCTCTTACGCATTCCCTCCATCTCTCTCTCTCCCTCTCATTCCCTCTCTCTGGCATGTTTCCTCCTCTCCTCCTCTCCACTGTTTTCTCTAGCTATCAGACCGTTTGTGTCTCTTGGCTGCGGGCTGACACCCGTGACTGAGCGGGGCTGTCTTTCTGCTCCGTGTTTACTGTTGTCTCCCATCCTCTCTTCTCTCTGCCTGGAATGAAAGGGCCAGTCCACATCTCGTGTCTCTCTATGTATCTCTGTGTAGACGTTTCCTAGCTGAACCTCAGAACAAAGGGTTGAAATCTCTGCCCCCAAGCTGTATGGTCGACTGTGGGTCTGGAAGTGACAGAATTATGGCTCCCTTTTGTTTATCATTTGCCTCCTTGCAGGATGATTCTGGGCACGCTTAACCATGCGGTTGGTTGGTGGTATTTCATCTCAATAGTTCTAGGAGGTAGGGGTGTAGGTGGCGAGGTGCTAAATTAGGTTTTCACTCTGCAGATTACACATTTTAATACATGCCACACAATGACTTATTTGGGTCATTATCAGCTTGGTCTCAATAGTCCTCTAAGAAGCTGCACAGATGCATCCCTAAATGATTGGTGTCCCGTTTTGGAGGAGTTTAGTAGTGTTACTCAAACTGTCTGTGGACATGCTGTTGTAAGTATAGTAGCGAAATTGTGTGAAGTTTCTGTGGGACGGTTGATATGGTGTGGAGTTGATCCTATATGAGGAAGCTCCCACAGTCCCCTGTGAGGGGGGAAGGGGAGTGGAGGGCACAGGTTGGCGAGGTCCAAGTTTGCCCCTGAGTCAGAGGTGTGCATGTATCCGTGCCATCCTGTCTGGAGCAGCCCAATCACAGCTCCGCTCCTCTCCTGGCACTGTTTGATCTACAGTCACACAATGCTTTGAAGTCCGAGGGCTGGCCACACTCCAACCACGTCCACACACAACATTCTGAAAAAATACCCTGCCTGCAGAAATTGGCATAAATTACTGACATTACACAAATAATGCTGCTGCGTCTGCTTTTGGGAAGCCTCACATTTCCCTAGGCGACGTTCCGACCCAGGCCGGCTGTTTTTATTACAGTGCACTTTTCCCCCCCTCGCTGAGGAGGGAGATGGGAAGAGAGGGCGAGCTGTTTTAGGATAGTGGTGAGTGTACCCCAGCTCTTAGAAGACCCATGGTCAACCTGTCATATAGTCACTCCAACACCTGTAGAGCTTGTTTCTCCTCTTACAGCGAGGCTCATTAGAGAGCTAACACTGATGGTGATATGGCTTGTCAGTTAATTCCACGGGACTGAAATGGATCTCCAAACGTACACATTTGTTAATGCTGTTGGGAGTTGTAGAGGGAGGCCTTATTTTCTCCTACACAAATCCCCAATCGAATCTACTCACGTTTGAGCTACTGCCACGGTTAATATAACACAAGTTTGATTGCTTGGGCTTTTACTGGTCCAAGAGTACACATCACAATCCAGCTAGGTGTGTGTTTTCAAATGATGAGCAGGGGAATATGAAGGTGTATGAAGTAGTGGTTTGCTGCTGATGGTAAATGAGCTAACAAGCGTCTTTGATGTTAGCTTTTTGACTCACCCAATTTTCCCATTCTGACCTCGGCATCCTTTTGTTTTTTTTTCTGTTTCAACTTCACTGTGTTCATTGTTCTCTTCTCTTCTTTCTCTCCCTCTCTCCTTCTCTCTCTCTGAGAGGAGTCAGTGGGCAGCCATGTAGCTGGCAGCATGGGCTGGCAGGCTGTGCTGCTGGCAGACTGCGTGTCTGCTCTGCTGCTAGTGCTGCCTGCGTTGGCCGGGCTCTGTCACCCAAGGCCTGCCATTGTACCAGTCTCAAGTACCAGCTGGGCACCCCAACTCGTAATGAAAATAAACCTGCCTCTTTTAATATCAATGCGTGTGTGTCGGGTGTGTATATGTGGGCGTGTGTGTGTGTGTGTGTCAGTTGGACATCATGCTTATTAAGTCTCATTGAGTCAAGTGGCGAGACAAACCCACTCCTTCTGAGAATGAATGGCTGAGACGTGCAACTGTCTCAACTTTGCATTACACTGACGCCCTCCCTGCTAGGATTAAAGACAAAAACAATTCCAGTCTTATTTGCAATTTAAATTCTCCCTAAATGCAGACTTAATCCCCCATTTTTTTTTTTCTTTACAGGCAGAATAAACGCAGGAAGATCCAATTCAAGTCTCTGTCTGGATGTCTTTTAGCTTGATTAACATTTAGAAGTTATCGTGGATAACGGTTGTGCTTTTAGGTTTTTCTATATTTGGAAAACACCGTTTTCCTTGTTAAAGGGTTTTGTCAAAATGATGGAAAGAATGTAAAGAATCAGGATGGGAAGTGAGCACCTCATCACTCATGTTTACAGCATCACACACCATTCACCAAAAATGCTAGTGCACACACACACGCACACACACAGCCTTAAGGAGAACCTGGGGTTGTTGGCGAGGTGTCTCTCCAGTAGGTAAAGAGGAAGCCAGGGGGAGCCAGGTGCTTTGGCAGCCACAGAAGTAATCACTGGGTCAGTGGGAAGCCGTTACACTCTCAGTGAAAGGCTGGGGAAGTACATGGTATAAAAATAATCATTACTGTGCATTAAAGTCACTGTCTGTAAATATGCCCAGGATAGCAGTAAAGGAACACGTGTGCCGGGGCACAGCTTCCAACAGCACAGTACCTTGTCCCTACGCAGACACACAGCCTGTGGGAGTCACTGGGCTGGGTTTGTGTGTGTGTGTGTGTGTGTGTGTGGTGTTTGTGTACTCTCAAGAGTGGGTGTTTGAGCAAGCACCTTTTGAGGAGCTTTGGCTCCAATTCATGCCAAAATAGCACAAAAACATGCAATGTTTTTATTTTCTTTATTAAATCCCCTTGTTCAGTAAGAACCGGTACTCATTACCCACATAACAGTGTGTTTTCATCTGTGTGGTGTGACCTGGAGCCTGTACCGACGTGTAGGAGATGAGAGGGGGACACATCTGACACAGCACAGAGAGTCTCTCTCCGGGTCTCTGTCATGGCCGCCCATCACTCCTCTCCCCCCAGACTACAGATCACATAGAATCTCTCTATGGGCTGGGCTTATGTGAGACTGGCAGGACACACACACACACACACACACACACACACACACACACACACACACACACACATATATGCGTGAGCACACACACACAAGCACATGAGCACACACACACCGAGTGAGAGCACTACCTCAACAGTCTCTCACCAGCATGGTACTTATTTGTCCTCGCCTTCTGTGCTAAAAGCACTGTGTACCGTTCCCTGTAAAGTCATCCACTGTGTTCAAATGCTGCTGACTACAGATAGCAGGCTGCCTCATCTCCCGGTGGCACAGCACAACACAGCTCAGACCATCTCCCGGTGGCACAGCACAACACAGCTCAGACCATCTCCCGGTGGCACAGCACAACACAGCTCAGACCATCTCCCGGTGGCACAGCACAACACAGCTCAGACCATCTCCCGGTGGCACAGCACAACACAGCTCAGACCATCTCCCGGTGGCACAGCACAACACAGCTCAGACCATCTCCCGGTGGCACAGCACAACACAGCTCAGACCATCTCCCGGTGGCACAGCACAACACAGCTCAGACCATCTCCCGGTGGCACAGCACAACACAGCTCAGACCATCTCCCGGTGGCACAGCACAACACAGCTCAGACATATCTCTTTCACTTGCTCTCTTTCTTCAGTGACATTCTGTGTGATAGAAGATTGATTAGATATCAAACAAACCATGGCAGATTTTTACTAGATATACAGTAGTATTATTAATACAAAACTATCAGTGTTGTTTATCTCACATGGTGGTGTTTATGAGAGTGCATACTGTACTGAAGTACTTCCATAGCACTGTTGCATTGTGTAAAGAGTCATCTGTCATTCAGTGCAGTCAGTCCCAGTGTGTGCGTTTCATGTGGCGTTGACTGCTGTTCTGTTCTGTTGTGTCGTCAGGCAGGCAGGCAGGCCAGGGGTTATCTAGGGGTCAGACCAGAGCTGTCCCGTTGTTAATCTTAATTATTCAAATTCTGAAAGGACTGGAATCCAAATCACTCATTGCTTTAACTCTGCCATGTCCTCGGTGGTACATTGCCTGAACTTTATGCAGTTGCGAAAGCTTTAGATTAGATAATGTTCTTTATACTGTGTATAGGATGATGCCTGTATACAGTAGGACATGCAGGTCTCTAAAGTGCGACCACTTTGGTCGAAAATGCTCCTAAAATATGTTGCTGTGCGACCTGGAATTCACATTTGTGAGCACCATGTGCATCTAGGAAAAGAATCTGCCAGATAATAACTGTTGTAATGATAAGGCTTCACTATACCGTTGTTTCCGAGTGCCCTAGAGAACAAAGCGAGTGCAGATTCATTAGTGTCATGGTTGCACCATTACTACAGCGAAAAACAGCTTGCTTCTAGCCCAACCAGGTCAAAAGATCTGGGCCCGATCTTAAGGCTAAGTTCATTGTGGGAAACCGGCCCTGACCCATATTACCGGCACAACATTTCTATCTTCCTATATAGCGGATCGCCAGGACCGCATTTTACATTCATAAGCCATGTCGTGGGCCGTTTTTAAACAACTTGTGCGTCGTTAACCATTTGTTTACACTTTGTTCCGCCATGTTACCTCATTGGCTAGCTAGCTAACCACCTGGTAACTTTACCAGTATATCCAAACATTTGGGGGCACAGAAAGAAAGGAAAAGCTTTTTCAAGAGATCTATGATCATAGCAATGAATGAATGACAGATCTCTTGCATGTCATCATCACAAACCAGACAGTATACCATTTTCAATGTAATGCATCTCAATAGGAAAATAGTACTTTTACACAATGTAGAAACCTAATATTCCACAAATGACTTTGTAATTTCAATGACAGGTATTTGTATAAACATTTTAGCGTTTATAATAAATAGTCTTTACAGTGTTAGATATTAGTTTCTAGGGGACAACATGTGCTTCAAAGGTAGCTAGAATTCATATAGGCCCAATGTAGGCTGTATCTCAATCAATTAAAACATATTTCTGGTGCTCCTAACTTTTTTATAAGCTGGGAGCACCAGTGCTACAAATGAAATATGTTAATTTAGAGTCCTGAGGACATGGCATTCTTGCATGTTATTGACTGAGCCTTTGCATGACTAAGCTTTGCGTGTGTTATGGCCTGTCGGACTGATGCTGATCTATCCGTCTCTGTGCTATGCTGGGACCAGCCTGACCTGGTTTGGGGACTGTTGTGCTGTTCTTAGCTGGGCTAGACTGAACTAGGTTTGTCCAGACTAGGCCAGGCTGGTCTTGCCTGGTTTGGGGGCTTCTGTGCGGGGCTGCACTGTACTGTTCTACTCTGTGCTGTGCTACACTGCTGTGCTGCGCTGTGGAGGCTCTAATCCCCTCAGTGCATGGCCAGATTACTTTCTGCTCCATATTGTCTGGGGGCGGGAGGAGGCTGCGCTAAAAGGCTCAGCACGGATCTGCCTTCCACAAGGGAAGATGGCTCTTTATTTATTTATCCTGCTTTATTTGTTTGTTTATTTATGCACATTAGGCTTGGGCAGTATACCATATATACCGTATACTGGGGTATTTGGAAATAACCAAGGGATGTTTTTTTCAATACCGTCAATACCGTTAACTATTTCTTAGAAGTTTTTCAGTACATTTTAATATTTTCTGCTACTTTTTTACCTGCAGTCAACTTGTGCAATACATTAGGAGATAAAGCAGATCATGTTCTTCATTTCACCTGTCACATTATGCAATCTCCTACATATCCAAATCCACATTTCCATATGCACATGCAAACAGACTCGTACTGATGCTTGAATGCTCATAATGAAGCTTACCGCAGTTCCCCAGAACAGTTGAGCCAGTCACGTGTTTGTTTGTAAATAGCACAACGGGAGAAAGTGGGAGCAGGTGAGTCCAGCTGTGTATTGACAGGGGTCCCATTTTATATTGAACGCCAACAGTGTTTTTTGCTTCAATAGAGTGATCAGGGATATGCAACTATAGTTTTCCTGCACAGAAAATACATTAGTGCAACACATTCAGCAGACAATAGCTTAATTTTCATCAGATGACAGAAGTGCAACGCTATTTGGCTGGTAGCCACAAGTAAATGAGCTTACAATGAATAAACAAGGTATTTTTTGCAAAAACAATGCATGGCCATCATATCTCTAATGTTTATCATACACTGAACAAAAATATAAACACAACATGTAAAGTGTTGGTCCCATGTTTCAGCTGAAATAAAAGATCCCAGAAATGTTCCATATGCACAAAAAGCTTATTTCTCTAGAATGTTGAGCCCAAATTTGTTTACATCCCTGTTAGTGAGCATTTCTCCTTTGCCAAGATAATCCATCCACCTGACAGGTGTGGCATATCAAGAAGCTGATTAAACAGCATGATAATTACACAGGTGCACCTTGTGCTGGACAATAAAAGGCCACTCTAAAATGTGCAGTTTTGTCACACAACACAATGCCATAGATGTCTCAAGTTTTGAGGGAGCATGCAATTGGCATGCTGACTGCAGGAATGTCCACCAGAGCTGTTGCCAGAGAATTGAATGTTCATTTCTCTACCATATGCGGCCTCCAACGCCGTTTTAGAGAATTTGGCAGTACGTCCAACCGGCCTCACAACCACAGACCATGTGTATGGCGTTGTGTGGGCAAGCGGTTTGCTGATGTCAACGTTGTGAACGGAGTGCCCCATGGTGGCGTTGGGGTTATGGTATGGTTAGGCATAAGCTACGGACAATGAACACAATTGCATTTTATCGATGGAAATTTGAATGCACAAAAATACTATGACGAGATCCTGAGGACCATTGTGAGGCCCATTTTTTAAAAAGGTACAGTGGGGAAAAAAAGTATTTAGTCAGCCACCAATTGTGCAAGTTCTCCCACTTAAAAAGATGAGAGAGGCCTGTAATTTTCATCATAGGTACACGTCAACTATGACAGACAAATTGAGGAGAAAAAATCCAGAAAATCACATTGTAGGATTTTTAATGAATTTATTTGCAAATTATGGTGGAAAATAAGTATTTGGTCACCTACAAACAAGCAAGATTTCTGGCTCTCACAGACCTGTAACTTCTTCTTTAAGAGGCTCCTCTGTCCTCCACTCGTTACCTGTATTAATGGCACCTGTTTGAACTTGTTATCAGTATAAAAGACACCTGTCCACAACCTCAAACAGTCACACTCCAAACTCCACTATGGCCAAGATCAAAGAGCTGTCAAAGGACACCAGAAACAAAATTGTAGACCTGCACCAGGCTGGGAAGACTGAATCTGCAATAGGTAAGCAGCTTGGTTTGAAGAAATCAACTGTGGGAGCAATTATTAGGAAATAGAAGACATACAAGACCACTGATAATCTCCCTCGATCTGGGGCTCCACGCAAGATCTCACCCCGTGGGGTCAAAATGATCACAAGAACGGTGAGCAAAAATCCCAGAACCACACGGGGGACCTAGTGAATGACCTGCAGAGAGCTGGGACCAAAGTAACAAAGCCTACCATCAGTAACACACTACGCCGCCAGGGACTCAAATCCTGCAGTGCCAGACGTGTCCCCTTGCTTAAGCCAGTACATGTCCAGGCCCGTCTGAAGTTTGCTAGAGTGCATTTGGATGATCCAGAAGAGGATTGGGAGAATGTCATATGGTCAGATGAAACCAAAATATAACTTTTTGGTAAAAACAACTCGTCGTGTTTGGAGGACAAAGAATGCTGAGTTGCATCCAAAGAACACCATACCTACTGTGAAGCATGGGGGTGGAAACATCATGCTTTGGGGCTGTTTTTCTGCAACGGGACCAGGACGACTGATCCGTGTAAAGGAAAGAATGAATGGGGCCATGTATCGTGAGATTTTGAGTGAAAACCTCCTTCCATCAGCAAGGGCATTGAAGATGAAACATGGCTGGGTCTTTCAGCATGACAATGATCCCAAACACACCGCCCGGGCAACGAAGGAGTGGCTTCGTAAGAAGCATTTCAAGGTCCTGGAGTGGCCTAGCCAGTCTCCAGATTTCAACCCCATAGAAAATCTTTGGAGGGAGTTGAAAGTCCGTGTTGCCCAGCGACAGCCCCAAAACATCACTGCTCTAGAGGAGATCTGCATGGAGGAATGGGCCAAAATACCAGCAACACTGTGTGAAAACCTTGTGAAGACTTACAGAAAACGTTTGACCAGTGTCATTGCCAACAAAGGGTATATAACAAAGTATTGAGAAACTTTTGTTATTGACCAAATACTTATTTTCCACCATAATTTGCAAATAAATTCATAAAAATCCTACAATGTGATTTTCTGGATTATTTTTTCTCATTTTGTCTGTCATAGTTGACGTGTACCTATGATGAAAATTACAGGCCTCTCTCATCTTTTTAAGTGGGAGAACTTGCACAATTGGTGGCTGACTAAATACTTTTTTCCCACCACTGTATCTGTGACCAACAAATGCATATCTGTATTTCCAGTCGTGAAGGGCCTAATGAATTTATTTCAAATGACGGATTTCCTCATATGAACTATAACTCAGTCAAATCATTGAAATTGTTGCATGTTGTGTTTATTTTAGTTCAGTATAGAAAGAATGTAGCTAGCTACATTTGCTAATGTTTTGCTTAAGTTCATCTTGCATTTTACTGGAGAAAAGTAGGCTGGCTACACTGAGAAAAGAAGCCACATTTCAGTCAGAGCACTGTCTGCTGATAAAATGGCCGTTTGTGAATTCTCATCCGAGTGGAGAAGTGCAACTGAATCACAAAATGTGTCTGATGCGTTAACACAACCCCTAAGTTTAACTTGCTAGTTATTAATGTAAGTGGCTTAATTAATAAGGTGACGGGGCGTCATATTGTGTTAGCTTTCTGCCATGTTTGAGAAGTCAAAGTCCTTTTGGATGAGTTATCTGGATCTTGAGTTCCTTGCGTTTTTTGCCCTAGCGACTCCAGACTCCACACAGACACAGCGTGTACACATGCTGCTCCAGAGCCAGTACTGTTGTTATAAACTTTGTCCATTTTCATCTCTCTTGTAAATATGCAAACTCACCAAAAATGACATTCGGTATCTCCTACCTATATATGTATAACTTTATGAGCTGGATCACCTGTCTTTGCAATTAATTTATTTTCGTTTGCATATTTAGCTAGCAGCCTCCATCAAAATTCGCTATTGTGGTAATTCTGTTCGCATTCTGGTAATAGACACCCAATGTTTCTTTTTCTTCGTTTTTTGGCGCCCCCTTGTGTACTAAACCTGTAATATCGTAAATCTTGGCGCGAGTGAAGGACGGTATGACGATATGAAAATGTGGATACCGCCCAACCCTAATGCACATGTTGACTTCACATCAAATATTCAAAAAAATCATATAGGTTATATAGCCTATAGTTGGACAATTTAGGTTACCCCCTGGTCCCATATTCAGTGTTTCCGTGACATTGAATATTGCCTTGACTTTCGCCATCGTTTGCGCCAATCAATAGTAGTGGATGTAAAGTAAGTGGGATGGTGATTGAAGGTTCATCCAAACATAAACACTGTTAACGTGTAGCTATTAACCGACTGTGACTGGTACACTAATGAAGCAACAGTAAAACATTCACATCTGTACATTTCAATGACAACGGTGATACTGTATTTTTATGGCCACGATTATACCTATGTTGATGTACAATATGTGTCATACTAGGCATGTGAAAGTCATTCAAACCTCACTCTTGAGGTTGGATGTTCATACGTCTGTAACCTCTGAATAACGGAATAATTAATTGCTTAGTTTTTAGAATATGACCATTTTAATGACGATAGTAATCAAAATGCAATCTAAAGTCCTTCCAGAAATTGGCATACGAATTGGTAATATACAGTGAGGGGGAAAAAAGTATTTGATCCCCTGCTGATTTTGTACGTTTGCCCACTGACAAAAAAATGATCAGTCTATAATTTTAATGGTAGGTTTACTTGAACAGTGAGAGACATAATAACAACAACAAATCCTGAAAAACGCATGTCAAAAATGTTATAAATTGATTTGCATTTTAATTAGGGAAATAAGTATTTGACCCCCTCTCAATCAGAAAGATTTCTGGCTCCCAGGTGTCTTTTATACAGGTAATGAGCTGAGATTAGGAGCACACTCTTAAAGGGAGTGCTCCTAATCTCAGCTTGTTACCTGTATAAAAGACACCTGTCCACAGAAGCAATCAATCAATCAGATTCCAAACTCTCCACCATGGCCAAGACCAAAGAGCTCTCCAAGGATGTCAGGGACAAGATTGTAGACCTACACAAGGCTGGAATGGGCTAGAAGACCATCGCCAAGCAGCTTGGTGAGAAGGTGACAACAGTTGGTGCGATTATTCGCAAATGGAAGAAACGCAAAAGAACTGTCAATCTCCCTCGGCCTGGGGCTCCATGCAAGATCTCACCTCGTGGAGTTGCAATGATCATGAGAACAGTGAGGAATCAGCCCAGAACTACACAGGAGGATCTTGTCAATGATCTCAAGGCTGCTGGGACCATAGTCACCAAGAAAACAATTGGTAACACACTACGCCGTGAAGGACTGAAATCCTGCAGTGCCCGCAAGGTCCCCCTACTCAAGAAAGCACATATACAGGGCCATCTGAAGTTTGCCAATGAACATCTGAATGATTCAGAGGATAATTGGGTGAAAGTGTTGTGGTCAAATGAGACCAAAATCGAGCTCTTTGGCATCAACTCAACTCGCCGTGTTTGGAGGAGGAGGAATGCTGCCTATGACCCCAAGAACACCATCCCCACCGTCAAACATGGAGGTGGAAACATTATGCTTTGGGGGTGTTTTTCTGCTAAGGGGACAGGACAACTTCACCGCATCAAAGGGACGATGGACGGGGCCATGTACCGTCAAATCTTGGGTGAGAACCTCCTTCCCTCAGCCAGGGCATTGAAAATGGGTTGTGGATGGGTATTCCATCATGACAATGACCCAAAACACATGGCCAAGGCAACAAAGTAGTGGCTCAAGAAGAAGCACATTAAGGTCCTGGAGTGGCCTAGCCAGTCTCCAGACCTTAATCCCATAGAAAATCTGTGGAGGGAGCTGAAGGTTTGAGTTGCCAAACGGCAGGCTCGAAACCTTAATGACTTGGAGAAGATCTGCAAAGAGGAGTGGGACAAAATCCCTCCTGAGATGTGTGCAAACCTGGTGGCCAACTACAAGAAACGTCTGACCTCTGTGATTGTCAACAAGGGTTTTGCCACCAAGTACTAAGTCATATTTTGCAGAGGGGTCAAATACTTATTTCCCTAATTAAAATGCAAATCAATTTATAACATTTTTGACATGCGTTTTTCTGGATTTTTTGGTTGTTATTCTGCCTCTCACTGTTCAAATAAACCTACCATTTAAAATTATAGACTGATCATGTTTTTGTCAATGGGCAAACGTACAAAATCAGCAGGGGATCAAATACTTTTTTCCCTCACTGTATCCTATACTCTATCTTGTAAATATATTTTCACCCAATACTTTTATATTATACAAAAATGTGAATTGATTACACCACCTTCTATCAACCCCCCTCTCTCTCTCTCTCTCTCTTGTGCACCCTTCCTCTCCATCTCTCGTCTCCTGTGCACTTCATGCAGAAATTATTTCAATTTCTGAATTAATGAGGTTCTGCTGAACTGAGAAATGGCAAGCCACACACACACACACACACACACACACACACACACACAGCATTTAAAGACCAGTATGTGCGCACGTACATGCAATCTCCTACATATCCAAATCCACATTCCCATATGCACATGCAAACAGACTCTTACTGATGCTTGAATGCTCAATACAATTTATATTCACATATATTATTTCTCCAAAAGTTAGTAAATATACACATTGCATACAAAATTGGAGAAAGAATATCAATCACACACATATACACATGTGTATAGATGGGTTGTAGTAAACCTGAAGACTAATACGTTCACATAGAACCCCTGCATTGCCTAATGATGATTCCTACATTTGCTGAGTCTCTGAGAGTACTGACTAGTATACATGCACAGGCTCAGATCACAGTAACATACATGCACACAGGCAGGCACTGCCTCATGGGTCAGGCTCCAGAACTGGGCCTAGTCACCATGGTAACACTGTGCTGGGTATGTAAAACACTACAGTGCTTTGGGATCAGTGGAGGGTGTTAACCCCCCTTACACACACACACACACACACACACACACCCCTCTCATTCCTCAGCAGCCTCTCTTCTCCCCCTCTCTCCCCCTTCTCTCTGCTAGTGCTCCTTTGTGTTTTGGAACCTTTCTAAGCAATGCCCCTATGATAAGGAGTTGATATGATCCAGAGCCGCTGAGGCTGTATGTTAGTGTACAGTATGTGTCAGTATGAGATCCCAGGAGGTATAAAGCTGTGTTGGCAAGGTGGTCTTCATTATTGGACTCCCTATCTACATCAGCTATATTGTGGTTAGTAAGAGTCTTTAAACAGTATTGAACCAGCACACTAGTTCTCTATCGCTCCACATGCACTATAGTATGTAGATGCTGATTCATGGGCAGGACTGAACTTCTAATCCAATTGGTATTTGTAAACCTGCAAAATTTGGGGTCACACACACACACACACACACATACATACACACACACATACATACACACACACACACACACACATACACAGGCACAGGCACAG
This sequence comes from Coregonus lavaretus, assembly GCF_964263955.1. Taxonomy (NCBI): domain Eukaryota; kingdom Metazoa; phylum Chordata; class Actinopteri; order Salmoniformes; family Salmonidae; genus Coregonus; species Coregonus lavaretus. The sequence continues at coordinate 36,904,992 of NC_139993.1, read as the reverse complement.
GCACAGGGTGCACGCACGCAGACAGACACTTAGTTATTTTCTGTCCTGCCTCAGTGTTTTCCTATCCCATTCATCATCAGCGATCCAAAGGAACAGATTCCAATTTCATTTGTTTATTTCATTATTTTATTTGCTTATTTCTCTCATTCCTTTTTATTTTGATCCCTGGAAGAACCAGTCAACAGTCAATAATCTGTTAAATGGCATTGATCGCCACCATTTAGTTTCCTGGCCAGCTACTTAGGCTTCAAAGCTGATCAATGCGTTTGAATGGGAACCTCCAAGATAGGGGATTGACTACTGTGCTCGCAGTGCTATCATATAATTTGTCTTCATTTGTCAGTCAATTATTCACAGTAATGGCTTCCGTCAGAAACGGCCTCGTGCAGCCCTGAGACAGACACACCCTCCTTCCCCAAACTGGAATGTGTGTGCTGTGTGCACCCCTCCTCACCCTCTCCTTATGCCTCCTCACCCCTTTCCTTATACATGTATCGACCAATAATGCCTGCCTGTTACCGCTTTACTGACGTGTGTCAGTGTGTGTGTCAGCCTGTGTGTGCATATTTGAATATGTTAAGTCACGGAATGATGAATGTATGCTTTCTGGTGGAAATGTACTATATGAAAGTAGTTTAACATATAAAAAAAGTGGTGTGTGTGTGTCTTGAGTCTCTTAAGTGCTGGAGAGTATGCGTGTGTGGATGAGGTAGAGGCCCTCTGAGTACGTGCAGATGGTGCCCATGCCGCGGCTGGGCTCTGTGAACTGTGACAGACCCAGACTGGACTTCCTGAGCTGAAGAGCCCTTTCCTGAACCCATCAATCACTGACACGTGTGTGTGTGTGTGTGTGTGTGTGTGTGTGCTCTACAGCCTAGCAGGGGGGGAAGAGAACCCATCAACACACCAGTCCTTATCCACTAAACAGGAGAAGCTGCCCTGCACATCTGTTTGTGTGTCTTAATGTGCTGTGGTGTGTTTCCAGCACTGTTGGCGGAACCTGACTTGCCTCATTTCAACATAAAAGGCACCCCGTTGACCTCGTTCTATAGGTGCCCCCTCCTATACAAACAGCTGTACTTTGAGTGGCTTTTCCAAAGTGGCATTTTTATAGCGTGCTATAGGGGACCATCCCTTCCTCCCTAGAAACATTAACTCTTGTTCATCTCTAGCTCCCTGGCCTCTTCTCCTCCTCTCCTAGCTCCACCACCCCTGGTTTTATTGGTGTAAAGAAGGAGCATCCCCCTCCCTCTGCCTGTTTTGAAGCGGCCCTGCTCGTATATCACAGACCTTTTTCTCACAGGATATCCTCCTACTTCCTGTCTGACTCTCCCAGTGCTCTCTTTTTCTCTCTCCTCTCTCTCTCCTTTCTCTCTCCTTTCTCTCCCCCTATCCCCTCCCCCCTCCACTCTCTTGTTCAGCCAAGGCGGGATAGAGGTATGGAGGGGTGGGGGCTGAGGGGAATACCTGTTAACTCTATTTCTTCTCCACACTTTAGCACTCTTCCCAAATACCCTGCGGACACGCTCCCACACACAGAGGATGTCTGGGTGAGATGTCTGGGCTACGCTAGTAGGAAGGAGCTGCCTTAGTTCTCTAGTTTCTATTGAAGGTCTATTTTTGTTCCACCTGGGCCCATCTATGCAGTTCATCATTGTTGTAAATTATGACAGTGAACATGGCTGGTTGAGAGGGGCTAGAATAGACTGTTTATTGACTGGTACTAGTTACAGCGTTTTATTGTAACCAGTGCTGTATCAATCTATATACTCCTTGACAAGGACGGACGTCAGTTTTCAACCCTGCCATGGAGAGACAGTATTTCTCTCTTGGATGCTTGGACACTCTGTTACATGGTCCACAACTGTTATGTATCCTCCGTTTCCAGTATTCGTCTTGCTTCTTCTCTACTACATTTCTCTGTCCTTCATATCTCTTTTATATAGCATTCAGTATTTTAACCAGTCCTCTTCAATTCTCTTAATTTTGCCCTCTGTATTTTTTAGCATCTGTTTTTCTCTGTGTGCCGTTGTCATTTACTTCCCCCTTCCTTGTCTCATCCTCTTTTTCTTCCTCCATCCCTCCCCCTCTCTTCCCTTTTCCTCCTGCTCTTTCTCTCTGCCCCCTCCTCCTTCTCCTCCCTCTCTCTCCCTCCATCCCTCTCTCTCTCTCTCTTCGGTTGAGGACAAGGAGGTGAAAGCCAAGCGGATTACAGTGGCAGTTTAATCTGGCCGACCCACCAAGGGATTTCTTTCTACTTTCCTGTGAGGCTGTAGGGCTACTGGGGGAAGGGGCTGTGTTTGGAGTGTTCTTCCTGTTTAGGCCAGGCGGAGCGCCGCAACACACACGCACACCGGGACGGGCCAGGGAGGGATGGGGGTCGGTGGCAGGCAGGCTGGCGAGCTGGGGGAGTGGTGGGTGTTGGGGTGGAGGGGTTAAGATATCCATCTGTTATCAACTTGTCTTCCGTCTGTGGTTCTACGTTCCGTCTGTGGTTCTACGTTGCTCAGCTATTACAACACCCATAATTAAAGCCGTAATTAAAAATCACAGCATTTCAAATGTTTACATGCTGTTTTACCCACTTTATATACTGTATTCTAGTCATGGCTCATCCTATATAACTACTGCTGAACACACTTTTTCCATTCACACACTGTCCGTACTGTTTATATACACCGTTATATATACTGAGTGTACAAACATTAGGAAAACCTTCCTAATATTGAGTTGTACCCCCTTTTGCCCTCAGAACAGCCTCAATTCGTCTGGGCATGGACTCTACAAGGTGGCGAAACCATGTTGACTCCAATGCTTCCCACAGTTGTGTCAAGTTGGCTGGATGTCCTTTGGGTGGTGGACCATTCTTGATACACATGGGAAACTGTTGAGCATGAAAAACCCTGCAGCATTGCAGTTCTTGACACACTCAAACCGGTGCGCCTGGCACCTACTACCATATCCCGTTCAAAGACACTTCAATATTTTGTCTTGATCATTCACCCCCTGAATGGCACACACACAATCCATGTCTTAATTGTCTCAAGGCTTAGAAATTGTTCTTTAACCTAGCTTCTCCCGTTCATCTACACTGATTTGAAGTGGATTTAACAAGTGACATAAATAAGGGATCATAGCTTTTACCTGGATTAACCTGGTCAGTCTATGTAATGGAAAGGTGTTCCTAATGTTTTGTACACTCTGTGTGTGTGTGTGTGTGTGTGTGTGTGTGTGTGTGTGTGTGTGTGTGTGTGTGTGTGTGTGTGTGTGTGTGTGTGTGTGTGTGTGTGTGTGTGTGTGTGTGTGTGTGTGTGTGTGTGTGTGTGTGTGTGTGTGTGTGTGTGTGTGTGTGTGTGTGTGTGTGTGTGTGTGTGTGTGTGTGTGTGTGTGTGTGTGTGTGTGTGTGTGTGTGTGTGTGTGTGTGTGTGTGTACTACCAGTCAAAGGTTTGGACACACTTTTTACTATTTTTTACATTGTAGAATAATAATGAAGACATCAAAACTATGAAATAACACATATGGAATCATGTAGTAACCAAAACAGTGTGGAACAAATCAAAATATATTTTATATTTGAGATTCTTCAAATAGCCACCCTTTGCCTTGATGACAGCTTTGCGCACTCTTGGCATTCTCTCAACCAGCTTCATGAGGTAGTCACCTGGATTTCAATTAACAGGTGTGCTTTGTTAAAAGTTAATTTGTGGAATTTCTTTCCTTCTTAATGCATTTGAGCCAATCAGTTGTGTTGTGACAAGGTAGGGGGGGTATACAGAAGATAGCCCTTTTGGTAAAAGACCAAGGCCATATTATGGCAAGAACAGCTCAAATAAGCAAAGAGAAACGACAGTCCATCATTACTTTAAGACATGAAAGTCAGTCAATCCGGAAAATGTCAAGAACTTTGACAGTTTCTTCAAGTGCAGTCGCAAAAACCATCAAGCGCTATGATGAAACTGGCTCTCATGAAGACCGCCACAGGAATGGAGACTGAGAGTTACCTCTGCTGCAGAGGATAAGTTCATTAGAGTTACCAGCCTCAGATATTGCAGCCCAAATAAATGCTTCAGAGTTCAAGTAACAGACACATCTCAACATCAACTGTTTAACTGAAGAAGCTGATTACAGCACCTTGTGCTGGGGACAATAAAAGGCCACTCTAAAATGTGCAGTTTTGTCACACAACACAATACCACAGATGTGTTAAGTTTTGATGGAGCGTGCAATTGGCATGCTGACTGCAGGAATGTCCACCAGCGCTGTTGCCAAAGAAATGAATGTTCATTTCTCTACCATAAGCATCCATCGTAGTTTTAGAGAATTTTGCAGGGGGGGGGGGGGGGCGGGGGGGTATTTCTGTCTGTAATAAAGACCTACCTATGGCTGCACCCTGCCCAGTCATGCGAAATCCATAGATTAGGGCCTAATTAATGTATTTCAATTGACATATTTTCTTATATGAACTGTAACTCAGTCAAATCTTTGAAATTGTTCCATGTTGCATTAATATTTTTGTTCAGTGTATATTTAAGCAATAAGGCCCAATGAGGTGTGGTATATGGCCAATATACCATGGCTAAGGGCTGTTCTTATGCACGACGCAACGCAGAGTGCCTGGACACAGCCCTTAGCCGTGGTATATTGGCCATATAGCGCAAACCCCCGAGGTGCCTTATTGCTATTATAAACTGGTTACCAACGTAGTTAGAGCAGTAAAAATAAATGATTTGTCATACCCGTGGTATACGGTCTGACATACCACAGCTGTCAGCCAATCAGCATTCAGGGCTTGAACCACCCAGTTTATAAATATTTATATACATACAGTATATATATTTATATTCCGGTCTCTGACATTGCTTGTTCTGATATTTCTTAATTTAGAAATTTGAGGATTGTGTATTATTATTATTATTATTATTATTATTATTATTATTATTATTATTATTATTATTATTATATATTTTTTGCTAGGTACTACTGCCTTTTGGAGCTAGAAACACAAGCGTTTCGCTGAACCTGCGATAGCATCTGCAAATCTGTGTACGTGGCCAATAAACTTTGATTTGATAGATATGAAAACCTACCCCAGTTTTTAAATAGTCCATTAGATATATATACGTCAATATCAAAAATTGTTGGCTTGTCAGAATCATTCCAATTCCACATCTGTCAAACATGTTTTTTATTTGTTGTTTTTCCAAATAATTTATAATGACGTGAATCAAGGTTGGAACTATTTATTTTGGACATTTCGGTGGCAACAACAATGAACAGCAGTAGAAGAACATTGGTTCCTATAGAGAGAGGTCTGTCTTAATAGCTGCATCAGGTGGCTTTAAACATTCACAGCAGAGCCTCGTATCCAGGGATGTGTTGGACGGCTGCCCTTCTCTGAATAACTAAATGACTTGAACCATATTTTACCATTTAAAGATCTAACTAGCTTATTGTACAGTGGCGCAACACAATGCTGGCTAAACGGCGGCTGCGCCCCAGCCTCTTCAGCCTTTCATGTGCCTCATATCACTCCCTCTTTCATCAGCACATCCTGCTGTGCCGTGTCAGTGGAGGGGTCCGGTCGCCAAACGGGATTAGCTTCCAACTGGTACTTGTTCTGTTCTGATTTGATGAAAAGGGGCTTAACTAACCTCCAGCCTCAGAAGAGGCTCCTGTGGGAGTAATGTGCCTCTCCAATTGTTTACCTTGAAATTAATGCCTCGGAAAGACCTCGCCAAGGAGAGTCAAGTGTACACAATATGCATTACTCTCACTTCAGTTTTAAAATGTTAGGTTACGTCGCCTATTGCAAAAGGTAGACTATAGTAGTAACACAGAGAGGGTGGTGACTATGTTGAGTCCTATGGGGAGGGGTAGCATGGCTCGCCCCATCCCCACCACCTGCTCTCTGGCAATGGTGTCCACACTGATGGCCAGATCACTGGGTATCTGTTGTTGAAATGTCGACACTGGTGCAATCGCCTGCTCTGTGTTCCTCATATGCTCTTACTATGTAGCGATGGCAGCAAAACTGTAGCAGTGGATGAATAATAAGCAGTGTGAATTTCTTGGAAATAATGTTCCCTGGTTTCACTGTATGTTGAAGCCATATTCCCTGTCACCTGTGCAATAATATCACTATTACCATAGCTTACAATAATAGAGAAACCAGGAGAATGGCCAAGCAGCTATTAGTTCATATCTGGCTTGGCTAGATGTTCTATGATGGCTTTGGCATGGTTAGGCTATGGTGTTGCTGCCATATGTTAGTGCTGTGTGTTGTATTCCTCTTCCTGGTGCTGTCTCTGTCTGTGTGTCTGTGACGTTCCATGGTGTCAGTCTGTGGGTGAGGAGGACTGATGGAGCCATGGCCCCGTCGTCGTTGTCATGCCACGGATCAGCGGCTGGGTACCTTATTTTAGGCAACACCAGGTGCAGGGTGTTTCTGGCTTGTTACATGATCCGGAGCGAATCTGCAGAGGGGTCCATGTGCGGCCCTTGGAGAGGGAGGAATAAATGTGGGACTGGCCCTGTGACTGAGTCAGCCCTGTCTGTCTGCTGGAGTTGAGGAAAGGTCAGAGATTGGGTGGAGGTTCCAGGAATAGGGGTGTGAGATGCCTGGGTGTCTGCAGGCCATGTGAGCCCCGCAGCAGGGAGGCCTGCCCGACCTGGCCCACACACCGCTCTCACCACCCACTGTGCTCCGCCATCCCCAACCCCACATAAGCAGAACAATAGCTGGTCAAAGTAGGCCAGTTTTATCCCTCCTTCTCCCCCTTTCAGTCCCTCACGTCTATCTCTAGCTCTGTTTTTCTCTCTCTCTGTCTGCCCTCATCTCTACCCCCCCCCCTCCTCTCTCTCGCTCTCTCCAGCGCTCACATATTCTCTCTCCTCTTCTCTCTCTCTCTCTCCTCTCTCTCATAAACACGATGCTTTCTCGATCTGAGATGCCTCAGGGACAGAGCACAGACAGGACCTGTCACCATGACAACGGCTTCTGTGAGCTGCCTGACACCCAGACTCTATTGGCTGAGGGGTGTTGGGGGGAGGGAGCGGGGGGGAGGAGGAGGAGCCAGGAGGAGGGAGAGGGAAAAGAGCGGAGGCAGAGGACCCTATTTCTCCTCCAGGGACTCTATTTCTCCTCCAGGGACTCTGCGGCCTGCTCATGTTCACATGCAAAATTAGCATAAAGAGAGAGGGGGAGGAGGAGGGAGAACAGGAGGCAGCCAGGGCACTGTGTGTTAAAGGGTGTGGGGGCACATGCATAAGGGATCTCCCCTGGGTCCTAGTGCCCATGCCTGTTCTTGGCCAGACTGAACCCCAGAAGCCTGCAGTGTCATTTTAAAACTTATGATATGTTGTCATTTCATGTAGGCATAGTGAATCATACATCAGTTTCACTATACTGTAAAATGGTACTCTCAGTGCCTTGTAAACACAAACAATAACAATAGCTTTTGAATGGGGGAGCGTGCCCTTCTCTTAGTGCTGTCACGATACCAGAATTTTGACTTCAGTACCAATGCTAGGTTTAGTATCAAAATACTCGATACCATTACGATACTCAATACCAAAACAATACCGCAGCAAAAAAAAATTGGGGGCCAAAGTCACAGAATGGCACTTGATCCAGACAGATATACTCAGCTACTGCTGTTCAATTGTTGGGCATCTTTTGAGTTCAATAACATTACATTTGACATTATTTGTAAATATTTGAGACATCATGTATTCATTAATGAATCAATTATGCAATCATACATTCAATTTTACTTTGTTTTTACCAATCTAACTACATAACAACATAATGGTAATCATTTATTTGAATGGTACATCTCTTGATAAACTGGGTAAATCAAGATGTAGCCTAGGCCTGTTCACAATACAGGTGAATGTATATTCAATAGCAGTGTGTGCATGCATTGAGTTATTGAGCTTGTTTTGATTGATTTCATGGGGCTACAGATGACAAACAATCTGTTTCCCTTACATTTGGGACTTATTTTATTGTACAGAAGTAGCAATCTCTTCTTTTATAAAAGTGCGCGCTGTCTCTAACCCAGTAATGACGTCATTCACAAGCGTTGCACATGGAGTCAGTTGTTTCAGTGAAGGAGGAGACGTTTACATTTTTAAAAATTGTCATTTAGCAGACGCTCTTATCCAGTGACTTACATTTTTTCGTACTGGTCCCCCGTGGGAATCGAACCCACAACACTGTCGTTGCAAGCGCCATGCTCTACCACCTGAGCCACACGGGACATGAGGCAGAGATGCTTTTCTGAAGTATCTCTGCGTGAGGGAGACGATTAAGTGAATTAATTAAGTTGTGAAAATCTGCATATTTTGCATTATGGTCACAAACAAAGTACTAGCGTTGTAAATTGATGTTAGTTTCAGCTGTAAGCTAGCAAGGAAAGTAGCCTACATAGCTGGACACTACCTGTATCTTCTTGCATTGTGAAGTGTTCTAGCTTTTATGGACATTGTTTTGCGAACAGTAATTAACAGTTTCAAAATGTCTACATGCCGTGTTTTATTATTCAAGTGTGTTAACTTCTGTGCAGCATGAGTGGGCGCTAACATGATGCAGCCCAGACTCCCAGTGCAAGTGGTTCCTCATCAGAACAGGCTAGAGAGCTAGCTCTAGCAATGAGTAAGTGGAGCAGGCAAGAGAAATGCACGGTGCGCTCGCGCAATAAGGGGACAACGGCTGCGCTGATAGACAGACTTGATCCTCTCTCAATCAGTATACGACGTGAGACACATTTGATAGAAGTACCGAAAGTAACAAATTCTAGTACCAAACCATTTTTCATATTCTAGTATCGAAAAGTACTGAAGTTTCGGTATACCATGCAAAACTACCTGCTCTAGTCTCTCAGATCAGCCCTCCTCATCATCCCTCTCACACACCCGTTTTGGAGAAGCATCTGGAATCAGATCTACATTTACTGGATTACGCATCACACACTGTTGTAGTTTAGACACACTGGTAGGATTGTCGAATGTTTGCCTGCCGACAGTACACCTCTGAACAGTGTCGGCAGTCAATCTCTTTCGTTTTCACACCGCAAAGACTTTGAAGCCGTCAGCCACTCAGCCTTGTTAAAATACTCCAATCAAGAAGGTGGCAGTAGTGTTGTTTGGCAATGCATGTCCTCATGTGTTGCTTAGTTTATGGTCTAGATTCTGATGTTAACTAGCTGCGCTAATGTTGCTATTTTGTAGAAAGCCCTTATTGATACTGATACAGATGGCCACAGCTAGATAACTAACTAGCAAGATGATGAAGAAAATGTAATTCACTCTCCATAATCCCATACTGCCAGTGCCAGCCCATAGCCAAATGTTTAGCTATCTACCTAACTTTAGCATATTCGCTATCTAGCACAACATAGCTAGCTAGCTAAGGACACTGTTAGCTAACACAGGCAGCTGTTTCATAGAAACTACTCCATTGTGATTTAATAATCATGTCAATACTAGCTACAGTGGTTAGCAAGCTTGGAGGAAGTATTTAGTGTTGTGTGCATTGCTTCTGCACACTCAGCTGGCTACCATCCCATAGCCTACATTGCATATGAAGTGTGACTGGCTCATGACATTTAACCGTGGATGTACGGAGAAAATGCCCTATTATTTTCATTTTTGTTGTCACTCCTGTTGGCTCCCCCACGTGGTGGTTTGTGCTCTCTGATTGGCTCCAAGCCAAGTTGTTGGCCACTGACGAGCATTGCGATTCTACAAGTAGAAACGGCAGGTTGGTCGCTACTGGGTCGCCACGCAGCAGGTACCGCTTTTGTTTTAGCAAGGGAAGGAACGGCCTCCCACTGTGATAAGTACCTATCGGCAGTGAGATTCTCTGTGTGTTTCATGCTTTACTGTCTCTTCCTTTTCAAAGTAAAAAACCCAATGTTCTGGGTGAAGGTTTTGTTACCTTGGTTAAATGTGCTGCGCCTGCCAATTCAAAGATCTCACTTTCATTGATTAAGAAAAGATGGAAGCCTTGACTTCTGAAACATCACCATAGTTTTGACGTGACAAGTGGCCATAAACCAAGGAATGTCTCTGGTTCTATATGAGAGTTTATAGTAAACAAACTTCTGTAGCCATTGAATGTGGGCATTCCTGAATTAAAATCATTACGATTTATGTTTCCATCAGGGCGATATGACCAAAATGTCATATCACAGTATTTTTTTCATTTTTGACGGTATTCAACGGTATTTGATGTTTCTGAATAATAAAAGTTCTAAATATGCTTTATGGGTAGTGCATGTCCCTAGGATGGCAACAAATACATTCTAAGTGGTTTTAATGGGCTTTCTCCATTGCTTCATACTTATTAACCAAACTTGACAGTGAAGTAGTCCTATTTATAGAACATTGCATAGGAATCAAAATCCTATTTTCTAGCCTCTAACTCTGGTATTTGACCAATGGTTTCCATTTGCATTGTTAATTGTTTAATTCCAGCATTAATTTCCAGCATTTTAATCAATTTCTTTATTTCCTGCACTAATTTTTTATCATCTACACACGGTGTCACCTTATTTTGTCCCAAAAATATTTTCCTTGACAGAATAATTATTTTCTTCTTTGACTGTGCATTTTCGGCTTCCTATTTTCACCACTAGGGGTAGTCTGCCAATTTCTGGCGGTCTCTATTTGGCAGGATTGCCCTCTCGAAGTTGTTAACTTGTTGTGCTATCTAGTTAGCTAGCAGTTCTCAGCTGTTTACAGTTTTTTACTGGCGATAAAAACAGGTTGCCATCATTTTTTTGAGTCATTACTGAATTATTTAATGTAACAAATCAAACATTTAAAATACTGTTATAGAAGGTAAAGTAAAAATCACAACTGGTCCATGTATGAATACCAGTGCATTTGGAAAGTATTCAGACCCCTTCCCCTTTTCCACATTTTGTTACGTTACAGCCTTATTCTAAAATTGATTAAATTATATTTTTTCCTCATCAATCTACACACAATCCACCATAATGACAAAGTGAAAACAAGTTTTTAGACATTTTTGCAAATGTATTAAAAATAAAAAACAGATACTTTATTTACATAAGTATTCAGAACCTTTGCTATGAGACTCGAAATTGAGCTCAGGTGCATCCTGTTTCCATTGATCATCTTTAAGATGTTTCTACAACTTGGTTGGAGTCCACCTGTGGTAAATTCAATTGAATGGACATCATTTGGAAAGGCACACACCTTACTATGTAAGGTCCCACAGTTGACAGTGCAAGTCAGAGCAAAAACCAAGCCATGAGGTCAAAGGTCCGTAGAGCTCCGAGACAGGATTGTGTCGAGGCACAGATCTGGGGAACCGTACCAAATAATGTCTGCAGCATTGAAGGTCCCCAAGAACACAGTGGCCTCCATCATTCTTAAATGGAGGAAGTTTGGAACCACCAAGACTCTTCCTAGAGCTGGCCGCCCGGCCAAACTGAGCAATCGTGGAAGAAGGGCCTTGGTCAGGGAGGTGACCAAGAATCCGATTGTCACTCTGACAGAGCTCCAGAGTTCCTCTGTGGAGATGGGAGAACCTTCCAGAAGGACAACCATCTCTGCAGAACTCCACCAGACGGAAGCCACTCCTCAGTAAAAGGCACATGACAACCCGCTTGGCACCTAAAGGACTCAGACCATGAGAAACATGATTCTCTGGTCTGATGAAACTAAGATTGAACTCTTTGGCTTGAATGCCAAGCGTCACGTCTGGAGTAAACCTGGCACCATCCCTATGGTGAAGCATGGTGGTGGCAGCATCATGCTGTAAGGATGTTTTTCAGTGGCAGAGAGACTAGTCAGGATCGAGGGAAAGATGAATGGAGCAAAGTACAGGGATATCCTTGATGAAAACCTGCTCCAGAGCACTCAGGACCTCAGACTGGGGCGACGGTTCACCTAACAACAGGACAACGATCCTAAGCACACAACCAAGACAACGCAGGAGTGGCTTCGGGACAAGTCTCAGAATTTCCTTGAGTGGCCCAGCCCGGACTTGAATCCAATCGAACATCTCTGGAGAGACCTGAAAATAGCTGGGCAGCGACACTCACCATCCAACCTAACAGAGTTTGAGAGGATCTGTAGAGAAGGATGGGAGAAACTCCCCAAGTACAGGTATGCCAAGCTTGTAGCATCATACCCAAGAAGAATCAAGGCTGTAATCGCTGCCAAAGGTGCTTCAACAAAGTACTGAGTAAAGGGTCTGAATACTTATGTAAATGTTATATTTCAGTTTTTATTTTTAATACATTTGCTAACATTTCTAAAAACGTGTTTTTGCTTTGTCATTATGGGATATTGTATGTAGATCGATGAGGGAAGAAAACAATTTAATCCAGTTTAGAATAAGGCTGTAACGTAACAAAATGTGGAGGGGTCTGAATACTTTCCGAATACACTGTATAGCTTTTTTACGGTTTACCGCCCAGCCCTAGTTTTACATTTCACAGTTTGAATTTGATCTAGAAATTAACACTTATTTTCAATTATATTATTTTGTGCTATAAATGAACTCACATGTTCATGAAAACATTCTAATTGATCTAACAAGATTAAATCTGAAAGCACACAGCGGCAATGGTTCCAAATGATATAGATGGGTTGGTTGTTTAGCAACAAAACCGACACGTGCGTAACTATGGGGCAAAACAGACAGGGTTAGCTTAGATTGTTGACAACATGTAAACTATATTTCCTCTCCAAATGTTTATTGAAAAGATAAACACATTTGCACAATGAGCACTGGTTATCTCTCAAATCCACAGTTGTTGGTTAGCTAGCTAGCAAATCTTTGGCACATTAGCATTGACATGAAATCAGTCAAAACACTTCAAAACAAGGCATGGTGTCAAGAACAAGATAAGACTAGCTGAAACGAGCCACCTACGATTTCCCACATGGCAGCTTCTTGTCATTGTTGCTAGCTACAGTGCCTTCAGAAAGTATTCACACCGCTTGACTTTTACCACATTTTGTTGTGTTACAGCCTTAATTTAAAATGGATTAAATTGAGATTGCGTTTCACTGGTCTACACACAATACCCCATAATGTGAAAGTGGAATTGTGTTTTTACAAATTAATAGAAAAAATTAACTGCTGAAATGTCTTGAGTCAATAAGTATTCAACCCCTTTGTTATGACAAGCCTAAATAGGTTCTGGAGTAAAAAATGTGCTTAACAAGTCACATAATAAAGTTGTATGGACTCACTCTGTGTGCAATAATAGTGTTTAACATGGTTTTTGAACGACTACCTCATCGCTGTACCCCACACCTACAATTATCTGTAAGGTCCCTCAGTCGAGCAGTGAATTTCAAACACCGATTCAACCACAAAAACCAAGGAGGTTTTCCAATGCCTCGCAAATAAGGGCACCTATTGATACATGGGTAAACATTTTAAAAGCAGATATTGAATATCCCAGTGAGCATGTTGAAGTTATTAATTACACTTTGGATGGTGTATCAATACACCCAGTCACTACAAAGATACAGGCGTCCTTCCTAACTCAGTTGCCGGAGAGGAAGAAACCACTCAGGGATTTCACCATGAGGCCAATGATGACTTTAAAACAGTTACGGAGTTTAATGGCTGTGATAGGAGAAAACTGAGGATGAATCAACACTGTAGTTACTCCACAATATTAACATAAATGACAGAGTGAAAAGAAGGAAGCCTGTACAGAATAAAAAATATTCCAAAACATGCATCCTGTTTGCAATAACGTACTTAAGTAAAACAAAATATGTGGCAAAGAAATTATCTTTATGTCCTGAATACAAAGCGTTATGTTTGGGGCAAATCCACTGAGCACCACGCTTCATATTGTCAAGCATGGTGGTGGCTGCATCATGTTATGGGTATGGTTGTCATCGGCAAGGACTAGGGAGTTTTTTAGGATAAAAATAAACGGAATGGAGTTAAACACAGGCAAAATCCTAGAGGAAAACCTGGTTTAGTCTGCTTTCCACCAGACACTGGGAGATGAATTCACCGTTCAGCAGGACAACAACCTAAAACACTTGGCCAAATATACACTGGAGTAGCTTACCAAAACGACACTGAATGTTCCTGAGTGGCCTAGTTACAGTTTTGACTTAAATTGGCTGGAAAATCTATGGCAAGACTTAAACTTGACAGCTCTTGAATAATTTTTAAAAGAATAATGAGCAAATATTGTACAATCCAGGTGTGCAAAGCTCTTAGAGACTTACCCAGAAAGACTCACAGCTGTAATCGCTACCAAGTGATTCTAACATGTATTGACTCAGGGGTGTGAATACTTATGTAAATTAGATATTAATGTATTTCATTTTCAATACATTTGCAAATATTTCTAAAAACATGTTTTCACTTTGTCATTATGGGGTATTGTGTGTAGATGGGTGAGATTTATAAAAAATATTTAATCCATTTTGAATTCAGGCTGGAACACAACAAAATGTGGAATAAGTCAAGGGGTATGAGTACTTTCTGAAGGCACAGTGTCTGACCGTTCAGAATCATAACAAAGCACGGCTTCCTGCCCCATCGGTGCGCGCACATCATTTTCATGACGCTGCCAGCCAACCCATCTATACAGTGCTCGCTGATGTGGCTGAAATCTTTCCAGTGTTTGCATTACCTGCAGAAAGGCTGTGATATGCAATGCACCATGTTTATGTGTAGTTTGACAGGCTGCCGCCTCGGCTCTAAGTGAACATAGCTAATGAAAACTCTGTGTATGAGAGAGGGGGAGAAGAGAGATATAGGTGGAGAGAAGAAAGGAGTTGAGGAGAGTGAGAGAGAAGAGGAGGGGGAGGGAGAAGGAGAGGAGAGTGAGGAAGTGGAGAGAGAGGAGTGGCGAAGAGGCAGGGTGAGGCGGAGGGAGAGGAAGGGGGAGGGGAAGAGGGACTCAGAAAAGAGTGAGGGAGAGACTGGAGGAGAGGGGGAGGGTCTCATCGACTGATCAGGATGGGCTGCCTCTCTGTGATCACTGACATATTTAGACTATTAATCGAGGAGGGGGAGTATGTCTCCATGAATATGATCCCGGGTGTTGTGTTGATCTCTTTGTGTGTGTGGGCTCATGTCTTTGTGTGTTTGTCCATACACACTAGAAGGAATAAACATCTTTAGCTGTGCATGCACACGTGTTAACATATCCGTTTCCAGTAGGCAGCAATGCACAGTGTCACATAGAGAGATGGAGTGAGTGAGTGGGGGAAGAGAAGAGGGGGCAAAAGGGCGGTTGATACTGAATCAAAACCAGAAGTTGAAAAAAAAAAAGGCGCAGTGACGGAGAAGAGGAGGCACAGAGAGGGGGTCGCAGCACTGCTACAGCACAGGCTGTGGGGGGTGGGGAGGCCCAGGGGAGGGAGGGTGCCTGACTGGGGGAGGGGTGCTGGTAGAGGGGGTAAAACACTGAGGAAACAGCTCAGAGAACAACCAAACAGGAGTGAACCGTAAGCATGTTTCACTCCTGCAATTCATCCTCTCCGCTAAGGAGTCTATTGGGCTTCTTAGCCAACTACATCTCTCTCTTTCTCTGAGGGAGCATGATAGTGGTATGCTCTATGCGGGTTGAGGCTAGTAAATATATTTCTGTCAGGATGTATTTATTTATTTATGGTGATGCTGGTGCGAGTTAGCCCGCTTACATGCACGCTCATGTTAAGAGAAAGTGAGAAACCTTACTACTGGAAACCTTAGCACTGCCCCCTCTCTCCTCCCCCCTCCATGACGATCATCCTGCAAAGTAAATATTTACCCAATAGTGTCCAAACGGCAGTTGGTCAGGCCCAGGAAGTGTCGGGGTGCTGGCTGTTTGACCTGTGTGTGTGTGTGTGTGCGTTTCCCTGCCTGCCTGTCTCTGTGTTGTGTATTCCAGTCCAGCCCCACCACCAGCCCAGTGATTTCTGCTAGGTAGAGTGAGTATGCTGCCGGCTGTTTGTCTCTCTCAGCCTGTGGTCCGGGGGATGTGGGCCAGGGTGGGTGGACAGAGACGTGGTTTATGACCAATCTCAGCCTCTCCTACCATACACAAATAACTCCTGCCTTTTACTCAAGTAGTGCTCTGTGGCAGCTCGTGACAGAGACATTTCATATGACCGTGTGTGTGTGTGCCTGGTGGTGCAGCACACAACAGTTTGAATTCCTCGAGTTCTGTAATGGCTGCACAGGCAGGCGACGTGACAGAAAGAGAGGGAGAGAGCTGTTCTGTTTCTCAGCTCTCCTCCCCCTGTATTCCTGAAAACGAGTTCCCTCCTTTTTTACCCTCCTCTCTCTCTTTATCCCATCTTATCCTTATCAGTTCCATACTACAGCCGTGCCAGCATTCCCTCACTCTTACACCTCCTCCTCTGTGTCCACACTCTCCTGCAGTCGTTCTTTCTCTCTCACTCCCTCTCTGTTCTCTAGCTCTCTTCGCTCTTTTTCTCTCTCCCTCTCTGCTTCCTCTTTCTCTCTCTTCTATATCTTTCTCTTTCTCTCCCTCCTCCCTCGTTCTTTCTCTCTTTGCCCCAGGCCCGCAAAGGTTCAGGCAGCTCCACAGACCCTCCATTGTCTTGGGAATGCGGTTGCTGTCTCCCCCCCCCCCCCCCCCCCTCTCCTCCCCCCTCTCCAGCAGGAGCTCGGGGTGCTGTGCTCTTCTGTGCTCCTGGGTCCTGATGGCCACTAGGTTACTGACTCTGACCTGAGAAACAGCACAGAGTCCTGGAGAGGAGAGGGAGGTCTGTGGGGGGGGGGGGGGGGGGGGGGGGGGGGGGGGGGGGGGGGGTGTACATGGGGAAATGTTGGCGCTGCAACCTTTGTCTTAGTACGCTAAAAAGACACATGCTGTTTATTAGCAGGTCGCACATTTGCCTTTTTCTCATGGCCCGTGAACTCCTTGTCTCAATCCTGTTCCCTCTAGCTCCTTTGGTCCTTAAAAAAAATCTACTAGGTGATTTCCACTTGGGACAATAGCTTTCTAAAATCACTTTGTAAAGGTGGAAGACTCTAAAGTGCATCCCTAGTGTGTACTTACCAAGATGTCATAGCAACACTGACATGAGACAGTCAACAACAGCCCACGTACTCACACATAGTCCTCACATGGTATACTATTATGTATATGAGCTGAGGGTTAGTCAACAAAGGACTGGTGCCTCCGTTGGGAGGGTCGGGGGTGGGCGGCAGTGGTGCTGCTGAGTGAAAGGTTGGCCCCCTGCGCCCTGCCCCCCTCTGGATTTGGAGCGGTGGCCTGCTCCCCTGGGAATGCCCTTCCTGCCAGCCAGGCCTGTAACGCTCCCCATCTGAAATAGGGTGGCTAGATTGGAACTGGATCAGACTGGACTGACTGGGACCTTTTTTTAAATGTCTCAGCTTTCAACACGCCCCTCAACCCCCATCTATCTCCCACCCAATTTGTGTGTGTGTGTGTGGCGTTGTGCAGTTGGAGATGAGTTCTGTAGTACTGTATTAGCATTTCTCAGATAGCACAGCCAACAGGCCCGAGTTGCTGAAAATGGCCACAACATGCAAGTGATACTGGCACCGCCGCCCCCGAAAGTAACTCTCAGAAACCGCACGGTTGAGAGGACTGCTGTGGCTCTCGCCTCTTCCCCCTTACGTCTCTCTGTACTCTATATTTAAAAAACTCATTTGACTATATTACCACATTAGTAGGAATAATATATGGTAATTATTTTATTGTTGTGAGCAATAGACGTCTCGTTTAGGCTTTTAAGGTCCAACCATGTCGCCTTTGGCGTTGTGGAATGTGTGTACCTCTCTCTCTAACTTCCCTGCTCTTTCTTCCTCTTTGTTTCCCTCATTCTCCCACTGTCTAAGCCTTCTCTCCCTCCTGCAAAAATCAAATCCAGTTGTACAGGGAAAGTAAGAGAAAAATAGAGAGTGGGGGGGGGGTATTGGTAACCAAGCTGCCAGAAACTCTTTTCATTTTTAATAAGTCCCATAGGAGGTCTTGCCCATAAAGTGTATTATATTTATAAAAACCTTCTGGCCAAGTTGGGGTACTGGGATCCCGATTTGGAGCTACGCTGGCCCTTTAAGTGTTGGAGAGAGAGGCAGTATGTCTGAGTGAGGCCTACAAAATGAGCTCTTTGATCAGGCAGCCTGCAGGTAAGAAACAGTGCATCAGAACTGCCGTGATGATCTCATTGACAGACAGGGATTATACAGTTCATTCAGGCTACACTAACTGATGTGTTTGTCTGTGTGTGTGGTATTCAATGCCGGGACTCCGAATTGCATCATGCCTTCATTTCGAAAGATACTTTAGAAAAACCATACACTTACCATTCAAACCATATACTACCATTGACTGAAGTCTGTCTGTCTGTCTGTCGCTCAGTCAATACTCAGTGTATTTATAGAGTCTCCATCAGAGCAGAGCAGACCGGATCGGTGGTGACACCTGTGTGAAAGCAGCTGTAAAGAACTTGAAGGAGAGGTGGAGATCAACATCACACACTCGCTGAGCTCCTGTATAATACACACACAGTGGAGTCTCCTAGCGCCAGCCATGCAATTCCCTAATTAGTGGCATTAATAATCTTCAATTAGTCGTGTGTGTGTGTGGCTGGTGGCAGTCAGAAGAGAGGAGCCTTGTCCTTGTTTAGACTGGAGCTCCATCATGGCACCTTCCTCTAGTGGCTGACACTGGCCTAATGAGGAAGGAAGAGGAGGGGTGGTCACCGTTCTTCACACTATGGGGGGCGGCAGGGTTTGCTGTCCTCTCCCCTTAGTAATTAAAGAGCAGGGCCAGCGGGGGGACTCGCGGAAGGGGGTCAGTGGAATGAACAGCAGGGCATCCTCACCGCTGGTCATTAACATCTGACACTGCCAATAAAGGCCTCCACGGCCCTGTGTGTGTGCATGTCAAGGCCAACAGCAGAATCCGGACACGTGTTGCACCCTACTCACGCGTGTTTGTGTCAGTTTCACTTAGGTGTAATTTAACCCTGACACACACACAGGCTGGGGGAGGTAGCTGCTCCTTGCTCTCTAAACGCCAATGCAGGGAGACTGGAGAGAGGTGTGTTTGTTGTTTTTACACCTGTAATGTGCCACACACACACACACATCCCAAGAGAGTCTGTCACACGTCACCCCTACCAAGAACATTCACACACACTACCACCTCATGTATTACTAACTGCCAGTTTGGCTGCTCTACCACTATCGCGCATAAATTAGCCAGACACGGACAGATGCACGCTAGCACATTAATGGTTACTGTATGTGTTTGTCTGCTCTCAACAAAAGTGTCAGCCAGTTATTATATATGCGTCAGTGTGGCTGTGATGGGGAGACTGCAAAGCAGCAGGAGCCAAAGCAGGTGCTCCAGGGCAGGATGGATGTAGAGTGGAGACATTTCCCCAGCCGAGAGGCCTCCTCCTGGGCTGACCGCTCACAGGGCTGCCTGGGAGGCAGCTAGAGGCTCCAGGCTCCAGGGGCCCTGATGTGGGATGCTGACGAGGCAGAGGTGTGGGTGTGGGGGAGGGGTCTGGGGATTGGGTTGGACGACGGGGCGAGGGGGTTCCCTCTTCCCTCCCTGGCAGATTTGTTTACTGGTAATTAATTTACCTGATTGACACAACAGCTGCTGGAGCAGTGGGAGGAAAGCAAGCTGTGTGCTGAGCCGGCCTCCTCTCTCCACTTGTCATGGAGGGCTTTCCCGTGTAGCCATGTTTGGAGTCAGGTTCCTGAGTTCCTGCACCACGCTGCTCTCTCTCTCCCATTGATTAAAAGGCACATCTGTCAGCCAGCAGCCTCTCCAGTTAATCTTTAAGGAGTTGACTTCAGTGACAGAATTATTGGAGCAGTTGAAGCTGGGTCTGAAGAGAGGAGGAGAGTTGGAGAGGTGCTAGGAGAGGGGAGAGGGAGGGGGCGGTGATGACAAGCAGCAGTCGCGTGGCGATGAATTCAGTGGTTGGTCATGGAGATCGACTGAGGCTTTCCAGTTCTTCCAGTCCAAGCCCATGCAGATGCACAGCCAAGCAGTCTATCTGCCAGCTCCACTCTGCTCTACTGACTGCTACTATGGTCTCACCACTGGCACCACGACATACACACACACACGAAGCACCCTCTATCTGAAATTATTTTATTCCAACCTGTCTGGATCCTCTCACACCTACTCATCAACCCCAGATTTCTTTCTTCTAAATCCTCCCATCTTCCAAAAACCTAAACCAGGACTTCTTAGTCTTACCATTAATGAACTCAGCCAGCCTGCTGTTCATCTCCAGCTCTAATATTCCTATTTATTGTTCCTGTAGCAGAAAGAGAACAGCCGTAGCATTGGTGAATAATGTAGGTTTAACAGAGTGGCTAAATCCACTCCTGGACTGCGTTTATAGCAGTAGTGTCTGCAGGAGTCGAGCGGTCTCTGTGTGTGTGTTTGTGTTGTGGCCAGCCAGCCAGCCAGCAAGTGATCTGTGTTTCCCTGCTTGTCTCGGAGCAGATAAGACTGGATCTATTACCCCCTGGAACCCAGGTCCAGATCAATGGGGCAGATTGCAACTCTCACTCACTGCCTCATGTCCAGCTAGGCAGCAGGATGGATACTGATAATTAAAACAGCGGTAGCTAATTACTTCAGAGTGCTCACAGAACAATCAATGGGTTTGGGTTGGTTGTGTGTGTGTTCTTCTTAGGAGGAGATATAAATACAGACCCACTGGAAGGAACCATCATTAACTGTATTATTTATGGATAGAGGGGAGGGAAGGGAGAGTAAGCAGGACGCAGTGCTGCTGCAGAAATACAGGAGAGAGAGAAGGAGCAGAGACAATGATGTGTAAAAGGTTAAATACTGTGGGGGTATTGTGTATCTGCGCATGTGTTTGTGTGCATGAGAGAGCGGGAGCTAGCGGTGGCAAACAGGCCAGCTATCAAAAGCCACAGGCTCCTTTAAACTCCATCTCTCTCTCTGCTTCTCTCTCTCTCTCACTCTCTATCTCTGCTTCTCTCTCTCTCTCTCTTTCCCTCGCTTTCCCTCCCTCTCCCTCTCTTTCTTGCTCCCTGGCCAGGCTGATGATTGACGGCCTGAGGGTTTTAATGGGCATTGGAGAGCAAGAGCTGAGGTCGGGGTTGTCATGGCAACAAGGAGAACAGGCCTTTCGCTGCATTACCTGAGAGTGCAGTGGAGCCTCGCTGGCTGGCTGGCTGACTAGCTGGCTGTGTGCTTCAGAAACAGTCTCCCCTCCTCCTCTCCCCCCTCCTCACTCCAACCCCCTCTCCCCCCTCCTCTCTCCTCCCCACCCTGAGCAGCCCAGCCTGCCGTCCATGTCAGCTTCTACTGACCAACCGGTCGCCTGCGCTCGGCTCAGCTACCCAGCATGCCTCTGATCACACTGCAGATAATGCAGATAAGGCCACCTGTAATTATCTCTGTTCATACAGACCACTGTCTGTCTCTCCATCTGTGTGTGTCTGTGAGATTTTATATATATATATATATACAGTACCAGTCAAAAGTTTGGACACACCTACTCATTCAAGGGTTTTTCTTTATTTTTACTATTTTCTACATTGTAGAATAATAGTGAAGACATCAACTATGAAATAACACATATGGAATCATGTAGTAACCAAAAAAGTGTTACACAAATCAAAATATATTTTATATTTGAGATTCTTCAAATAGCCACCCTTTGCCTTGATGACAGCTTTGCACACTCTTGGCATTCTCTCAACCAGCTTCACCTGGAAAGCTTTTCCAGCAGTCTTGAAGGAGTTCCGACATATGCTGAGCTCTTGTTGGTTGCTTTTCCTTCACTCTGCGGTCCGACTCATCCCAAACCCTCTCAATTTGGTTGAGGTCAGGGGATTGTGGAGGCCAGGTCATCTGTTGCAGCACTCCATCACTCTCCTTCTTGGTAAAATAGCCCTTACACAGCCTGGAGGTGTGTTGGGTCATTGTCCTGTTGAAAAACAAATGATAGTCCCACTAAGCCCAAACCAGATGGGATGGCATATTACTGCAGAATGCTGTGGTAGCCATGCTGGTTAAGTGTGCCTTGAATTCTAAATAAATCACAGACAGTGTCACCAGCAAAGCACCCCCACACCATAACACCTCCTCCATGCTTTACGGTGGGAACTATACATGCGGAGATCATCCGTTCACCCACACCGCGTCTCACAAAGACACGGCGGTTGGAACCAAAAAAGGACACATTTCCACCGGTCTAATGTCCATTGCTTGGCCCAAGCAGATCTCTTCTTCAAATTGGTGTCCTTTAGTAGTGGTTTCTTTGCAGCAATTCGTCCATGAAGGCCTGATTCACACAGTCCCCTCTGAACAGTTGATGTTGAGATGTGTCTGTTACTTTATTTGGGCTGCAATTTCTGAGGCTGGTAACTCTAATGAACTTATCCTCTGCAGCAGAGGTAACTCTCTCTTCCATTCCTGTGGCGGTCCGCATGAGAGCCAGTTTCATCATAGCGCTTGATGGTTTTTGCGACTGCACTTGAAAAAACGTTCAAAGTTCTTGACAATTTCCATGTTGACTGACCTTCATGTCTTAAAGTAATGATGGACTGTCGTTTCTCTATGCTTATTTGAGCTGTTCTTGCCATAAAATGGACTTGGTCTTTTACCAAATAGGGCTATCTTCTGTATACCACCCCCTACCTTGTCACAACCCAACTGGTTGGCTCAAATGCATTAAGACGGAAATAAATTCCACAAATTAACTTTTAAGAAGGCACACCTGTTAATTGAAATGCATTCCAGGTGACTACCCCATGAAGCTGGTTGAGAGAATGCCAAGAGTGTGCAAAGCTGTCATCAAGGCAAAGGGTGGCTATTTGAAAAATCTCAAATCTCAAATATATTTTGATTTGTTTAACACTTTTTTGGTTACTACATGATTCCATATGTGTTATTTCATAGTTTTGATGTCTTCACTATTATTCTACAATGTAAAAAATTGTAAAAATAAAGAAAAACCCTTAAATGAGTTGGCATTTTTCCTATTTTGTTGCCTTACAACCTGGAATTAAAATTTGATTTTTAGGGGGTTTGTATAATTTGATTTACACAACATGCCTACCACTTTGAATATGCAAAATATTTGTTCTTGTGAAACAAACAAGAAATAAGACATTAAAACAGAACTTGAGCGTGCATAACTCTTCACCCCCACGAAGTCAATACTTTGTAGAGCCACCTTTTATAGCAATTACAGCTGCAAGTCTCTTGGGGTATGTCTCTATAAGCTTGGCACATCTAGCCACTGGGATTTTTGCCCATTCTTCAAGGCAAAACTACTCCAGCTCCTTCAAGTTGGATGAGTTCCGCTGGTGTACAGCAATCTTTAAGTCATACCACAGATTCTCAATTGGAATGAGGTCTGGGCTTTGACTAGGCTATTCCAAGACATTTAAATGTTTCCCCTTAAACCACTCAAGTGTTGCTTTAGCATTATGCTTAGGGTCATTGTCCTGCTGGAAGGTGAACCTCCGTCCCAGTCTCAAATCTCTGGAAGACTGAAACAGGTTTCCCTCAAGAATTTCCCTGTATTTAGCGCCATCCATCATTCCTTCAATTCTGACCAGTTTCCCAGTCCCTGCCGATGGTGTTCTCAGGGTGATAAGAGGTGTGGGGTTTGCGCCAGACATAGCTTTTTACTTAATGGCCAAAAACCTCAATTTTAGTCTCATCTGACCAGAGTACCTTCTTCCATATGTTTGGGGAGTCTCCCACATGCCTTTTGGCGAACACCAAATGTGTTAGCTTATTTTTTTCTTTAAGCAATGGCTTTTTTCTGGCCACTCTTCCGTAAAGCCCAGCTCTGTGGAGTGTACGGCTTAAAGTGGTCATATGGACAGACACTCCAATCTCCGCTGTGGAGCTTTGCAGCTCCTTCAGGGTTATCTTTGGTCTCTTTGTTGCCTCTCTGATCAATGCCCTCCTTGCCTGGTCTGTGAGTTTTGGTGGGCGGCCCTCTCTTGGCAGGTTTGTTGTGGTGCCATATTGTTAAAAAAATTTAATAATGGATTTAATGGTGCTCCATGGGATGTTCAAATTTTCTGATTTTTTTTATAACCCAACCCTGATCTGTACTTCTCCACAACCTTGTCCCTGACCTGTTTGGAGAGCTCCTTGGTCTTCATGGTGCCGCTTGCTTTGTGGTGCCCCTTGCTTAGTGGTGTTGCAGACTCTGGGGCTTTTCAGAACAGCTGTATATATACTGAGATCATGTGACACTTAGATTGCACACAGGTGGACTTTATTTAACTAATTATGTGACTTCTGAAGGTAATTTTTGGAAATGTTATTTTTTTCATTTCACTTCACCAATTTGGACTATTTTGTTTATGTCCATTACATGAAATCCAAATAAAAATCAATTTAAATTACAGGTTGTAATGCAACAAAATAGGAAAAACGGCAAGGGGGATGAATACCTTTGTAAGGCACTGTATCTCTATATATGGTCAAAAGTATGTGGACAGCTGCTCGTCGAACATCTCATTCCAAAATTATGGGCATTAATATGGAGTTTGTCCCCCCCTTTGCTTCTATAACAGCCTCCACTCTTCTGGGAAGGCTTTCCACTAGATGTTGGAACATCGCTGCGGGGACTTGCTTCCATTCAACCACTAGCATTAGTGAGGTTGGGTACTGATGTTGGGCGATTAGGCCTGGCTCACAGTCGGCGTTCCAATTCATCCCAAAGGTGTTCGATGGGGTTGAGGTCAGGGCTCTGTGCAGGCCAGTCAAGTTCTTCCACACCGATCTCGACAAACCATTTCTGTAGGGACCTCGCTTTGTGCATGGGGGCATTGTCATGTTGAAACAGAAAAGGGCCTTCCCCAAACTGTTGCCACAAAGTTGGAAGCACAGAATTGTCTAGAATGTCATTGCATGCTGTAGCGTTAAGATTTCCCTTCACTGGAACTAAGAGGCCTAGCCCGAACCATAAAAAATAGCCCCAGACCATTATTCCACCTCCACCAGACTTTACAGTTGGCACTATGCATTCGGGCAGGTAGCGTTCTCCTGACATCCGCCGAACCTAGATTTGTCTATCGGACTGCCAGATGGTGAAGCGTTTTTTAATCACTCCAGAGATTGCATTTCCGCTGCTCCATAGTCCAATGGCAGCGAGCATTACACCACTCCAGCTGACGCTTAGCATTGGGCATGGTGATCTTAGGCTTGTGTGCGGCTGCTCGGCCATGGAAACCCATTTCATGAAGTTCCCTGCGAACAGTTATTGTGCTGACGTCGCTTCCAGCAGCAGTTTGGATCTCTGTGGTGAGTGTTGCAACCGAGGACAGATTTTTACGCGCTTCAGCACTCAGCAGTTCAGTTCTGTGAGCTTGTGTGGCCTACCACTTCGCGGCTGAGCCGTTGTTGCTCCTAGACGTTTCCACTTCATAATAACAGCACTTACAGTTCACAGGGGCAGCTCTAGCAGGGCAGAAATTTGACGAACTGACTTGTTGGAAAGGTGGCATCCTGTGACGGTGCCATTTCGAAAGTCACTGAGCTCTTCAGTAAGGCCATTCTACTGCCAATATTTGTCTATGGAGATTGCATGACTTTGTGCGCAATTTTATACACCTGTCAGCAACGGGTGTGGCTGAAATAGCCGAATCCACTAATTTGTATATGCACTCACTAACTGTAAGTCGCTCTGGATAAGAGCGTCTGCTAAATGACTCAAATGTAATATAGTGTAACATTAGGAGCACCTGCTCTTTCCAAGACATAGACTGACCAGATGAATCCAGGTGAACGCTATGATCCCTTATTTATGTCACCTGTTAAATCCACTTCAATCAGTGTAGATGAAGGGGAGAAGACAGGTTAAAGAAGGATTGTGTATGTGTGCCATTCAGAGGGTGAATGGACAAGACAAAATATTTAAGTGCCTTTGAATGGGGTTTGAGTGTGTCAAGAACTACAACACTGCTTGGTTTTTCACGCTAAACAGTTTCCTGTGTGTATCAAGAATTGTCCACCACCCAAAGGACATCCAGCCAACTTCACACAACTGTGGGAAGCATTGGAGTCAACATGGGCCAGCATCCCCATGCCCCGACAAATTGGGACTGTTCTGAGGGCACGGGGAGGGGGGAGAGGGAGGGGAGGGGAGCGGGCAGCTCAGTATTAGGAACATGTTCCTAATGTTTTGTGTGCGTTTGTTTATTTATATATATATATATATATCTCAGCAAAAAAGTAAACGTCCCTTTTTCAGGACTCTGTCTTTTCAAAGATAATTCGTAAAAATCCAAATAACTTCACAGATCTTCATTGTAAAGGGTTGAAACACTGTTACCCATGCTTGTTTAATGAACCATAAACAATTAATGAACATGCACCTGTGGAACGGTCGTTAAGAGACTAACAGCTTACAGACGGTAGGCAATTAAGGTCACAGTTATGAAAACTTAGGACACTAAAGAGGCCTTTCTACTGACTCTGAAAAACACCAAAAGAAAGATGCGCAGGGTCCCTGCTCATCTGCGTGAATGTGCTTTAGGCATTCTGCAAGGAGGCATGAGGACTGCAGATGTGGCCAGGGCAATAAATTGCAATGTCCATACTGTGAGACGCCTAAGACAGCGCTACAGGGAGACAGGACGGACAGCTGATCGTCCTCGCAGTGGCAGACCACCTGTAACACCTGCACAGGATCAGTACATCCAAACATCACACCTGCGGGACAGGTACATGATGGCAACAACAACTGCCCGAGTTACACCAGGAACGCACAATCCCTCCATCAGTGCTCAGACTGTCAGCAATAGGCTGAGAGAGGCTGGACTGAGGGCTTGTAGGCCTATGGGCACAAACCCACCGTCGCTGGACCGGACAGCACTGGCAAAAGGTGCTCTTCACTGACGAGTCGCGGTTTTGTCTCACCAGGGGTGATGGTCGGATTCGCTTTTATCGTTGAAGGAATGAGCATTACACCGAGGCCTGTACTCTGGAGCGGGATCTATTTGGAGGTGGAAGGTCCGTCATGGTCTGGGGTGGTGTGTCACAGCATCATCGGACTGAGCTTGTTGTCAATGCGGGCAATCTCAACGCTGTGCATTACAGGGAAGATGTCCTCCTCCCTCATGTGGTACCCTTCCTGCAGGCTCATCCTGACATGACCCTCCAGCATGACAATGCCACCAGCCATACTGCTCGTTCTGTGCGTGATTTCCTGCAAGACAGGAATGTCAGTGTTCTGCCATGGCCAGCGAAGAGCCCGGATCTCAATCCCATTGAGCACATCTGGGACCTGTTGGATCGGAGGGTGAGGGCTAGGGCCATTCCCCCCAGAAATGTCCAGGAACTTGTGCCTTGGTGGAAGAGTGGGGTAACATCTCACAGCAAGAACTGGCAAATCCGGTGCAGTCCATGAGCAGGAGATGCACTTCAGTACTTAATGCAACTGGTGGCCACACCAGATACTGACTGTTACTGTTACTTTTGATTTTGACCCCCCCCCCCCCCTTTGTTCAGGGACACATTATTCCATTTCTGTTAGTCACATGTCTGTGGAACTTGTTCAGTTTGTCTCATTTGTTGAATCTTGTTATGTTCATTCAAATATTTACACATGTTAAGTTTGCTGAAAATAAACGCAGTTGACAGTGAGAGGACGTTTCTTTTTTTGCTGAGTTATATATAATATAATATAATAATAATATGCCATTTAGCAGATGCTTTTATCCAAAGCGACTTAGTCATGCATGCATACATTTTTACGTATGGGTGGTCCCGGGGATCAGACCCACTACCCTGGCGTTACAAGCGCCATGCTCTACCAATTGAGCTACAGAGGACCATATATATATATATATATATATATATATATATATATATATATATATATATATATATATATACACACTGCTCAAAAAAATAAAGGGAACACTTAAACAACACAATGTAACTCCAAGTCAATCACACTTCTGTGAAATCAAACTGTCCACTTAGGAAGCAACACTGATTGACAATAAATTTCACATGCTGTTGTGCAAATGGAAT
Source organism: Coregonus lavaretus (assembly GCF_964263955.1). Lineage (NCBI taxonomy): Eukaryota > Metazoa > Chordata > Actinopteri > Salmoniformes > Salmonidae > Coregonus > Coregonus lavaretus. The sequence goes on along the minus strand of NC_139993.1, from coordinate 36,876,972 downwards.
AGACAACAGGTGGAAATTATAGGCAATTAGCAAGACACCCCCAATAAAGGAGTGGTTCTGCAGGTGGTGACCACAGACCACTTCTCAGTTCCTATGCTTCCTGGCTGATGTTTTGGTCACATTTGAATGCTGGCGGTGCTTTCACTCTAGTGGTAGCATGAGACGGAGTCTACAACCCACACAAGTGGCTCAGGTAGTACAGCTCATCCAGGGGCAAGAAGGTTTGCTGTGTCTGTCAGCGTAGTGTCCAGAGCATGGAGGCGCTACCAGGAGACAGGGCAGTACATCAGGAGACTTGGAGGAGGCCGTAGGAGGGCAACAACCCAGCAGCAGGACCGCTACCTCCGCCTTTGTGCAAGGAGGAACAGGAGGAGCACTACCAGAGCCCTGCTAAATGACCTCCAGCAGGCCACAAATGTGCATATGTCTGCTCAATCGGTCAGAAACAGACTCCATGAGGGTGGTATGAGGGCCTGACGTCCACAGGTGGGGGTTGTGCTTACAGCCCAACACCGTGCAGGACGTTTGGCATTTGCCAGAGAACACCAAGATTGGCAAATTCGCCACTGGCGCCCTGTGCTCTTCACAGATGAAAGCAGGTTCACACTGAGCACATGTGACAGACGTGACAGAGTCTGGAGACGCCGTGGAGAACGTTCTGCTGCCTGCAACATCCTCCAGCATGACCGGTTTAGCGGTGGGTCAGTCATGGTGTGGGGTGGCATTTCTTTGGGGGGCCGCACAGCCCTCCATGTGCTCGCCAGAGGTAGCCTGACTGCCATTAGGTACCGAGACGATATCCTCAGACCCCTTGTGAGACCATATGCTGGTGCGGTTGGCCCTGGGTTCCTCCTAATGCAAGACAATGCTAGACCTCATGTGGCTGGAGTGTGTCAGCAGTTCCTGCAAGAGGAAGGCATTGATGCTATGGACTGGCCCACCCGTTCCCCAGACCTGAATCCAATTGAGCACATCTGGGACATAATGTCTCGCTCCATCCACCAACGCCACGTTGCACCACAGACTGTCCAGGAGTTGGCGGATGCTTTAGTCCAGGTCTGGGAGGAGATCCCTCAGGAGACCATCCGCCACCTCATCAGGAGCATGCCCAGGCATTGTAGGGAGGTCATACAGGCACGTGGAGGCCACACACACTACTGAGCCTCATTTTGACTTGTTTTAAGGACATTACATCAAAGTTGGATCAGCCTGTAGTGTGGTTTTCCACTTTAATTTTGAGTGTGACTCCAAATCCAGACCTCCATGGGTTGATTAAATTTGATTTCCATTTTTGTGTGATTTTGTCAGCACATTCAACTATGTAAAGAAAAAAGTATTTAATAAGATTATTTCATTCATTCAGATCTAGGATGTGTTATTTTAGTGTTCCCTTTATTTTTTTGAGCAGTGTATATATATATATATACTACCGTTCAAAAGTTTCGGGTCACTTAGAAATGTCCTTGTTTTCGAAAGAAAATCATTTTTTGTCCATTAGAATAACATCAAATTGATCAGAAATACAGTTTAGACACTGTTAATGTTGTAAATGGCTATTGTAGCTTGAAACGGCTGATTTAAAAAAAAAATGGAATATCTACATAGGCGTACAGAGGCCCATTATCAGCAACCATCAGTCCTGTGTTCCAATGGCACGTTGTGTTTGCTAATCCAAGTTTATAATTTTAAAAGGCCAATTGATCATTAGAAAACCCTTTTGCAATTATTTTAGCACAGCTGAAAACTGTTGTGCTGATTTAAAGAAGCAATACAACTGGCCTTCTTGAGACTAGTTGAGTATCTGGAGCATCAGCAAATGTGGGTCCAATTACAGGCTCAAAATGGCCAGAAACAAATACATTTATTCTGAAACTCGTCAGTCTATTCTTGTTCTGAGAAATGAAGGCTATTCCATGCGAGAAATTGCCAAGAAACTGAAGATCTCGTACAACGCTGTTTTTTTTTTTTTTTTTTTTTTTTTTTTGTCATTTAGCAGACGCTCTTATCCAATACTCTCTTCACAGAACAGGGCAAACTGGCTCTAACCAGAATAGAAAGAGGAGTGGGAGGCCCCGGTGTTCAACTGAGCAAGAGGACAAATACATTAGAATGTCTAGTTTGAGTAACAGGCGCCTCACAGGTCCTCAACTGGCGGCTTCATTAAATAGTACCCGCAAAACACCAGTCTCAACAGTGAAGAGGCGACTCCGGGATGCTGACCTTCTAGGCAGAGTTGCAAAGAAAAAGCCATATCTCAGACTGCCCATCGTAATCTTTTTTTTTTATTGGCCAGTCTGAGATATGGCTTTTTCTTTGCAACTTTCTTGCGCAGTGACCTGTACATGTTTTGGTTGAACGATAACCGTCATCCAAAATGTAATGACCGTCACAGCACTAAGTGACATAGACCTACCTGTAGTCTGGATGAGACATTAGTCTGCAATGGCAGTTCCCATGTGCCTCCATCATACCTCTTTTTGGTTTTGTCCAGTCTGTCTCTCCATTCGTCTTCCAGTGGCTCGGCCCTGACATGTTTAACATGCTGAGTGCTGCCGTGTGTGTTTCTGATGGTTTTCTAGCCTTAACACGATGGCAGTAGTGTGTAAATGGCACACAAGGCCAATCAGCCAACATGATGGCGCCACTGTACTGGACTAACTGCTGCCATTGAGTAAATACGTGCTGACAAACCCAGTTAACCACCTCCGGTCACTCACTCCCGTCCCCTCTACCCCCTCTCTCTCCTCTCTTCCTCTCTTCTCTTTTTTTTTCTTGAAGCTGCAGAGATGATTTTAATCTACCATTTATAATGTCACTATTTTCTTTGCCTGCTGAATAAAGCAGGAAGTATATAGCCTCTGTTCCCTGGCACCTGGTTCAACTGTATGTAATGAAAACACTTGCTTCTCACTACCATTATCTTGCACTCTCATCACAAGCCTTTTTTATACGCTAAGGAGGAGAAGCTGTTTGTGTGTCATTGTCCCCTCTGGGTGTGTTCTGCTCTCAGTCCCTGACGGTGCCTGTGGGGCTTACAGCTTCACACCCTCACACCAGGGGTAGCAGCCATTGTGTGTGTGTGTGCTTGTGCATGCGCTCTACCCTGTGGTCCCAGGGCCCGTTAGTGAGTTTCTGGGCAGAGGGGGTCAGGGATGGAGGGGCTGTTTGCACTGCGGCTGGCTGGGGGGAGGATCTGGTTACAGTAGGGGAGGGGGGAGGAGAGAAGGTGGGCGCTGGGCAGCTGTGTAATCCCCTTCACTGGGTGCTGCCTGGTGAATAGACAGCCTGGGAAACGCACAACAGACCCAGCCACTGCCTTACATACAGTACATACATTGGGGGAGGGGGCTCCAAACCCAAACCCCATTTAACTGCTTAGGAGAGATTTCACCAGAGCTAGCCAGACACACACACTCCATCCATGCCCTGTATTTTAATTTCTACTAAGCATAAATGTTTACAGATTCATAGACGGACAGCTGCTTGTCTTTTTTAATATCGTCTTAATGCGGTGACGGAGAAGCAATCTGAGCCAGACATTCATGTTCCAGATAAACGTTACGCTGTAACTGCGTCGTTATTCTCCGCCGATTCCTCCCACTGTCTGAAAACGCCAAAACCACCCAAAACAATCAATGGCTTGCTAATGTCTTTCCTCATTTTGAATGAAAATCCAGGCAGTGGAGACTAGGCCACATCAGACTCTTGAGGTGAAAGCCTAGACTTCTATAAATGCCTTTGTGTAGTATGACGTATGTGTTGTTCGGAGTAGTGAGTGGGTTTGACTTGTGTGAATACAGAGTTTGTATCTGTGTTTCTGAGTAGAGTGTGTGTGTGTGTGTTTGTGTTTCAGAGTACTAAGTGTGTTTGTTTCCTTTGTGTTTTACAGAGTGCAGCCGCTGCCCCCAGTCCGGTGATGGGCAACATGCCCCCCAACGATGGCATGCCTGGCGGACCCATGCCCCCGGGCTTCTTTCAAGTAAGACCTCTATTTCTCTCTCTTTGTCCTTCCCCTCAAACCCACAACATGCTAAGCCTATCCCTCGCTCCGCCTCCTTTTTTTTAGTCTCTTTAGCTGACCTAATCCCTGTCCAGATGTCTCTCTGTCTCGCTCTCTCTCTGTCTCTGTCTCTGTCTCGCTCTCTCTCTGTCTCTCTCTCTGTCTCGCTCTCTCTCTGTCTCTGTCTCTGTCTCACTCTCTCTCTGTCTCTGTCTCTCTGTCTCGCTCTCTCTCTGTCTCTGTCTCTCTGTCTCGCTCTCTCTCTGTCTCTGTCTCTCTGTCTCGCTCTCTCTCTGTCTCTGTCTCTCTGTCTCGCTCTCTCTCTGTCTCTGTCTCTCTGTCTCTCTCGCTCTCTGTTTCTCTGTTTTTCTGTCTCGCTGTCTCTATCTCGCTCTCGCTGTCTCTCTATCTCGCTCTCGCTGTCTCGCTCTCTCTGCCTCGCCTCTCTGTCTCGCTCTCTCTTTCTTGCTGTCTCTCTCTCTCTCTGTCTCTCTCTCTATCTCGCTCTCGCTGTCTCTCTCTCTCGCTGTCTCGCTCTCTCTGCCTCGCCTCTGTTTCGCTCTCTCTTTCTCGCTGTCTCTCTATCTCGCTCTCGCTGTCTCTGTCTCTCTGTCTCTGTCTTGCTTTCTTTCCCATACTCCCTCCATCAGTAGGTCTGTCTGTCTGTCTGGCCAGGGACAGGGAGGTTGGGATGGGAGGGAGATTTTTCTCTGGGTTGTGTTGCTCTGCTAATTCCTCCTGTCATCACTGCTCTCTGATGACTGTCTGGGAGGCTAGGGAGATCACCTGATGATGGGTCCACACACCCTATCTGACTGCGCATACGCACACGAACACACACACACACACACACACCATAGCAAAAAATATCCTGAAAATATACTCTTGTAAATGTCATGAAGCAAATATGGTTTCCAGGTTGTCTCGGTGTGTGGGTTTTTGCAGAGCTGACTGTTGTACTGTCATGTGTTGGTCCTGTTAGCCATGAGAGAGAGTGTGTGTGTGTGTGTGCTAACAGGACCAACACAGGACAGGACAGTGTGTGTGCGTGCTGGGGTCGTAGGCAATGTTAATGATGTATGTGGAGTGATCAGAGCAGGGAGCTGCTATCTGATGGTGTTGCGTGAGTGACATTGCTTGCCATAAATAGTCTGCTGCGTGCATTGGAGGGAGAGCGAAGGAGAGAGGGACAGAGAGAGAGAGGGGGGGGGGGGGGGGGGGGTGGAGAGAGGAGGCAGAGAGGGACAGAGAGAGAGGGACTGAAAGAGAGAGAGGAACAGACAGAGAGAGAAGAGGTAGAGGAACAGAGAGGAGAGAGAAGAGAGAGGAGGCTGGGAGGGAGGCTGGGAGGGAGGGAGGGAGAGGAAGTCTTGCTCCAGTGTTCTCCACTGCAGCAATTCCCTCCCTGCTCAGCGGCCAGTCAGGCAAAAGAGAGAGGAGGGAAGGCGTGTGAAACGAGAGCCTGCAGAACACACACACACACTGCTCCCTCCAGAGCTTCATATGTGTGCTATCAAATTCCCCCAGCAAGTGGACACTGAGGCCGGAACAAAGCTGTGGATAAGTGTGTAGTAGTATAGTATGGAGCAAAGATGACACCAGTTATTCCCTTGGCATTGTTTTACACTGGTGTACTGTGTACACACACACACACACACACACACACACACACACACACACACACACACACACACACACACACACAGAGCTCTCTGACAGACTGCCCCTCCCAGTCATGTAGTCTAATGTTGTTGTTGTCTATGCACAGTAAGATCTTGCTAATCATGTGCCTCTTCTGTTTGTACTACTGTATTTATTATCCAAGCTTAGACATCTGTAGAGGAGTCGTGTGTTCTGAAAGCTCTCGGTGAAAAATGATAAACATTTCACTGTTATGGACAAGCTCTGTCTTCTCTCTACTAATGACCTTCCTCCTCTCCCCCCTCCTTCATGTGCCTGCTATCTCTCTCTTTTGCTCTCTCTCTTTTGCTCTCTCTCTCTCTCTCTCTCTCTCTCTCTCTCTCTCTCTCTCTCTCTCTCTCTCTCTCTCTCTCTCTCTCTCTCTCTCTCTCTCTCTCTCTCTCTCTTTCTCGAGCGCACACACACACAAACTCAGTGACTCCTGTCTCTGCCCCCTCTTTCTTCTGCTAATCTCTCCTTTTTGCAGGATTCAGCTACCTTCCTCTCTTTTTTCACCATTACCCATCATTCATCAATCTTCCACATCCTGCTTCTCTCTCTCTCTCCTCTCTCCTCATGTCTCCTGACCTGTCTGACTGTCTCTTTCTGTTAGGGAAGAAAGTACATGAAAAGTATTCAAAAGTAGTGCATAAATCAGAGCATTTCTGTATGTGCTTGCTAGGGTGTACAGTACTTCAAACAGTATGCTTGTGCATGGCTGTGTGTGTGTGTGTGTGTACAGTAGTAGCAGGCAGTGTGTTTTCTAGCATCCCTCCCAGATACAGAGGAGAGAGGTAATTAACATAGGTGACCCCAGCACTGCCGTGGTAGCAGAGCAGCAGCCCAGAGAGCGAGGACTGGGCTGGGGGTAGAGGGAGCCCCCCGCAGCCTCAAGACTCCCCTAATCTGTACCTTGCAGGCCAGGACTCAGATCAGGCTCCTGCAGCAAAGGAGAGGGGAGGGAGGAGAGAGAGGAGTGTGGAGGGAGGGAGGGAGGGAGCGTTTGTGGAAGGAGGACCACAAAGCCTGCGTGTTGGCGTCTGGCCCGGATCTGCGATTCTCCCTGGTATAGCAGGGGTCAGCCCGCTTAATAATCCTCACGCCAAAACTCCACTGCAGCAGCCCCTCTGGGGAGGGCAGGCCCAACTCACACTAGGAGAGGAGAGGGGAGGACAAGGAGAAACTGCCGGCACACACTAACAGCATGTTGGCCCAGTGGGGATAGAAGAAAACAATGTCAATCCATTGTTTTTACAAATCCTGAAAGAGTAAACAGTGGTCATAAATGGAACCGAGCTGGTTTCTAATCTATTTGTACTGTTACAGGAATGTCTCTCCATAGTCAACAAGATGGCCAGGTAACTGTCATTGAAATTGGATCACAGTTGGAACGTATCGTAGTTCTGTAGCCCGGGTGTAAACTCTAAATCAAGACTAACTGAGTTTGGGGTCAGTTAAAAGTGTCTGAGTCGAGGTACCGATAGGTAGACTTGTCTAGTTTAGGTATAGTAGCTACTCTCTTGTTGAGAATCAGTTGCTGAACTCTGTTGAGTTGATGGACTACCCATTGTGTTTGGAGATGGCTTGGTCTCTATGGTAGAAGGTTAGACTGGATCCTAGAGGTCAAAGTTTGAAAATGCCTTGTAGAAGAAGAAGTGATGATTGAATGGGACCAATGGAGAAGGAATGTTGGCATTCCTGGGCCAACCCTTTCTCTCTGTCTCTCCACTACCAACCACTCTGTTGTTCACTCTGTCAACTGTCTGTCTGTAGCCTAGTCTGGAAGTAGCATATCGACTGACATTCCTGACCGCTGAGGTAGGAATTATATATACAGGGCAGCGACTCACAGTAACATGCTAAACGACTATCAGCGCACTGTTCTCCAGTCTCCTCGGGGAGAAAACACTTGTGGCAGGCTCTCCCCACCGAGCTGACATGTTGCCATGCCATACCATGAGCCTGTAGAGCTGCTGCCGCTGGAATGGAAGAAAGGAATGACAATGAGTGTGCATTGTGCTGTTGTTGTCCAGGCTTTGTTTGTTGTGTTTCAGTTTGGCTTTGTGCTCTGCCTGCTTCTATTGGTAGTTCCACACTGCCCTCTTGTGGTGGTGGACGGTACTGTATATACGGGACATACACACGTCACTGGCTCAGTATAGCCATCCGTTCTGTTCTGTGTTCAGTGTTACTACCCCTTCAGGGATAGCAGCAGAGCTGTTGTGTTGTGTTCTTCCTAATGCAGATCTGGGGAGGGGGAGTCTGAGAGTACGTCGGAGGGGTTTGTGTTGATGGGTTTGTGGTACGCTGCCAAGCTGTTATCTCCTTAGCTGGGTAGAAAATGATTTTATTAATTGCTTCATTTAACCCCCCCCTCCCATTCCCTCGCTCCCCCTCTCCCTCTCTCTCTCACACACACACACACTCTTACAAGCACTCGCACAGACACCCACACGCAGTCCTGCCGTGTTGTTTTTCATACGCGAATTGGCCTAGTCCCTTTCTCTCTCTGCAGGCATACATCGAAGGGACCGCAAACCTCATAAATGCCATATGCTTCCCCATTCAGTCCTAATAGCATGGAGACAGAGGAAGGCCAGAGTAGCGAGTGGAGCTCCTTTATAAGGTATTATAGAGGGGCAGGTAGAGAGAGGAGGAGCAGGGGTGGCTTGTTAGACACACTGCTACGACAGACACCCCAACAATAATAACTCTGGGGTCTGACGGAAGGATGGCACAACCACTCCACGCTAACTTGCTGAGGCCAGCTAGCGCAGCTGGTGTTAACCACCACCCAAAACGCTGCTCAGGACCATGCTCAGTCATAGTCGTAACGCTACTGTCATGTCCGTAACACAGCACTGTCACGACCGTGACACCTCAGTCATTTCTATAACACTTATGTCAGATCTACCACTCTATAGCTGCAGTCACATTTGTTACAGTTTAAACAGAAATTATTTGTCTCTACTCAATATTGGTAAGAATTGTGAATCAAAGCACAAGGCCACTATAGTAAGTGGGTTTTATATACAAAACACACATGTGAAGACTATTGGGCAACAATTTATGTGGATTCAATACACCACGCTGCAAACACTTCATCTCAAGAGCTCCTCATAGATCCACAGCTAGGTGCCTTTATCAACACGGCTCTCACATGGAGAAGGCTATACATGAGGGGGCTAAGGAGGACAATGGCTGACTGCATACCCCACTTACACTGTACACCTCTCAACACCCAGGTTTGGCTTGCTGCTTGACTTCTCAGGCTGAAGCGTTTCTGTACTGCATCTGTAATGAATCTTCATAAAATAACATTTGAATGCATTAGACTTTTATTCCTTTGTTTATTCTGCTCAAGCAGTGCCCACAGGTTTTCATTGCTCTCCTCTCTGTCAGCGCACCACCATCTCCCCTGTGCCAGAGATTCTCATGGTGGGTGAGGATGAGAAGAGAAGATGCTGCTGGTATCTGTGCAGCTGCTGCTGCTTGGTCTGTTGGAACTGAAGAGAGCTTGTTTGATTTAATGGGAATTAGGTTTCATCAGACAGGTCGGATCTTCCTAGTGAGATGACGTTAAATAGTGGAATTGTCTCCTGGCCAGGTGCAGAGAACTGCAAAAGATCAGTGTCTCCCTGCTCCCGTGGAAAGACATTCAGGTGAAATGGGGACGTGTGTGTGTGTGTGGAAGGACTTGGTACTCATACAGGTGTGTGTCTGGTATTGCTGATTTGAAAGGGCAGGATTACCAGTCTGCAACATTACCTGAAGGCTTCAAGGGTTGTGTGCGTGCGTTGCTGCGGCCGCATGGTTACCTGAGCGCTTCAGGTCTCATGGAGGCTCTGACAGACTGGCTGATAACACGTGGCTGTGAACGTGTGTGGTCCCGTCTCTGTACACTGTATGACTCTGGGTTTACATACGGCTTGTTCAAGTTTGAACAGGTCCTGGTTTGAAGGTGGTTGCTTAATGGGTTATCGGAGGTTAGGTATCAGTTGTTCCATATGTAATATATTTACAAAGTTCCTGTATATGATCAGCTCTTTTGGCATCCCTCATTCATCTTTTTTTACACTGAGAGAGACTTTCTGTTGGTTATAAACTAAGTTTAAGAGATTCATTGTGTGAATTATATTTCATCTGACATATTATTCAACACAAAGATGTATGATGCATTTAAATAACTGTATTGGCCATCCATACATGCATATGTGTTGTGATGGTGATCTATGGGCACAGCACAGTGAAATGGTACAGACATTATGAACAGTTAGCCATAGTGGTGTAGTGTGGTGTATTGTACTGCTGCTGTTATTGTGTGTGTTAGAGGGAGCAGCTACAGCTAGGTCACCTCCAGTCCATGGTCCTCCGAGCCTCACTGTATCACTCATCTCCCTCCCTCTTCTCTCTTAAAGGGACCTCCCGGCTCCCAGCCGTCACCCCACGCACAGCCACCCCCACACAACCCCAACAACCCCATGATGGGACCTCACGGCCAGGTAAGAGACACTCACACACTCTGCTCTGCCCCCTCTCCCTCGCCTCTTGCTGCACAGGCAGGGATACACTCTTTTCACGCCACATCGATACAGCTATGCCGGGAAGTGATTTTCTTAGCAGGTTAGGAGAGCATTTTCGCTAACCCTAAACCCTTTCCTAACCCTAATCTAATTATCCTAACCTGCTACATTCATTTTCCCTATCTGCTGCGTAAATTCTCCTAACCTGCTACAAAAAAGTAACTTCCGGTCGTAGCTGTATTTAAGTGGTGTGAGAAGAGTGTTTCTCACACAGGCAGGCAGTCCCTCTTCCACTTTCTCACTCATTCACTATCTCTCTCTGCCTATCCACTCACACTGAGAGGCCTCTGTCTCTCTTCCTCCCTCTGTCTCTCTTCCTCCCTCTGTCTCTCTTCCTCCCCCTGTCACTTCCTCTTCTACACCCACTCACTCCTTATCTGTCTCTCTCTCTTTGTTTCACTCACTCAATCACTCACTCACTCATTCACTCACTTACCCACACCACCTGGCTCCCACCCCCCACAACATATGTCTATACAAACTGCCCTGCTCCCTAGTTGTGGACAGACAGACAGACAGTGGCCATGATGCTGTAGATGGGATAAATAATTCAGCTGTGTTGGCCCAGCTGTAGGGATGAGAGGAGGAGGAGAGGAGGGGAGGAGCAGGCCGGCTCTCTCCTCTTCCTAAGCCCAGCACTCACTATCCCATCTCCCATCAATATCCCATTAATATTGCAGCAGTGCCTGGGACTGTGGAGCGCTCGCACACAAACTCGCCACAACTTGGCTAATACAAAGGCTGAGGGAGAGGAGATGGGGATTTGGGGGAGAGAGACAGGGAGGGACATAGAGGGAGAGAGACAGGGAGGGACATAGGGGGAGAGAGACAGGGAGGGACATAGGGGGAGAGAGACAGGGAGGGACATAGGGGGAGAGAGACAGGGAGGGACATAGGGGGAGAGAGACAGGGAGGGACATAGGGGGAGAGAGACAGGGAGGGACATAGAGGGAGAGAGACAGGGAGGGACTTAGGGGGAGAGAGACAGGGAGGGACATAGGGGGAGAGAGACAGGGAGGGACATAGGGGGAGAGAGACAGGGAGGGACATAGAGGGAGAGAGACAGGGAGGGACTTAGGGGGAGAGAGACAGGGAGGGACTTAGGGGGAGAGAGACAGGGAGGGACTTAGGGGGAGAGAGAGCGAGGGGAAGAGAGGGTGGAGGGGAAACAGCAGTCTTTCCCTCCAGGGCCTGGTCATTATATAAGCTGTCCTCCAGCTGGCCTCGTTTCCCCTCGCCCAACTAGTAGCTTGTGTTTAATTGTCTCTGAAAGCCTGTTTCATTGTAGTCATGGCGTCATGTTTCGCCTGCCTGTAAGCGTGATAATGTGTGTGTAATGCACTCTTGATGATTAGATATATTTAAGTTTGTTGTCCCTTGATGGATTAAAGTATTTTGAGAGTAATTATTTTTGTTTCGTTAGATACGTTGAGCTATTTTCTGTGGTTGCATCACACTGTAGAAATGTTGTAGAAATGTTATTGTAGCTCTCTGTGGTACGTTGGTCAGTACAGTGTGTGTGTGTGTGTGTGTGTGTGTGTGTGTGTGTGTGTGGATGCATATGGAAAAACAGATGTAGGTGTGTGTATTCTTCAACTACCCTCCCAGCCACATCCACCACCCATCTGTACCCTCATCCGTAACTGTTCCCTCATTCAACATGCTGCGTCACCCACAACCATGTTCACCCGCAGCTATACCTTTCGCTCTCGCACTCTCTCTCGCACTCTCTCTCTCTCTCTCTCTCTCTCTCTCTCTCTCTCTCTCTCTCTCTCTCTCTCTTGTTCTGTTTGTCTTCAGCATCTGAGGACTGGTCTTCAGAACTCTGACACAACCTTTGCCTTGTGTAGAATGGCAACAAAGCTCCTTCAAACGCTGAGCATTTTCTCCAGCACAATAGCTCCCCCTGCTGACAGCTGCAGGTAACACAGTAGCATGATGGATAGGACTAACGTTAATATCTGTCCTCCTCCCCACAGCCTTTCATGTCCCCACGGTACCCAGGTGGACCTCGCCCCTCACTTCGCATGCCAAATCAGGTAAGGTATCTCTCCCCTCACCCCACACACAAATAAAAGGTGACCTCTAATATAAGTCTGTGTCTTACATGTGAGGCATACATTTTCAGGGAGTTGAATGCTCTGTGCTAATGTTTCTCTCTCTCTCTCTCTCTTCCTCCTTCAGCCACCTGTGGGAGTCCCAGGGTCACAGCCACTCCTGCCAAACAGCCTGGACCCCACCAGACCACAGGGTATGCACCTCAAATTTCTATTCATTTTGTAACATGCAACATCCTAATAACTTAAGGATATGTATTTGGTCTGAAATTGTCCCATGCTGACAACTTCCTCTCAATCATCCCTCCTCCAGGACATCCAAACATGGGTGGCCCAATGCGGATGAACCCCCCCAGAGGGATGGGCGGCATGGGCCCACAGGTACAGACGGACACCATCACTCTCCCCTAAACTCTGCTGCTCCACCCCTCTATCCATGAACCCCATGTCCCTTTACAGCACAACACACTGAACAAGGTTTTATACATCACTACTTTATTCCTTAAATTCAGTCTCAACCTACAGTGAGGGGAAAAAGTATTTGATCCCCTGCTGATTTTATAAGTTTGCCCACTGACAAAGACATGGTAGGTTTATTTGAACAGTGAGAGACAGAATAACAACAAAAAAATCCAGAAAAACGCATGTCAAAAATGTTTATAAATTGATTTGCATTTTAATGAGGGAAATAAGTATTTGACCCCTCTGCAAAACATCACTTAGTACTTGGTGGCAAAACTCTTGTTGGCAATCACAGAGGTCAGACGTTTCTTGTAGTTGGCCACCAGGTTTGCACACATCTCAAGAGGGATTTTGGCCCACTCCTCTTTGCAGATCTTCTCCAAGTCATTAAGGTTTCGAGGCTGACGTTTGGCAACTCGAACCTTCAGCTCCCTCCACAGATTTTCTATGGGATTAAGGTCTGGAGACTGGCTAGGCCACTCCAGGACCTTAATGTGCTTCTTCTTGAGCCACTCCTTTGTTGCCTTGGCCATGTGTTTTGGGTCATTGTCATGCTGGAATACCCATCCACGACCCATTTTCAATGCCCTGGCTGAGGGAAGGAGGTTCTCATCCAAGATTTGACGGTACATGGCCCCGTCCATCGTCCCTTTGATGCGGTGAAGTTGTCCTGTCCCCTTAGCAGAAAAACACCCCCAAAGCATAATGTTTCCACCTCCATGTTTGACGGTGGGGATGGTGTTCTTGGGGTCATAGGCAGCATTCCTCCTCCTCCAAACACGGCGAGTTGAGTTGATGCCAAAGAGCTCGATTTTGGTCTCATCTGACCACAACACCTTCACCCAGTTCTACTCTGAATCATTCAGATGTTCATTGGCAAACTTCAGACGGGCCTGTATATGTGCTTTCTTGAGCGGGCGCTGCAGGATTTCAGTCCTTCACGGCGTAGTGTGTTACCAATTGTTTTCTTGGTGACTATGGTCCCAGCTGCCTTGAGATCATTGACAAGATCCTCCCGTGTAGTTCTGGGCTGATTCCTCACCGTTCTCATGATCATTGCAACTCCACGAGGTGAGATCTTGCATGGAGCCCCAGGCCGAGGGAGATTGACAGTTATTTTGTGTTTCTTCCATTTGCGAATAATCGCACCAACTGTTGTCACCTTCTCACCAAGCTGCTTGGCGATGGTCTTGTAGCCCATTCCAGCCTTGTGTAGGTCTACAATCTTGTCCCTGACATCCTTGGAGAGCTCTTTGGTCTTGGCCATGGTGGAGAGTTTGGAATCTGATTGATTGATTGCTTCTGTGGACAGGTGTCTTTTATACAGGTAACAAGCTGAGATTAGGAGCACTCCCTTTAAGAGTGTGCTCCTAATCTCAGCTCGTTACCTGTATAAAAGACACCTGGGAGCCAGAAATCTTTCTGATTGAGAGGGGGTCAAATACTTATTTCCCTCATTAAAATGCAAATCAATTTATAACATTTTTTGACATGCGTTTTTCTGGATTTTTTTGTTGTTATTCTGTCTCTCACTGTTCAAATAAACCTACCATTAAAATGATAGACTGATCATTTCTTTGTCAGTGGGCAAACGTACAAAATCAGCAGGGGATCAAATACTTTTTTTCCCTCACTGTACTTCTATCAGTCTCAAAGCAAGCCTGACATAATACCTCTCAAGTAGCACTCTCTCCTCGTTGAGTATAATTCCACAGTCTAGTTTCCAATCACCAAGTCAGTCAGTTTGAGCATCATGGCCCCCTGTGCTTCCCTGCCCTTCTCCCTGCCTCCCTTACTGTGTGACTTTGGCAGTCAACAATTCAGCAGCTGGTACGGCATCTGCTCGACAAGTGTAATCGTCTGCTGAACAAAACTCTACCTCTGAGTGGAGCTGCTCTGTGTCCTGCCCCACGCTGCCGTCCTGCCAAGCCCCCACTGTGCAGTCATCACATCACAATGCCGACACACACACGTCCGCCCCTGTTATCATTACACACCTACATTACTAATCAGGATCGAGTCATTAAAATCTCAGCACCTGGCTTAAACAGAACAAATGAGAGTGTGATCCCTGGCATGTATTCTCCTCGGTAGTACGAAAGGTTGACGCTGTGTGTTCCTCTCTCTGTGTAGAACTATGGCGGTGGAATGAGGCCTCCTCCCAACTCGATGGGGCCAGGAATGCCAGGAATGAACATGTGAGTACAGTCATTCTCCAAAGGCATTTAATCACCTCCATGCACTTACTATGATGTTTTATTTTGTCCAAATATCTGAATTACTATTACATTTGCTATTAATAGCACTGATGGGATGTAAGAATATTTGACAAGCAACAATTTGAGGGAATACAAGCTCTAATTTGTTCTGCAGTGAGCCTCTCTCACACAACCTCTTCTCCTCCCCTCTGTCTCAGGGGTCCCGGAGGTCGAGGTTGGCCCAATCCCAACGCAAACTCAGTAAGTCCTGTTCACTCACCTTCTCAATCACTCACCTTCTTAATCACTCACCACCTCACTCACTCTAATGCCTCATTGATTTTAGAGGCATTTCTTTGTTGTGAAAGTCACACGTTTACTGATTCTGTCCCCTTTGTGTTCTCTCTATAGATAGCCTATTCCTCCTCATCTCCTGGCAACTATGTGGTAAGTCTCAAGCCTAGAAAGACAGAATCATTAGATCATTTGTTTTGGTACTGTCCATTTGTAGCTTGTTTTTGGACACAGGTCCAGGAATGGCTAAAGGATTGCAATATTTACCTGGAGCTAACCCTGCAGATAGCACTACTGGGTGATCTGAAAAGTCATAGTCAATCGATCAATAATATAATAATACTTTTAGCAAAAATGTTTATTTTCAATTTATAATCTGTAGAAACAATGAATATAGAAAGGTTCAGAACTTTTGTAAAACATCACAGTACAGTTGAAAAATATATGGCAAATAGAAATCCAATATGGATGGTGTTAAGAGATAGATGGGTGGTGTTGAATGGAGTTGAAGGATGGGACTAATAACAACTAACAACAACTAATAACAACAAGATAACTAATAATGTAAGCATACTGTGTCCATAATAAGGCCCCGTGTAGCTCAGTTGGTAGAGCATGGTGTTTGCAACGCCAGGGTTGTGGGTTCGATTCCCACGGGGGGCCAGTATGAAAATGTATGCACTCACTAACTGTAAGTCGCTCTGGATAAGAGCGTCCGCTAAATGACTAAAATGTAAAATGTAATAATAAGTATATACAGTTGAAGTCGGAAGTTTACATACACCTTAGCCAAATACATTTAAACTCAGTTTTTCACAATTCCTGACATTTAATCCTAGTCAAAATTCCCTGTTTTAGGTCAGTTAGGATCACCACTTTATTTTAAGAATGTGAAATGTCAGAATAATAGTAGAGAGAATGATTTATTTCAGCTTTTATTTATTTAATCACATTCCCAGTGGGTCAGAAGTTTACATACACTAAATTAGTATTTGGTAGCAATGCCTTTAAATTGTTTAACTTGGGTCAAACGTTTTGGGTAACCTTCCACAAGCTTCCCACAATAAGTTGGGTGTATTTTGACCCATTCCTCCTGACAGAGCTGGTGTAACTGAGTCAGGGTTTGTAGGCCTCCTTGCTCGCACACGCTTTTTCAGTTCTGCCCACAAATTTTCTATAGGATTGAGGTCAGTGCTTTGTGATGGCCACTCCAATACCTTGACTTTGTTGTCCTTCAGCCATTTTGCCACAACTTTGGAAGTATGCTTGGGGTCATTGTCCATTTGGAAGACCCATTTGCGACCAAGCTTTAACTTCCTGACTGATGTCTTGAGATGTTGCTTCAATATATCCACATAATTTTCCTCCCTCATGATGCCATCTATTTTGTGAAGTGCACCAGTCCCTCCTGCAGCAAAGCACCCCCACAGCATGATGCTGCCACCCCCTTGCTTCATGGTTGGGATGGTGTTCTCCGGCTTGCAAGTGTCCCCCTTTTTCCTCCAAACATAACGATGGTCATTATGGCCAAACAGTTCTATTTTTGTTTCATCAGACCAGAGGACATTTCTCCAAAAAGTACGATCTTTGTCCCCATGTGCAGTTGCAAACCGTAGTCTGGCTTTTTTATGGCGATTTTGGAGCAGTGGCTTCTTCCATGCTGAGCGGCCTTTCAGGTTATGTCAATATAGGACTTGTTTTACTGTGGATATAGATACTTTTGTACCTGTTTCCTCCAGCATCTTCACAAGGTCCTTTGCTGTTGTTCTGGGATTTATTTGCACTTTTCGAACCAAGGTACGTTCATCTCTAGGAGACAGAACGCGTCTCCTTCCTGAGTGGTATGACGGCTGCGTGGTCCCATGGTGTTTATACTTGCGTACTATTGTTTGTACAGATGAACGTGGTACCTTCAGGCGTTTGGAAGTTGCTCCCAAGGATGAACCAGACTTGTGGAGGTCTAGAATAATTTTTCTGAGGTCTTGACTGATTTCTTTTGATTTTCCCATGATGTCAAGCAAAGAGGCACTGAGTTTGAAGGTAGGCCTTGAAATACATCCACAGGTACACCTCCAATTGACTCCAATGATGTCAATTAGCCTATCAGAAGCTTATGTTCTCATTTTCTGGAATTATCCAAGCTGTTTAAAGGCACAGTCAACTTAGTGTATGTAAACTTCTGACCCACTGGAATTGTGATACAGTGAATTATAAGTGAAATAATCTGTCTGTAAACAATTGTTGGAAAAATGACTTGTGTCATGCACAAAGTAGATGTCCTAACCGATTTGCCAAAACTATAGTTTGTTAACAAGAAATGTGTGAAGTGGTTGAAAAACGAGTTTTAATGACTCCAACCTAAGTGTATGTAAACATCTGACTTCAACTGTATGTCTAGATGTTTTGGGAATATCAATCCTCTAAATCTCTCTCTCCTCCTCTCGTCTTTATCCCAGGGTCCTCCAGGGGGTGGAGGCCCACCAGGAACTCCCATCATGCCTAGCCCAGGAGGTAGGTCACACTTATTTGTCTCCATGTCACTCCTCACTCAGCCCACTCTATTTAAGCTGTTTGTTTCATTCATGGTTCTGCTTATGACTCCCAGTGCTCATTTACTTTGTGGGCACAGTCACACTGACATTTTGAGTGATTTGTATGTTAAACAACCTTAGCTAGTTATGTGTCGTCTATACTGGACCAGTGGACTTGTGTAAATTGGCAGAGTATTGAGCTGTGATCATCTGATGTTCTCAGCGATGCTGCATCAGTCTGATGTTCCTGTTGAGGACAGCACAGACAGAACAAACTGCTCTGGACTAACATCCTGTGGATGTGCAGTTTTTGTTAGGGTGGAGCAGTTTCTTTCTGTGTCCACTATTTATTATTTATATACATACCTCTATTGTGATGCGTTGCCTGGGCAACCTGTGCACAGCGCTCCTTACACGTAGAGCTGGAACACATTTTTACACTGCAGTCGCCAAGACCCCCCCCGCCCTGCCACACCCTCAGTCACGGCTGCACAATCTACACCCAGGGCCACAAACAGGCGCCAAACCCCACACTCTCTCTTTCTTTTTTTCTCTTGCCCCCATTCTCTCTCCCTCTTTTTCCCTCTCTCTTTCACTCATTCTCTCTCTCTCTCTATCCCTTCATTTGTTATATACATGTATCTCCTACTCTCACCACACTGCAATGTCGGATCAAGGTCACCTCGACAGTCGTGGTCAAAAGTTTTGAGAATGACACAATTATTGGTCTTCACAAAGTTCGCTGCTTCAGTGTTATGAGATATTTTTGTCAGATGTTACTGTGGTATACTGAAGTATAATTACAAGCATTCCATAAGTGTCAAAGGCTTTTATTGACAATTACATTAAGTTTATGCAAAGAGTCAATATTTGCAGTGTTGACCCTTCTTTTTCAAGACCTCTGCAATCCGCCCTGGCATGCTGTCAAATAACTTCTGGGCTACATCCTGACTGATGGCAGCCCATTCTTGCATAATCAATGCTTGGAGTTTGTCAGAATTTGTGGGGTTTTGTTTGTCCACCCGCCTCTTGAGGATCGACCACAAGTTCTCAATGGGATTAAGGTCTGGGGAGTTTCCTGGCCATGGACCCAAAATGTCGATGTTTTGTTCCCCGAGCCACTTAGTTCTCACTTTTGCCTTATGGCAAGGTGCTCCATCATGCTGGAAAAGGCATTGGTCGTCACCAAACTGTTCTTGGATGGTTGGGAGAAGTTGCTCTCGGCGGATGTGTTGGTACCATTCTTTATTCATGGCTGTGTTCTTAGGAAAAAATGTGAGTGAGCCTACTCCCTTGGCTGAGAAGCAACCCCACACATGAATGATCTCAGGATGCTTTACTGTTGGCATGACACAGGACTGATGGTAGCGCTCACCTTGTCTTCTCCGGACAAGGTGTTTTCCGGATGCCCCAAACAATCGGAAAGGGGATTCATCAGAGAAAATGACTTTACCCCAGTCCTCAGCAGTCCAATCCCTGTACCTTTTTCAGAATATCAGTCTGTCCCTGATGTTTTTCCTGGAGAGAAGTGGCTTCTTTGCTGCCCTTCTTGACACCAGGCCATCCTCCAAAAGTCTTCACCTCACTGTGCGTGCAGATGCACTCACACCTGCCTGCTGCCATTCCTGAGCAAGCTCTGCACTGGTGGTGCCCCGATCCCGCAGCTGAATTGCCTGTAGTTACTGTAGGCTGGACTAACTGTTGTTTTTTTCTCACCAGACTCCACAAATTCCAGTGAAAACATCTACACAATGATGAATCCTATTGGCCCTGGTGGTAACAGACCTAATGTAAGCTGGCTCTTTGTTTTTCATGGGGTTCCTGTTTTCAAATCGATAGAGGCAATGATTATGCCATTTAATATGATAATAAAAACGATCAGTAAGTTGTAATTTTTTTATTTATTTTTTACAGTTCCCAATGGGTCCGGGCCCTGATGGCCCAATGGGTGGAATGGGAAGCATGGAGCCACACCATATGAACGGATCGCTAGGTGAGTTTTAACAGCAGCTATCAGCTGATCAGTAATTATACAATTCTTCTCATCTGTCAGCATGTAGAACTGGTTGCCAGGAATGTATTTAACCATGGTTGCTGGGAATTTATTTAACCATTGAGATGAACAGGAAATTTGAAATGTCAGAAAATTGCGTATCAATATTAGGCAGTAATTTAGAACTACCGTAGAATATTGATGTGATCATCTAGTTTAAATTGTTGAAATCCGGTAGCACTTTCCTAGTGTGACAATACCCTCTTGTGGACGGTAGAGGTAATGCTCCCTTCATAGTAGTATTGATTGAAGTGGAAACAGATTATGTGGGCAGCAAGCGGGCACATTGATTCTGTAGACAGGTGAGACATGATCGATGAAGCCAATGAAGTTGGGTCTCATCTGTATTTGAAACAAATAGCTTAATTAAAGCACATTACCTGTGTTAAGTGTTGAATGTGATCCCCAGCCAGAGCTGTTGATCATAGCTTTACAGTGATGAGCTTTTCACTCATGTCAATCTCTCTCTTGTTGTTTTCAGGCTCTGGTGACATGGATGGGTTGCCAAAGGTGAGACTATAAAAGACTCCATATTAGATAGACTTGTCTTGCATTCATTTCAATGCACACCCATCAGCTAAAGTTGATCCAAGGCGCTTATAATACTGATGATTTGGTTTGTACCCAAAGCTGCCAGAAATTCAGTAATGACACTTTATGATGACATCCAGTCACTAGAAATGGCTGATGAGAGTGGGAAGGCCTGTCTTGCTAAATCTAGATGTTTCTTTCTTTTGTGTAGAATTCTCCCAACAACATGGCAGGCATGAACAACCCCCCGGGAACTCCGCGGGATGATGGGGAGATGGCAGGCAACTTTTTAAACCCATTCCAAAGTGAAAGTGTGAGTACTCTACAGCGCTACAGTCCTTCTTTTCCCTAACCTGCAACCATCAGGCAGTGTGCTTCTGTGAAGAAATTCTCATCTCACTGCTGACTTTATTCCTACAGTGAGGGAAAAAAGTATTTGATCCCCTGCTGATTTTGTACGTTTGCCCACTGACAAAGAAATTATCAGTCTATAATTTTAATGGTAGGTTTATTTGAACAGTGAGAGACAGAATAACAACAAATACATCCAGAAAAACGCATGTCAAAAATGTTATAAATTGATTTGCATTTTAATGAGGGAAATAAATATTTGACCCCTCTGCAAAACATGACTTAGTACTTGGTGGCAAAACCCTTGTTGGAAATCAGAGGTAAGACGTTTCTTGTAGTTGGCTACCAGGTTTGCACACATCTCAAGAGGGATTCTGTCCCACTCCTCTTTGCAGATCTTCTCCAAGTCATTAAGGTTTTGAGGCTGACGTTTGGCAACTCGAACGTTCAGCTCCCTCCACAGATTTTCTATGGGATTAAGGTCTGGAGACTGGCTAGGCCACTCCAGGACCTTAATGTGCTTCTTCTTGAGCCACTCCATTGTTGCCTTGGCCATGTGTTTTGGGTCACTGTCATGCTGGAATACCCATCCACAACCCATTTTCAATGCCCTGGCTGAAGGAAGGAGGTTCTCACCCAAGATTTGACGGTACATGGCCCTGTCCATCGTCCCTTTGATGCGGTGAAGTTGTCCTGTCCCCTTAGCAGAAAAACACCCCCAAAGCATAATGTTTCCACCTCCATGTTTGACGGTGGGGATGGTGTTCTTGGGGTCATAGGCAGCATTCCTCCTCCTCCAAACACGGCGAGTTGAGTTGATGCCAAAGAGCTCGATTTTGGTCTCATTTGACCACAACACTTTCACCCAATTATCCTCTGAATCATTCAGATGTTCATTGGCAAACTTCAGATGGCCCTGTATATGTGCTTTCTTGAGTAGGGGGACCTTGCGGGCACTGCAGGATTTCAGTCCTTCACGGCGTAGTGTGTTACCAATTGTTTTCTTGGTGACTATGGTCCCAGCTGCCTTGAGATCATTGACAAGATCCTCCCGTGTAGTTCTGGGCTGATTCCTCACTGTTCTCATGATCATTGCAACTCCACGAGGTGAGATCTTGCATGGAGCCCCAGGCCGAGGGAGATTGACAGTTATTTTGTGTTTCTTCCATTTGCGAATAATCACACCAACTGTTGTCACCTTCTCACCAAGCTGCTTGGCGATGGTCTTGTAGCCCATTCCAGCCTTGTGTAGGTCTACAATCTTGTCCCTGACATCCTTGGAGAGCTCTTTGGTCTTGGCCATGGTGGAGAGTTTGGAATCTGATTGATTGATTGCTTCTGTGGATAGGTGTCTTTTATACAGGTAACAAGCTGAGATTAGGAGCACTCCCTTTAAGAGTGTGCTCCTAATCTCAGCTCGTTACCTGTATAAAAGACACCTGGGAGCCAGAAATCTTTCTGATTGAGAGGGGGTCAAATACTTACTTCCCTCATTAAAATGCAAATCAATTTATAACATTTTTGACATGTGTTTTTCTGGATTTTTGTTGTTGTTATTCTGTCTCTCACTGTTCAAATTAACCTACCATTAAAATTATAGACTGATCATTTCTTTGTCAGTGGGCAAACGTACAAAATCAGCAGGGGATCAAATACTTTTTCCCCTCACTGTATATCCTAAACACTTTCCCTTCGGTCTTTACCTCACTTTGTCGAAATTAGATTTGTTTTATAATGTCAACGTAGAAAATATTCATAATTCTTACCTGGCTATCTCATAAAGCAGTCTGCTTGTTATGCTTGATAACAAACTTTTACGTTGACAAAATCACAATTACATTGAGTGAAGTTGCTTATTGCTTGCATGTTGAATTAGCATCATATGAACAGTGTAATATAGCATTGGCTCATCTATTTCCCCCCTTCCCTTCTTCTCTCTTTGCAGTATTCACCCAACATGACGATGAGTGTGTGATTTCTTTTTTATTTTATCTTTTATTCTATTTTATTTTATTTCTTTTTTTATCTCTCCCCCTTACCCTCCCACCCCGCTGCATCTTGCATTGCCCTCTCCTCCCCACCCCCCCCCCCCCTCCTCCCGGATGGCGTGCTGTGTTTTGCAGCCCCCTGGGATGTCACTGGAGCGCAGGACTCCCATCAAGATCACCCATCCCAGTGTGTGCAAAGTGGGGCTTCAGATCAGGAAACAGTCTCAGAGCCACAGGAAGAGCCAGCTCAGTGACTCCCCCTGTCTGCCTGGCTTCCTCACAGGCCCAGGACAGTGAGAGTGGGGGACTCTGGCTGTCTCGTCTGCAGGAACCCTCCTCAGCAACAGTCCTCTCAGCATCAAGGCTGGTGGCTCCACTCTACTTTATCATGTTATTCTTATTTTATTGAAATGCAGCAAAAACAGGCTCACCTTCATTCAATTAATGTGTCCTTGTTTTGAAATGAAAAGCTTAACTCATGATGTATTAGGGCAAGAACAGTTTTCATTATATGTTTGTATTTTATTAATAATAATAATATTGTTATAATTTTCATAATTGATATTGTTATAATGATGTAGTTATGATTTCCTGTTAAGGGCACATTGTATCTCAACAACATCGACAACAGAATAAGCACACACTCAGAAAATGCACAATGATACTTCTGTTTACATGATTTTAGGTATTTGATGTTTCTTGTTTGTTTTGTTTGTCTCAACGCCCTACGCATACCTCTCTGTTCTTCGTAGAACTTGTAGCCAATGTCTTTACTACCAGAAAATCATGGCACCAAAATGTAAACACTCAAGCAGAGTGTGATAGGAATACAAGAAGAGCTGTTCACCTGCTTGAAATCACTCATCTAGGAATGATCCTTCCTAAGACTCTCATCCATGCCATCCATGTTAGCACTGGAGTTCCCCAAAACGTGAATGTGAAAATGGAGGCGATCTCAGAAACTTCTTTGTCTTTTGGTACTCAATAGTCTGTCAGTCTTCTACATGTCTGGTCACACGCACCCCTCCCAAAATGTTGAGTCAGTGTATATAAGTGTTTATTCAGGCTTGTTGCATTACTGTGCAAAGATGGACTGATGGCTCCTAATTCTACTTTCAGTTCAGGTGGCTTTGAACATGTATTATTCTGTCTTGCAACCTGTGTCCTTCCTATTCAGTAAAGACAGAAAGGGTTTTACAGACCCTCTATGCTCTTCTATGGATTTGGTCTTGCCTGTAAATACAACATATTTAGCTTGTATTGTAGTTGTTTATTTGTTGTTTTGATATACAACTTGTCTGTGAATCCTGAAAATGGATCCTTCTCCTCCTGCATTGCTTTCACTGTTACCCTGCATACAAACTCGAGGCTCAATCTTTATTTACTGATTACATCATACAGGCCACTTGCTATTGGTTTCCATGTCATTGGTGTACAAACCTCTACCTGCTTCCTTCCAGTTAGGGTTGACCTCACAGATCCTTATGATCCGGTGTCTGACCCCTCTCACATGCAACCATAGTTTAGAGAGGGGCGAACTCCACAGAGCTCCCATCCACCTGTTCCCTCTGTGGGTCTGGGCCTGTCCATGGGCTGCTAGATCCTGGGTATGGGGTGGCTGTAGCACCACTGGTGATGGGAGTGTGAAATGACTGGAGTGACTGCACGGTGGGGCTTAACTCACTCTCCCGCTACAAGAAAGGAGTGCTCTATAGAACAGAGAGTAGCTTTTAGTCCACCTACTCACACTTGAATACGTCCTTTGAGAAATTAGAGAATTCCACCTGGTTGGACTTAATTGTGAGTCAAACTATTTCTTTATCTTGAGTTTTTTTTTATTTCTATGAAGTGTATTCAAGGAATTGTGTGCAAAAAAGGCCATCGAATCTGTACACCTAAGGAATGAATTGACCTAAGGCTGTTCCTCAAACTATCATATGAATTGCTTATGTGTTGTGCTTCTCTGAACAGTTAAGCGACAGATATGTTTATTTCAAAAAGTCATTTTTCAACAAGCTACATATTGTTGTTCTTATTTAATATCATTCTGGCCTCTGTGATTGGTCTTTTCCCAGTGACCTTGCTATAGTGTTGGCAGATACGGTATGGAGTAGCTTGGATTCAGAGCTACACAGATTGAGCTAAACAGGGACATCTTCTGGGTAGGTTGTCTTGAGGAACGACTAGCTCCAGTGTTCCTCTAGCAGACTGACTGGCACACAGCCCTCTGTCCCCCACCCACCCACCCCCTACAGCCCCATCCTCACACTCTTGAGCCCTCCTTTCCTTTAATTTCCTTTTTGTAAATACTGTATAATGCATTTTGATATCATTGACATGTTTTGATATGTCAGTCACTACCAATGAATACAGCTGAAAGTAAATTATAAATGAACTGTCCATGTTTTCATAATAAAGAGACGATGTGCTTGACATTTGATCTAAGTTGGCCAAAACAAAATTGTGGTAAAAATGAAATATGCATGAACATTTACTTTAACATTCAGTAACTGCACCCTAAAAAACACTCTTATTTCTGGTCAGGATACATATGTGAAAATAAACTGTCATCCATTTAGCTGGGTTTGAGGTGTCAATTTATTATCTTGTAAGGACAGAGAGGGCGGTGAAGGGGATGTATGATGTCAATGATACAGTTTAGTCTTGCAATTGGAGCGTCCTCACTCTGTCCTTGTCTTCTGTTACCAATATAAATAATCTCAAATGGTTTCTAAGAATGGTTGTCTACTCCAAGGCCATCGTCTCATTAAAACATGTGACCACATAATTACAGTTTTAATATGAAGGATTTTTATCAATTTAAGAAAACATTAAAAAGGAAAAAATACTTAGAACGTCATTTTAAATTAAAGAATAGATCAAAAGTAATGCTTATGCAGAAAAACTGTGTCCTTGCTATTCACTCCTGATGAAATAGCGTTGTATATATTGATTCTCACTGATCCTCTCTCAGTCCTCTGTGTATAACAATTGTTGGCCATCTCTGTACTTCTATTGTGATGTATAATACTGTAACATTAGGAAGATTTGGGGGTGATGGGGTGGTTGTGTGGGGCAGGGGTCAAGGGGAGGGGATATAAATATTCTCCTGTACCGTTCATTGTCCTTTCTGATGACATGGCAGTATTCTATATGAAGCAGTCTGTCCCTTGGGTTTGCTTTGTATTTCATGGTAGGATAGTTCAGATCTTGTCTTAGGGAGTTAGGTGTCTTGTGTAGGTAATAAATATGTCCTTTGTATGTTTCTTTATATTGTAAAGTTTCTTTAGACTGAAAGAAAAACTGATAATTTGCTTATCAAAAAAGAAACAACTGCATCAATAATAAATGTAATTTGATTTTTCCTCGTTGTTTGAGTCTTTTTTTTCTGTGCACCTCTGATCTTCAGTGTGTATATTTATTTTATTAATGGACACCTCACACATAGCCTGATGTCTTGACATGTAGGAGCTTGCAGGGATTTGTAGTTTTGCATGATGTCTACTTTGACGCTAATTAACATTTTCGAATCAGATTAAATAGAGCCGAATATATTGATAAAAGTCACCTTGTCCGAAAGAGATTTACATGGTTATCAAAACGTCACGCCAGGGTAAGCCTACATGAAACACAGCCCTTATTTTAAGTGTTTAAAAAAATCCCCTATGGGGAAAAATGAATGGAACCATTTCCCTGTTTGACCTCTCATTGGCCAATGCATAGCATCAGCAATCCAGGGTTTACATACATCATTGGTTTGAACAGCCACTTCGTCTGTTTGACTGTCATCGGGATCTACCAATCGCGTGATCGCTTACAGAGGATGAGCCAATAGAAATACAGAAAAGATGTCAGGCAGTCTTTCTACGCCTGCTATGTTAGGTTATTGGTTTAGGCCCAAGGTGAACTCAGGAAGAGCCTGCCATCGGATGAGAGAAGCATCAAGCAAACCTAGCTATCATCACAAACTCTTCCTCAATCGGGCATTCTGTCCTTTTACCAAGCATATTGTAAGGTAAGGTACTCACTGTAGCATCGTTCAAATAAATATGAAGGACACAATTACAGAGGGGTAATTTTGTATAAGATAGCAACTAGCTAGCTAGTTAGCCTTCTAGCAGGCAAGCTAGCTAGCTAACTCACAACAACAAACTTCTCAGAAAGTTCTCGAAACACCCACTGAAATCCTGAACATTCTTATCACCAAAATGGTTAGCTAGCTAGCGAACTGGCTATAGTTATGCACAATGCCAGCTAGCTACATTGCTTGCGAACTAACTAAACTAGCTACTGTAGCAAGCTAGCTAACTGGCTCTTTTCTAACGTTTATCTCTAAGAAACGCAATGCGTCTTCACTGTTATCGTAACTAGCTAACGTTACCAGATCCAGAATCATGGATGAATCTGGTCAAACTACAGCAACCCATTCTTTCCAAACAAGATGCACTGTATAATTCCAGTGTAGCCAATAACACCCCATTTATTTGAAAGGCACAGGTAATGCTGTTTACAAAAACATGCCTGTCTATTCTCCTCTGTATTTCTAAAGCACATTGATGGCATTTCAACAGATGACTGACAAAGAGGAGGTGACTGGTGCAGGTGATAACCCAGAGACGATTCTAACAGGGAAGAAGTCAGGGAAAGCCTCGCTGCTGGACAGTGGTGAAGACTTTGAGATGTTAGACGATGATGAAATTGATGATGACCCTCCTCCTTTGGAAGATGCTGGGGGTGGGAAGAAGACTAAAACAGAGAAGCCTGCAGCGGACCAAGATACTAGCCATTCAGCTCCAGTAGATGAGTGGATGGATATACTAGGTAACAAAATTACCCTTACCGGTATATTTACTTTAGGTCGAAGAGAAAGGAAATTTTTTTAATTTCTTTATTTAACCAGGTAAGCCAGTTGAGAACAAGTTCTCATTTACAACTGTGATCTGGCCAAGATAAAGCAAAGCAGTGCGATTTAAAAACAACAACAACACAGTTACATATGGAATAAACAAAAACAAAATGTACAGTCAATAACACAATAGAAAATCTATATACAGTGTGTGCAAATGTAGTAAGTTATGGAGGTAAGGCAATAGATAGGCCATAGTGCAAAATAATTACAATGATCACTTACTGACAGTCATCACCATTTGGTTAAGCTTATTCTCACTTATCTATTTGCAGGTAATGGCCAGCTAAAGAAGAAAGTTCTGTGGGCAGGGAATGGGCCAGACAGCAGGCCCACAAAAGGCCAGAATGTTGTGATTCACCT
The DNA here is from genome assembly GCF_964263955.1 of Coregonus lavaretus. NCBI lineage: Eukaryota > Metazoa > Chordata > Actinopteri > Salmoniformes > Salmonidae > Coregonus > Coregonus lavaretus. The sequence goes on along the minus strand of NC_139993.1, from coordinate 36,848,975 downwards.
GAAGACTTCACTGGCTGATGGGACTCTTATAGAAGAGCAACCTGAGCTGTCTTTCACTCTGGGAGATGGTGATGTCATCCAGGTACATTCTACTTAGTCTTTTAAGTGAAGGCAAATCCGATCTATCGGATTCCATACAATGTAGTGATGTTAGTAGATACGAGAAATGTATGTTTCAAGTTCAGTGTTGATTTTATCCACCTGCAATGCCTCCAACTTTGATCTAGGATAAGGAGAAGTGTAACTATCAGGCTTTAACTCGGGTGTGCTCTCTCGCAGGCTCTGGATCTCACGGTGCAGCTCATGGAAATGGGGGAGAAGGCCCTCGTCCAAGCCGATGCTAAATATGCATATGGTGCCCTGGGGAGGTATGGAGGGTTTCTTAATCTTGCTGGTTCTTTGTGGTTTCACTGGCATGTCTTGTTGTTGTTACCCAAACAAGATATCTATTCTGAGATTGTAATTACCTATAAAGATAACTCTGAAATGCTCGCTATGCTTCATGACGTCAGAGTACATATCGTTAACTTTTGCCTGATAGGATTCTTCGAAAGTGCTCCTCTTAATGGGAGCAAAGCTAAACTCCTCAGCACTCTTCCCTTTTTAAAAAGAGCAGTGAGTGGAATGGTGCTGTCTTGAGCTCACTGCTTATAGTACACGGCCTGACTTTGCTCTCTGATTGTGTGCTCCCTGCCCTGGCCTTCACCACTGTCTCCACTGGCAGTCTTGCCCCTGAGGTGCTTCCCAGTGCTGAGCTGGCCCTGGAGGTACAGCTGCTGGATGCCACTGAGGCCCCCGACCTTGAGCTCCTGTCCCCACAGGAGAGGGTCACCCTGGCTGGGCAGAAGAGGGAGAGGGGTAATGTCTACTACCAGAGAGGGGACTACGCCTTCGCTGTAAACTCTTATGGCATCGCCCTGCAGATCACTGAGTCCAGCTCTAAAGGTGACCGTGGTGACAGATTTTTGTGTTATTTGTGAAAGCACTGTTTTTGGATGGGACTGGGCACAAGACTCCCTGTAGTTTACTGATGGTGTGTGTGACTGTTGTTTCAGTGGACATTAGCCCGGAGGAAGAGGAGGAGCTGATGGACATTAAGGTGAAGTGTCTAAACAACATGGCTGCTTCCCAGCTCAAGTTGGATCACTACGAAGCAGCACTACGGTCCTGTGTTTTAGTACTGGCCCACCAGCCAGACAACATCAAAGCCCTTTTCCGCAAAGGCAAGGTAGGTCTCGAACAACTGAATCTGTGAATGTGTGTATTTGTGAGTGTGCATGTCTGAAAGCGTCACCATGGACTTCTGTATCTGTAGGTATTGGCCTTGCAAGGAGAATATGCTGACGCTATAAGGAATTTGAAGATGGCCCTGAAGCTGGAACCAAGCAACAAGGTACTGCACTCAACATTTACAAAATCATTATTTAGAAAGATGTAGAATGAAAACAAATTCTCAGGACCACATGTTGTTGCAGTTCTTTCTGACATCCACCAGGTGGTACCACATTCTCTAATATTGGTGATGAGGGAAACCAGGTGGACTGCAGACTCATAATTTTGGTGGATCTGATTTCGTGTTGAGGCTGTAAATAGGTTGGTTTATCGGTGCCCAGGTGATATCTAAGGCATTGCTTAGACATGTGGCTCCCTGCACAGGGCAATCTGACTGAGCGCACCACCGCGCGTTGGCTTCTTGGACCAGCTGCATGTTAATACTTAGCACTCTTGCCCAACCCCCCAAATTCACTCCTGCCGCCTCTGTCTTTTTTCAGTCCCACACACCAACATGTGAAGTCGTGCTCTGACAGAATGCCTTGTGCAATTGTCCCTTACAGTTTTTTCTTCTTCTTGGGCACTAATGTAGTGCACGAGTGTGTTGGGCTGGCAGTGGTTCATATGTTGACATTTTCTATTAGCATTGGACAAGCTCTTGCCTTCTGAACTGGGCTGCAGCATGCACCACTGAGAGTTGGTTACATAATCTCTCAAGTGTGGCTGCCTGGGAATGGTTATGGTGGTGTTTTTGCTGAAGTGTTTTAGATTAGGAGCAGGAAACCATTACAAATAGAATCTCAATGGTCTAGATTAGAACATTGCATATTTAGATGCTAAAATTGTGGTCCATTCCCTACTTTTTATTTTTGATGGATGTTATTGTTTTCTTGTCAGAATACATTCATTTAATTAACACAATTTGCCTTTATCTTCTCAATACAAATGTTTTTGTAAAATGGGGAAAGATGACTAGAACAGCAGCAGTTATGTAATTTCTGGCCTTAAACATTACTGTTGTGTGCATGACCAGAAGTATCGGCTGATTTCAACATGGGAATGCCAAGGGGGCCCTGTAGAAACCTGATATTGTGAAGCCCCCATTTAATCTTAGCAGCAGTGGGAGAGGAGACCCAAAGAGCAGAGACTTACCCAAACTCTCTCCTCTGTCTACAACACAGTGCCTGTAAGTGGCTCCTTGGAAGCTGTAATGGACATTTTGGCCAATACTGTGAAAATGTCCTAAATTGCCCACTGACAAACCCTTCAGACGAATGACTCAGAGACTTGATATGAAGGGGTTTGCTCGTGCAGGGAAGCCGTTAACTTACTACCCCATTTTTATTGGCAAGAATATTCATTTCACAGTAGCATCAATCGGCAATAATCAAGCCACCTGCAGTTAACAGAACACCTGACTATTATTGTGCATAAATGATGCCATGAGCCATTGGGAAAGTTTTGTTGTTATCAGTGAATGTGTTTTATATACACAGGCTATGTGATTGTGGGAAGGGGGTAGAGTAGTATGCCTGCAGCTTATTCTCACACTTTGCGGTCTCCTGGGGTAGACCATCCATGCAGAACTCTCCAAGCTGGTGAAGAAGCACTCGGAGCAGAAAGGCTCCGAGCAGGCCATGTACAAGAAGATGCTAGGCAACCCAGGAAGCGGTGGCATGCTGAAACAACACCAGGCCAAGTCGTCATGGGTGAGACAACATGTTTTATTTTAACCCAGCTAGGGATCAGCAATGTATGTTTCGGAGGTGTACATGGATGTCTTATCTTTTGAATGTATGTCAAAGTGATGAAACAGTCTTCAAGTCAACAGAAAGCCTCATTTTGTTTTCTTTTGTTCCCAGGGTGTCAGCTGGAAATGGCTGTTCGGTGCCACGGCTGTAGCCATCGGAGGTGTCGCCTTGTCAGTTGTCATAGCTGCCAGAAATTAGATGAGACCAATACTTTTTCTGGTGATTGCCTGCACCTTCCAAAGTGGGACCCCACAAAAAGCAACTGGACATCTGGCAGCGCCTTTTGGAACTGGTAAAAAAAGGTGACAGAAATGGCTTTATCGGCCACCTCTTTAGTGTGATTGTCCATAAGTTTCTCACTGTTCTGTCACTGCTTGGGAGAATTATGTGACAAATACTATACAATAAACATTTATATATGAAAAGTACTTACCACTTTTTAAATGTGTGTATGTCTATTTATTGCCAGACACTAATTGTTAATTGCTGCCAATGTCTTGAGCTCTATGGTAGTGATTCTAAATATAAATTGATTGATTGAGCACTCTGAAATGAGAATTCTATGAATGATCCGTCAAAGTTATTTAAAATGAGCTAATGTGATATGGTCCTATATTTTGAAAGCATATGATTGTGCAATTATTTAATTGCTGAATTATTTTTCTTTGTATTCTGCTCTTGCTCTTTTATTGGGATAGAGCCGATGAGGGGTATGAGATTAATCTAGATCACATGTGTCAAACTCATTCCACGGAGGGCCTAGTGGCTGCGGGTTTTCACTCCTCCCTTGTCCTTGATTGATGAATTAAGGTCACTAATTAGTAAAGAACTCCCCACACCTGGTTGTCTAGGGCTTAATTGAAAGGAAAAACCAAAAACCTGCAGACACTAGGCCCTCCATGGAATGAGTTTGACACCCCTGATCTAGATGCTGTATTATCTGGCCTTGTGATCCACACTCACACAGTCTTGGTCAATGGAAACTGTCACATTCCTTTGAATGGCAGAAAGAAGAAACCCACGCTTTAATGTATAGTTTATTTTATTCTCTAAGTCAATGGAGTATACCTCACTTTTGATAATTCTGAGACCAAACTTGAAGGTTGAACCTTCTAATACCAATTTTAGGTTTGGTCAGTTTAACTGTCTTTTTTTTTGACAACCTTTAAATGTGAATGATGTTTCTATGTTGTGAGGCTTGCTTATTTGAGTTTCTATAATTTTGTCATGAAATTAGAAATATCATGTTTTCTCTACAATAGACCATATGTAAAAAGACAGTCAAATGTTGCGGACATTGGTTGCTTTTGAGTTTCTCACATTCCCTCATTTGTTAATTTTGTATTTATTTCAATAAAAGTTTGTCAATTCTGTTACTATGAGCCACAACCTTTTCTATTATCAACCTTCTGGAATCTAATCTTGAAGTTGTCTTGTCACCCGTACAACTATCAATCTCTGTTTGACAGGTTGGGAGCACTTCTTTACCTCTGTTGTTACAGTACATAGACTCCACGCCTACACATTTGGGTCAAATGAGAGCTTGCCACTGTTACTGAAAAAGAAAGTAAATGGATTTATAGTACTACAGGAGGTAGAAAACACTGATTATTTTGTATTTGACACTCGGCTCCTTGCTATATAAACTGTATCTGAAGACAAGTACTCATTTGCTTAGAGCAGGGGTGTCAAACTCATTCCATTGAGTGCCGTGTTGGTTTTTGATTTCTCCTTTCAATTTGTGTCCAATTAAGAGCTATACAGCCAGGTGAGGGGAGTTCCTAATTAATCAGTGACCTTAATTCATCAATCAAGTACAAGGGAGGAGCGATAAAACCTGCAGACACTCTGCCCTCTGTGGAATGAGTTTGGGTCTATTTTGCTAGTTTGCTGACAGCTAGCAACCTAGAACATTTCCTCTCATGTCCTATTTGTTTTCTACCAATTTGTTATTGACTGGACATTCCCAACTGATGGATTCAGTCAGATATTGACTTCTTGTTGAGGTAGTCCAGTGACCTAATGTTTCCCTCTTCCTACTCACATCTCTGTTGTGTATCTGCTTTACCCTGGTAGCCACTGGCCAGACATGTCTCATGTTTTTTATGATTCATATTCTATTCTCAAAGCCTCATTATATTGAAGTAAATAAGCAGTTTATGATTAATCCTCCTGATAATGTGACGCCCTTATGTCGCGTGTACATGTTTTTATATTATTTAGCGTGTTTCAATGTATTAAATTGTGACTTCATCACGCAATGCACGTAATATGAATATTCATTGTAAAGCTAATGGTAGTTTTTGTGCGTTTACCACGGAGTGCAATTCGTGCGTGAGCGTGGAGGAAATGGTAGCAAGATGGCGGCGTTGAAGGAGGAGCAGTGCTACGGATTGTCCTGTGGACGAGTGAGCAATGGTAGTAATGTCTCCGTCTTTCACGTAAAACTCACTGACAGCGCCTTGAGAGCATTTGAAGGTTATCAAAGCAGCAAGGTAAGTGAAGAACTCAAGTAAATTGTTATTTAACTACAAAGTGGGTCTATTTTGTTGGTTGGCTGACAGAGCTAGCAAGTGGCTAGTACTTCGCTGACAAGCCATGCCATGGTTGACCAGCTCCACTAGCCAGCAAGCTTAATTGGCTCGATAGCCACTTAGCCAACGTTAGCTACTAATTTATTTACATGAGTTAGATGCTAACTCATTACTCTCAGCTAATTTCGTCATTTTAAGCTAGGTAACGTTAGCTAGCTATAATTTCTTTTTTTTCCAGTTTAGTTATATTTTTTAAACCTGAACGTAGTCGCAAATGAAGCTGGTAACGTTAGCTGCCAATGCGTTTCAAGATAAAACGCCGACTAGCTTTATCCCGAACTAGGCTCGCTAACTCTCATAACAAGTGTTTGTCAACATAAGTTAGTAGGAATTCAGTTATCTAGTTTTGCCATTACCACCACTAGTCGGAATCGATTAGCTAACGGTCAACTTGATTAACTAACATTAGCTAGGTAACAAAGTAAGCTAACTAGCTAACATTAACTAACCAACTAGTTACCTAGCTTTGATGTTAAACCTTTGATTCACGGTCAGTAATGGAACTAGGGGCGCATAACAACCAACCATATAGTGTGTATATAGCTAAAAACATAGTTAGCTACGTTAACTAGACAGCTAGCTAGTGGTGTTGAACTATCAACTTGGCCAATCGATTATATTTGGCAAAGTTTAGTAGCTAACTAAGTTTGCTGAACTAACAGTAAACTCTGGCGAGCAATGTCGTTTGTTCAACATTATCAGCTAGCTACCTAGCCAGCTATGTATGAATTGTAATCCACAAGTAAAGTGCAATCAAAACCCTTAGGTTACGCTGTTTTGCTTCTGGCAGTCTTGAAAAGTGAGCTATCTTGGAGGCTAGCCATCAGTAGCCCAAATTGCCTGCTCGAGCTTGCAGTTTTTTTTGGTCAGTTTAACCATCTCCCATTCACAGCGATTTCGATGACTGGTAAAAATAAAAATGGCAGCTAGTAAATAACAATGTTATTGTGGTGATGTTAGTCAGTTACGGACTTTGAGAGTTGTTTTGAATTGCTTGCTAGCAATCTAAAAGGTCCCCTGCCTACCTTGATTCTACTTGGGGAGCTGGCTGGCAGGCTGTGTCATAATATATTTGACGGAGAAAAGCCTGGTCATGCACAGCTAGCTACAGTATAACAAACTAGTTTTATAGTTAGTATGGCAAGTAGTTTTATGATTTGTATTTAAATTGAGTTAGGGAAGAGGAAGTGCCCAACATAGCCAGTGAGCTTTGACACACAAAGAAAACTAACATTAGCTACCTACCCTGGTAACACTAAACAGTGTCCTTGATGTAGGTAATAAGAACATAGATGATATCCTGCTGTGCTTGTCTTTGAAGCGTATTGCCTATTAGTATCATAATGCTGTTGCATATTCTTGCCCACTAAACAAACATTGATTTAAAGGCTACATTGTTAGGAGTACAGTTGATGTTGGACACACCAATATTGTCAATTTAAGTGTTTGAAATTACAGGAATCTGTATGGAATTTGTTTGACAAATTATTTTGTGGAGAACTGGCCAATTCTGTTGAATGACGCATGAAATGTGCGATAGTTCAGCTGGAGGGATTGGACCGCTGTGATCTGTGGCAATGCAGGATAGCTTTTCTCTTTTATTGCCCTGCCCAAGCTTGTCACTGATTTCAGAGGATGCGGACATTACGGAGCCTTGTAGTTGATGAATAGTGGCACTTTTTATGCCTTTCATCCCCAGGCTCCATTGTGTACTGTTGTCTAATTGCCAAATTGTGGGAATCTGGCTTTTTTGTTGCTGTGCTAAATGCACACATGGTTAAAGATACAGCCCCTTACTAGGACATTTTCATAATTGCTGAGGGAATTACGTTTTTTTTTTTTGAAATGTATCTCCTGGAGGTTAAGAGCGTTAGGCCAGTAACCGAAAGGTTGCTGGTTCGAATCCCCAAGCCGTCTAGGTGAAAAATCTGTCTGTGCCCTTGAGCAAGGCACTTACAAGTCCTCCCGTACAGACATGCCGAGTAAGCCCTTAAAGTGATATTCACAGAATTTACACAATTACATATTGATTTCCGTACCCTGTAATCAGTCTATGGACAAGGTATGACAGCAATCCATGCTTTGGTTTTATTTCCCTTGCACTGATTCCAAATGCTAACATTTTAGCATTTGTCACAAATCCAATTCAAATCATGGGACCGATATTAGCATTATGTCCAAATCATCTGAAAGTATCTAAAATTGATTGAAGCGCAACAGTCACTTATAGATTTGAACATGATGTGCGAGAAATGCTAAAATCGGTGTCATGACTTGAATAGGATTTGTGCTATAAATATTAAATGGGATTTGTGCAAATGCATTTGGAAAAGATGCCAGGGAAACCAAAGCATGGATTGCTGTCATATGTAATTTGGGTGAACTATCCTTTTAAGCTATGTCAGTATGTCATAGTATAAACCTTGTCCTATATTCACTGGTTTTTAAGAATACACCCTAAAGGTGTCCTCATGCTTCCCAGCTGAAACAGTTCGGAAGAGTTTGTGCATATACACTATCGGAACACCTACTCATTCAAGGGTTTTTCTTTATTTTTACTATTTTCTACATTGTAGAATAATAGTGAAGATGTCAACACTATGAAATAACACATGGAATCATGTAGTAACCAAAAAAGTAAAACAAATCAAAATATTTTATATTTGAGATTCTTCAAATAACCACCCTTTGCCTTGATGACAGCTTTGCACACTCTTGCCGTTCTCTCAACCAGCTTCACCTGGAATGCTTTTCCAACAGTCTTGAAGGAGTTCCCACATATGCTGAGCACTTGTTGGCTGCTTTTCCTTCACTCTGCGGTCCAACTCATCCCAAACCATCTAAATTGGGTTGAGGTCGGGTGATTGTGGAGGCCAGTTCATCTAATGCAGCACTACATCACTCTCCTTCTTGGTCAAATAGCCTTTACACAGCCTGGATGTGTGTTGGGTCATTGTCCTGTTGAAAAACAAATGATAGTCCCACTAAGCGCAAACCAGATGGGATGGCATGGCGTATCGCTGCAGAAGGCTGTGGTAGCCATGCTGGTTAAGTGTGCCTTGAATTCTAAATAAATCACAGACAGATTCACCAGCAAAGCATCCCCACACCATCACACCACCTCCTCCATGCTTCAAGATGGGAACCACACATGCAGAGATCATCCTTTCACCTACTCTGCGTCTCACAAAGACACAGCAGTTGGAACCAAAAATCTCCAATTTGGACTCATCAGACCAAAGGACAGATTTCCACCGGTCTAATGTCAATTGCTCGTGTTTCTTGACCCAAGCAAGTCTCTTCTTCTTATTGGTATCCCTTAGTAGTGGTTTCTTTGCAGCAATTCAACCATGAATGTCTGATTTCATGCAGTCTCCTCTGAACAGTTGATGTTGAGATGTCTGTTACTTGAACTCTGTGAAGCATTTATTTGGGCTGCAATTTCTGAGGCTGGTAACTCCAATGAACTTATCCTCTGCAGCAGAGGTAACTCTGGGTCTCCCATTCCTGTGGCGGTCCTCATGAGAGCCAATTTCATCGTAGCGCTTGATGGTTTTTGCGACTGCACTTGAAGAAACTTTAAAAGTTCTTGAAATGTTCCGGATTGACTGACCTTCATGTCTTAAAGAAATGATGGACTGTCGTTTCTCTTTGCTTATTTGAGCTGTTCTTGCCATAATATGGACTTTGTCTTTTACCAAATAGGACTATTCTGTATACCACCCCTACCTTGTCACAACACAACTGATTGTCTCAAACGCATTAAGAAGGAAAGAAATTACACAAATTAACTTTTAACAAGGCACACCTGTTAATTGAAATGCATTCCAGGTGACTACCACATGAAGCTGTTTGAGAGAATGCCAAGAGTGTGCAAAGCTGTCCTCAAGCAAAGAGTGGCTATTTAATGAATCTCCAATATAACATATATTTTTGTCTCAAAATGGACAAACGATACTATTGCTGTTTTTTCTCTTTGTTTTTCTAGCGAAGGTCTTTTTAAGGGAGTATGTGAGCACCCTCGTTCGCCTAGCCATGTTCTGCTAGCCGAACTGAAGCATGCTGATGCCTTAAGTCACAGGTTGGCCTAGCTAGACAGCGTTTACGTCTTAGAGGGCGCCGTTGACCCCCTTTTGACCCCTCTGGGTATGGAGCACAGTGGGTTGGAAGCTGAATCTGGGATGGGTAAGAGGTAAATCCTGCATCATTAAGGGGGTGTTTTCCCTCAGTCCTGTAGCCAGCTGGCCACAGACAGACAAAATAAGATCCGTCTTGAAAAAGCTCAGACACCGCAAAGAAGGGAGGAAAGTTAAGATGACAAACAATGCCTTGTGCTCCAGTTTTGATATCTGTGTCCAGGATAAACAGCTGTGAAGTGAGTTCCCTGTCTGGGGAGTTCTGTCTATTCCAAACACACAGTATAATGACATATTTTATTGCTCCTTTCTTTGTGAAATTAAACGATCGTTGTAGATGGAATACAGAGTTAAGCACTGCCAGTTCACTTAGACCTCTGGCCTCATGTTGACCTGGAGGAAAACTTATAATATATGGTATATAAAAAGTATTGTTTTAACACATCCTATTTTACCTTCCAATGATTCATTATTTTTGTCTAGGTCAAGTCCTCCTCAGAGAATGGTATTATACAGTAGGCTTGGGCGGTATCCAGATTGTCATACCTTCATACCGACCTTGTGCCATACAAGGATATTCGAAACACCGGCACAGAAAACAAGGGGTAGGGTTGGGTGGTAATCAGATTTTCAAATCGTCATACCATCTATCTCTCATAACAGGATATACGGTGTTACCGGCTTAGTACACAAGGGGGTGCCAAAAAACGGGTGTCTACGACCAGAATGCTAACAAAATTAGCACAAGTATTAGCGAATTTTCAATGGAGGCTGCTAGCTAAATATGCTAACGAGCGCAAACGAAAATAAACGAAGTGCAAAGACAGGCAATCCAGCTCATAAAGTTCTACATGTGTAGGTAGGCGCAACCAAATGTAATTTTTGGTGAGTTTGGACATTTACAAGCGAATGTGAACGAGAAACATTGTGCAAATTAACAGTTTTGGTGCATGCTTGTCTGAAGGAAGAACAGTACTGGCTCTGGAACAGAATGTGTAGGCTACACGCTGTGTCTGTGTGGAGTCTGGCGTCGCTAGGGCAACGGGCCTGCCTGCTCTGCTCGAAGAAGACAGGCCGAGAACTGAGAGGAGAAAAAAAACCTAAGGAAATTAAGATAGTGGCAGCTGTTCAAATAACTCATCCAGTGGGCTTTAGCTTCTCAAACACGGCAGAAAGTGAACACACTATGATGCCCCCGTCACCTTATTAATTCAGCCACGTACTTAGATTAACTTGCAAGTTAAACTTAGGGGTTGTGTTAATGCAGAATTCTGCATTTTTCACGCAGGGATAAAAAGAGAATGCGTAAGATATCTTGCTGCATTTTGTAAACGCAGATGTAAAATGCTTCTTATTGTAATTTCTGCTCGTCGTCAGACTAATTTCGCGCTTCAGTTACAATTCTCCACTCAGATGAGAATTCCAGAATGGCATTCTATCAGCAGACCGCACTCTGACGTGTGTAGCTACTTTTCTCCAGTAAAATGCTAGATTAACTTTAAGCAACACATTCTTTCTATAATAAACATTACAAATATGATGGCTATGCAGCGTTTTTGCTTTTTATAGTAAGCTCATTTACTTGTGGCTACCAGCCAAATAGCGTTGCACTTCTGTCATCTGATGAAAATTAAGCGATTTTTCTGCTGAATGTGTTGCACTAATGTATTTTCTGTGAAGGAAAACTATAGTTGCATATCCCTGATCACTCTATTGAAGCAAAAAACACTGTTGGCTTTCAATATAAAATGGGACCCCTGTCAATACACAGCTGGACTCACCTGCTCCCACTTTCTCCCGTTGTGCTGTTTAAGTGATAATGCCCGAGAAGCCGGTGTTTGGAGGATATATTGGCACGGGTGTTAGGCCCAAGACAAAGTCGAGTGACTGGCTCAACTGTTCTGGGGAACTACGGTAAGCTTTGTAATGTTAAATAATGTGACTGGTGAAATAAAGCAGATCGCGTTCTTAATCTCCTAACGTATTGTAAGTTGACTGCAGGTATTTACTTAAAAGTAGCTTAGTGGTTAAGAGCGTTGTGCCAGTAACCGAAAGGTCGCTGGTTCTAATCCCAGAGCCGACTAGGTGAAAAATCTCTGCCCTTGAGCAAGGCACTTAACCCTAATTGCGCCTGTAAGTCGCTCTGAATAAGAGCGTCTGCTAAATGACTATAATGTAGCTACAAATATTAAAATGTATTGAACAACTTCAAAGGAATAGTTTAAACGGTATCAACGTTATTGAAAAACAATCCCGTGGCTATTTCCAAATACGCTATACCGCCCAAGCCTAACAAGGGGCACTGTTTTCAAACTCCACTGAGGTTCTGTAATCTGGAAGTTAGCAACGCTAACAAGTACATGTAAAATCGCATAGAGAATGCGAACGAGCGCATTGCTAACATTTTATACAGTCTCTGACCTAAACTGTACAAGTAACTTAAATGCTACTCAGTTTACTACACGCTCAAAACACATTATACAGCAAGGCTCTTGATCTAGGAGAGGATTCTCTGCTGTTACCAAGCGAAGCCTGATTTTGGATAAGCAAACCACTTAGCAAGATGGCTAACTAGCTACTAAATTAACAAACCGAAAGCACAAATGCAGCACATTTTAGACAGTGATAAGGTACATAGCTGGCAGATATTTTGTTTTGAATTCCATACTGTAACTAGATCACCTGGCGTGTGCTGCACAACAGTGAGTGACTTATAAGGCTCCGGTCTCGTCGTTGTGTGCTTGTAAACAAACACCACGTGACTCGGGACTACCGGCAAGCTTCATAAAGAAAAATTGTGACTGATGAAGTGAGGAATGTGATCTTTATCTCCTAACGTATTGCACAAGTTGACTGCAGTTACTTACTTAAAGTAGATACAAATACTCAATTTTATAATTTAAAAAAAGCAAAGAAATAGTTTAAACAGTTTTGACGATATTGAAGAACCATCCTGTGGCTGTCTCCAAATAACCCGGGTATACTTTATACCTCCCAAGCCTATTATACAGCATTTAGAGCTTTGTGCTGTCTACGTTTATTATGCAATAGTCCTCAGGTAGCATGGCAGACAGACTGTTATCCATGTCTGACTTGAGCAGTGCCAATGTCAGCCAGTTCCTCTGCTTGCACATCTGAGCGGAAGCACAGAGTGAACTGGAGCTCCATTCTGGGGATTGCCAATCTGGAGACTAACACACACTAGGAAATATAAGGCCTAATGTGATATTTTATCCTTTGAAGCTTTGATGTAAATCTACCGCAAAGTGTTCAAACGTGGCCTTTTTTATGATGAAGCAGTCGTCCTCTACCCTACATATCCCCCAATTGTCAGACAAGCGCAGGTTGTAAAGAATTGAATACCGTCCAATAACTTTTCAGAACAACATTCTATTGCTGTACCATCTTCTTCTGTTGTTTTTTGATAGGTAGTGTTTATTCAACCGGCTGCTGGTTTTCATCGAGATGTATATTTTGCCGCCAGATGCCTCCAGTTACTTCAGCAGTAACCTTTTTTAGAAAAGTATCCAGTGAATGAAATCCTGTCAATACCTTCAAGATGGCACCTACAATATTTCAGCAAAATAGATAGTTGAACTTTTGGTGTCCCTCTGGGATCATTGACAATGATGTTTTGGCCCAAAGCCTTTTGGTTTCAATGGGTGAGGTAATGGCCAGGTTATTCTAGGCTTCTGTGCAGGCAGTGTGAATTTTTACAGTATGTTCCTTACGCAGTAGGCCTACATCACCCCTAAAGCCTCCAGCATACCAGAGCATTGAGCTCTATCTATGATAAAAGGGTGAAGAGAAGTGTTTCTAATTTCAAACCAGTTTTCAATTGATAAGCTAAGCCAAAACATTTTACCATTTTATATTTTTATTTTGTTTTCTTTCTCACATGTGAGCCAGTCTTGCTAGTAGGCTTACAGAGATACTTGATACAAGTAGCTTCACAAACTAGCACAGGAGATGCCTCGTATCCTGTCTTTGGAGAGCCTTTTCAGTCTTGGCTAAACCCTTTGAGTTTTCTGGCGGGCACCAGGAGTGCTCTGGGTTTACTTTTTCCCCTTGACACCAGAGACAAGGGACTGATTGAGCTTTAATGAGCTGTCCTCTATCCTATTTAGTATGCACTTTTGTTGCCTCTCCAGGTGAAGGCCTTCGATTGGCTGTCACTGGAAACGTGTCTTTATGAGGATGGAACACACCATTTCCACCCAATCGCTCAATCCAACAGTTGAAATAAGCCAAAATAGAATGTACATTCTTTCCACTTGTTGCCCATTTGTTAAACAGTAGTCCAGTTATCTGAAACTCATGTCATTTTCTTATTTGACACAGAACACACTTTGGAAGTTTTTGTATCATGCTATCTGGGATGATACAGGGCAGGTTTCCGACCCTGTGGGAAGTAACAGCGACTGGTCCAGATTTTGTTGCTTCATGCTGGTCAGCCAGCCCTGGTGCCATGGATATTTAAGGAACGTTGACTCCCCAGTTTGAACAGAACAAATGGGGCATTAGCGAGACCATAACCACAGCCATATATGACTCCCGTGGGCTAGTCACACCGGACGGCCTGGTGTCAATGTGTACAGAGCAGACCTAACTTGCATTCTTGCTAGGTCTCTTGTCTAGTCATTGCACTATAAAAGAGTCCATGTAAACATGACCCAGTAGTCAAGTGTTGGTAGCTGTCCCCAGACAATGTCCAGTCCTGTCCTTCTGAGAGCTGGTCTGGTGCCACCACTGCGTGTGGAAATGAGCTGTTGGATCTTAACACCATGTCCGAGGCCATTGGCCCACGCGGGTAGTTGCTCTGTTCCACTGCCCTCTGACGACCTCCACAGATGAGTCCTGGAAAATTCAGGAGGATCCTGATCCTCATAACAGCATATGTCCTTACTCTTAGTTCCTGTGTCATAGGTTAGCTAATGTCCCATAGTAGGATGGTATTATGTGGGTGATTTGACATGCGCTGATATAAGCACACACCCCTGAGGGGCGCCCGTGTTGACGGTCAGCGTTGCGGAAGTGTTGTTGCCTACCCTCACCACCTGGGGGCGACCTGTCAGGAAGTCTAGGATCCAGTTGCAGAGGAATGGTGTTCAGTCCCAGGGTCCCGAGCTTGGTGACGCGCTTGGATTTGACTTGTGTTGAACGATGAGTTGTTGAACGCTGATAGGCGTCGTTGATTTCAAGTTCCAATTTCTGCTGTTTGTAGAAGCTTCTTAGAAATGTCAATTTGATTGCTCCGTTCCTCTACAAAGACGGCTGTTGCAAACTAGCCTAAACTCATGTAGTGTATTGATTTAGTTTTCAAAAGAGTGGAACAATGGTGCTACGTCGTCAGTTTTCAAAATCCATGTGAAAACTGAGCCTCTTCTGTCAATCATTCATTTTAAGTTGTTTTAGGCCTATGTGGTTTATTACGTTTAGCAGTTCTTTGACTTTATTTAATTAATTTGTTTCAAAGAACTGTTGAGACCCCTTTGACGTGATTCCAAATAAGCCAACACAATGACCCTCATTGAGTTGTGAGCGTTTATGTTACATTGTGTTTAAACTTTCAACCAGTGTTTTATAATAGTGCAAATATCTCCCCAGAGAGATGAGGGAAACACCACGGCACTGTTGAAATTATCTATAGGGATGTTGAATTGGTGCAAAATGCACAGTGAACATTGAGGCCTTCAATGTTTTAGGAGTAGCCCTCCTACTGACCCTGACACATGACATTCTAGTCATAGGTTAGTCTGGTTACTGGCAGGTTCATGTGGATGGGGATTAGGACTAACTATTCTTGTCTCTTCTATTGCAGGTCTGTAATCCAAATAGAATGTAGCCTAACATTAAAAGGGGAAAGCACCAGTGAAAACCATTGTGCTGTGCTTTTGCTTTGGCAGGAATGGATCTGTGCATATCTGCCTTCTCTTCGCATGCAGATAACCTGTCAGACAGCTGACTCTTTGCCAACTAGTCTGCAGGTCAATAACATCCCAGTGTTCAAACCACTCATTAAATTGCCAACAGGTGAATGTTGAAGGATCACCATCGCTCAACTCTCTATTCTAGCCTCGTCTTATCAGTCTTTGTCTTACAAAGGTACTCCCCAGAGAGTAGAAATCTTGGGCCTAGACTCGATCAGATGTCTCTTACTTTGTTGCATGACACCAGCATTTGGCCATTCTCCGGTGTTGTGTGAACTTCCATGGGCCTGTCATTGAGTCACGGTGTTGTGTGAACTTCCATGGGCCTGTCATTGAGTCACGGTGTTGTGTGAACTTCCATGGCCCTGTCATTGAGTCACGGTGTTGTGAACTTCCATGGCCCTGTCATTGAGTCACGGTGTTGTGAACTTCCATGGCCCTGTCACTGAGTCACGGTGTTGTGAACTTCCATGGCCCTGTCACTGAGTCACGGTGTTGTGAACTTCCATGGCCCTGTCATTGAGTCACGGTGTTGTGAACTTCCATGGCCCTGTCACTGAGTCACGGTGTTGTGTGAACTTCCATGGCCCTGTCACTGAGTCACGGTGTTGTGTGAACTTCCATGGCCCTGTCACTGTGTTGTGTGAACTTCCATCGCCCTGTCATTGAGACACGGTCAGAAGTAGGGCAAAATTTAAACACAAAGCAGACAACTCTTTGGTCCTTTAAAAACCTACTGTATGTATAATATTGTGTGCTATAGCTTGGAAAGTAAATAAATGTGACTCGATTACGTGATCTTTGTTTCCAACATTAGGGCTGTTTTCCTAAAGAAGTTAAATCTGCTTCGTGTTTTGTTTTCTTGCCGCGACACTAACTAGTATCGCAATACTGGTATCATCCCGGACCTAGTCAGGAGCCACATTCTCTCCTAAGGTTAGCTCTGTAGAACATTCTGGGCTCCAGTCCCAGAGAATAGTGACATGTCAGCAGCCCATTCAAATGAACAGGCTGAGTGTTGCACTCTGTCAGTAGAGTGGTGGAGGGGGATGGGGGAGCTAAATTCGGTGCTCTGTTTTACATTGCAGTAGTGTGGGGGACTAAATGTGCAGGCTCCATTAAAGGTCTGGCTGGCTGGTTGGACTGAGCACATGTCTAGGTAAAACCAGAGTGGATCTCTTCCCAGGAAAGGGAGGGGTTGTATTGTCATTCAAATCTGACGACGGTTGTTGGTTTTAATAAATGTATTGTGTATTGTCTTTATGCCCAATTGCACTGAATCTACATTCACCACAGTGTGTTCAAGTTACCACCTCATTCTCAGAAGGATGTGGCAAAGGAGGAACCTGAACACGTACATATTACCTTTTTGATGTGTGTCAAGAAAAGTCACCCTTGATTTGAGAACACAAAAACATAGCTATAACTTGTATTTCACATTATGAGTAATGGGAAAGTATGCAGGCCAGGGGCTACCCTGTTGAAAGTGATATGTCCTCAGCTGCCAGTGTGAGCTCTGTGGCTGTGTTCAGTAGGGCCCTATAAAATCTGCATCGCGGAGAACGTGGAATCCAGACATTTAAAATGGAATTCGACAATATAAAATAATAACATTTACATTTTAGTCATTTAGCAGGCGCTCTTATCCAGAGCGACTTACAGTTAGTCAGTGCATACATAATCTTTCTTTTTATTAAATTTTTTCATACTGGCCCCCCGTGGGAATCGAACCCTCAACCCTGGCGTTGCAAACGCCATGCTCTACCAACTGAGTTACATCCCTGCCGGCCATTCCCTCCCCTACCCTGGACGACGCTGGGCCAATTGTGCGCCGCCCCATGAGTCTCCCGGTCGCGGCCGGCTACGACAGAGCCTGGATTCGAACCAGGATCTCTAGTAATGGTCTCTTGCTAGTGCTCACTTGCATTAACCCTTAGCCTACAATGGTCACACCCCTGCGGAAATCGAATTAACATAATCAAAAAATCCCCATCAAAATCCGTCTAAGCTACATGGGTTGTGTGTCAATCCACCACATCCACCGATATCGACCTTCCGCATCTACAGTGAAAGGTGGCAGAGCTAGAGCGGTGTTTGTCAGACCATGAGACGTCTTCTCACATAATCGAATGTAGTGTCCAAACAGTTTGGCCTACAAACTACACTCTATTGAAAGATGAGATTCTCAAGAACACGATGGTGTCCTCCGTTTTGCTCTAGGACCTCCACAAGCCTCACGACTCGTCTGAAGGTCCCCGGTACCAGTTTAAAAAAAATAATGGAAGTGTGTACAGTTGTGGTCAAAAGTTTTGAGAATGACACAAATATTAATTTTCAGTCTGCTGCCTCAGTTTTTATGATTGCAATTTGCATATACTCCAGAATGTTATGAAGAGTGATCAGATGAGTTGCAATTAATTGAAAATGAATTTAATCCCCCCAAAAAACATTTCCACTGCATTTCAGCCCTGTCACAAAAGGACCAGCTGACATGTCAGTGATTCTCTCGTTAACACAGGTGAGTGTTGACGAGGACAATGCTGGAGATCACTCTCATGCTGATTGAGTTAGAATAACAGACTGAAGCTTTAAAAGGAGGGTGGTGCTTGAAATCATTGTTCTTCCTCTAACTATGGTTACCTGCAAGGAAACACATGCCGTCATCATTGCTTTGCACAAAAAGGGCTTCACAGGCAAGGATATTGCTGCTAGTAAGATTGCACCTAAATCAACCATTTATCGGATCAACAAGAACTTCAAGGAGAGAGATTCAATTGTTGTGAAGAAGGCTTCAGGGCGCCCTAGAAAGTCCAGCAAGCGCCAGGACCGTCTCCTAAAGTTGATTCAGCTGCGGGATCGGGGCACCACCAGTGCAGCGCTTGCACAGGAATGGCAGCAGGCAGGTGTGAGTGCATCTGCATGCACAGTGATGCGAATTCTTTTGGAGGATGGCCTGGTGTGTAAGTCGCTCTGGATAAGAGCGTCTGCTAAATGACGTAAATGTAAGAAGGGCAGCAAAGAAGCCACTTCTCTCCAGGAAAAACATCAGGGACAGACTGATATTCTGAAAAAGGTACAGGGATTGGACTGCTGAGGACTGGGGTAAAGTCATTTTCTCTGAAACCCCTTTCCGATTGTTTGGGGCATCCGGAAAAAAGCTTGTCCGGAGAAGACAAGGTGAGCGCTACCATCAGTCCTGTGTCATGCCAACAGTAAAGCATCATGAGACCATTCGTGTGTGGGGTTGCTTCTCAGCCAAGGGAGTGGGCTCACTCACAATATTGCCTAAGAACACAGCCATGAATAAAGAATGGTACCAACACATCCTCTGAGAGCAACTTCTCCCAACCATCCAAGAACAGTCTGGTGACGAACAATGCCTTTTCCACATGATGGAGCACCTTGCCATAAGGCAAAAGTGAGAACTAAGTGGCTCGGGGAACAAAACATCGACATTTTGGGTCCATGGCCAGGAAACTCCCCAGACCTTAATCCCATTGAGAACTTGTGGTCGATCCTCAAGAGGCGGGTGGACAAACAAAACCCCACAAATTCTGACAAACTCCAAGCATTGATTATGCAAGAATGGGCTGCCATCAGTCAGGATGTAGCCCAGAAGTTAATTGACAGCATGCCAGGGCGGATTGCAGAGGTCTTGAAAAAGAAGGGTCAACACTGCAAATATTGACTCTTTGCATAAACTTAATGTAATTGTCAATAAAAGCCTTTGACACTTATGGAATGTTTGTAATTATACTTCAGTATACCACAGTAACATCTGACAAAAATATCTAAATACACTGAAGCAGCAAACTTTGAAAAGCAATACTTGTGTCATTCTCAAAACTTTTGACCATGACTGTATATATAAAGATTTAGTGCCTAAAATAAGGGGATAAATACATGTATAAAAAAAAATCAAGTTTCCTGATCTCTCTTGCATCTCTGACACAAAATAAAGCACATTTTATAGGGCCCTCGTTCAGTGTCAGTAGTCAGTGGTTGGGTGTTCTGCAGTGCCAGCATTCCCTCAGTGGCAGTGGGACCCTGCTCTTTCCAAAGGCCCTTCTGTGTTCTGGGCAGGCTAGCCTCGCTTTATGGTTCACATGTTATCTCCAGACGTGTCAATGAGGAAGGAAACTAGAGGGACTTCCTCTTGCTTGGCAGAGTTGTCAAGCATTTTCCCTCAGAATATTGTTCCTTTTATTCATTACATTAATGTGTGATGGGCAGGCTAGGCTAACTTATTCAAGCTTTTGTGCTTTGTCTCCTATCAAGAATGTCATGTTATGCTCTTGTCAAGTCTCCTATCATGCAACCAAAAGTTTCCTCAGTAGTGGTATGTTTATGGCTAGGTCTGCTTGACTTGGATAGAGTAGGCTATTCACTGACGTGCCCTGCTGTGCTGCTACCATGGCTTCTTTAGCAGTGTACACCATTGTGTAATAGGTTTAAAGCTTTACCTAAGGTGAAAGGGGGCACTTGTTGGAGTTAAACACCAGCGTCTCTTCTTAAACCATCTTATTTTTCTTCCACACATTCGGACACGGTCAGGCTTTGTTGTAGGTTGAAAGGATGATTACACTGTGATGGCGCTCCAGAACCTCATGTGCTATGGATGGAAGTTTGTGTACAACTTGTTTACCAAAGTTATTTTGCTCACAACATTGAAAAAGGATTTGATCACAACTTTTTTTGTTTATTGTTCTATTAGGCTTTTGATGAAGTAATTCTCATGGCTATTCACACAACTGATTTAGGTTTCTTTCGTCTTCTTATGTCATGATGCATTTGATATGAATTGGCTGTGCTGTTGGGTACATTGTGATCTAGGGTTGGGTGGTATCCAGAAATCCATACCTTCATACCGTGCCTGTGCCATCCCGGGATATATATATATATATATATATATATATATATATATATATATATATATATATATATGGTATTACCGGTAGTGCACACAAGGGATGTATTAAAATAAATAAATAAAAAATTAACGTAAAGAAAGCTCACAGAACATCACTTACCAGAATGCTAACAAGGACTAAGGAATTCTCATAGCGGATCCTAGGTAAATGCTAACGAGCACATGCGAACATTTACTACGAGGACCGACAACCCAGCTCATAAAGTTAAGCAAGTATCTCAAAACGGAGTTTGCAGCACACACAAAACAAATATTAGACAGCAATGATCTTAATCCAGGAGGGGATTGTCTCTACTGCTGTTAGCAAGAATCTTGCAAGCTTATGTTAGCAAAACCTAGCTGGAGAAAATGTATTTGGCACATCTTAGAGTTAATGTAATAGTTATTTATATATATATATATATCTTATATCTGGCAAAAATGGAGTATTGAAATTCACACAAGTGTAACTTGATCACCTCACTTAAGTTCCGCTGCAGGAGTGACTCCGCTCAAGATGCTCCCATTTTGCTCATTTTGCTTCTTTGTAAACAAACACGTGACTGGCTCAAACTGCAGTTTTTTGGGAAACTAGTACCTGTAGGCTTCATAATGAAAAATTATCTAGTGGGTGAAATGATGAACGTGATCTGCATTATCTGTTACGTAGTGCACAAGTTGACTGCAGGTATTTATTTTAAAAGGATTCATATTCAAAGCCCAAAAAACGTCACTTACCAGAATGCTAACAAAATGCTAACAAATACTAAGGAATCCTCAGACAACGCTAACTAAATGCTAACGAGCGCATTGCGGACATTTTGTACTGTTTCTGACCTAAACTATAAAAGTAACTAAAAAATGCTACTTAGTTTGCTGCATGCACAAAACAAATATTAGCCAGCAAGGCTCTTGATCCAGGAGGGGATTCTCTGCTGTTACCAAGCGAATACTTGATTTTGGAAGAAGCTAACCACTTAGCTAGATAACTAGCTACTAAATTAGCAAACCAAATGCACAACTGCAGAGCATTTAGCACATTTTAGACCGTTAACTTAATATTTATAAGATAACTAGCTGGCAAACATTTAGCTGTGAATTCCATAATGTAATTAGATCACCTGGCGCATGCTGCACAACAGTGAGTGGCTCACAAGGCTCCGGTCTCTTGTCGTTGTGTGCTTGTAAACAAACACTACGTGACTGAGGACTACCGTAAGCTACTGTACATAATGTGACGGATGAAATGAAGAATGCAATGTTTATCTCCTAACGTATTGCACAAATTGACTGCAGGTATTTACTTAAAGTAGCTACAAATATTCATATTCACCGATTTTGAGTGTTTGTACCCCGTAACTTCATATTTATGAGCCTCATCTGGGGGCTGCTAACAGCTTAAAAAGAAAAGAAAAAAAGAAAATGTTATCACCAGGAACACCATTCTGATTGGCTGGCTGTTACAATGAATAGCCTGTGATGAAAAACAAATGAGGACACCACAATTTACTGCCCAGCAACTGGCATGCTGCTTTTTATGCGTACCGATTTTCTGCTGGATATGCCTGTGTATCTGTCAGCTCATGTGTCTATGTAGGCGAACACAAACATGAAAACGGGGAAGGAAGCTAAGCTGATTGAAGTTGATTGCCTGCTGTTTGCTTTGCATTTCAATCCTGTCACCCTCTAAAGGGATGGTTTAATGGGTTAAGCGATAGCAAGGCCTCAACATTTAGAGAGTTGGAGCGGATTGCGAGGCAATTTCCACTGCACAGGGGCAGGTCCAGAATAAACTCGTAATTTGAGTGGTTGATGTGAAATACAGAAGAAGGTCGTTACCCCTCATCCAAAAATGACATTTTAAAAAGCTCCATGCTAACAGTGATCCCACTGAGTTAGTATGCACATGGGAAAGAAAGGGGCTGCTTCCTCACCTGTTACTACTGTGGGAAAGGGGAAGCTGCTTGACCGATTAGTCCCATAATGTTCAAAGATTATCAAGATTACTCACTTTTTTTGTATGCCTAGACTATTTGAAGATGCATAACAAGGGTAATTTTGATATGGTTTGATTTCTCTAGTATTGCAGTGCTTTGTTCAGTGTGCCTGTCACCTTGAGTGGGCTTTACTGAACATTCCACTACGTTACCCCACCAAGCAGGATCTATGAATTTTGACCCACTAAATCCACTTGTTCAGTATTATCAAATTTTTCAATGTGACTGTGTTAATTTGTCCTCGTCCATTTCTCTCAGGGACTGTCTTCACAACCGCTGATCCGATTTACTGGAAGCCAAGGGGTAAGTGCATTCGTAGTTTTTATAAACCTTTTTAAATTTGTATCTATCCCGAGTACAATTGTGATCACTGTCAGTAAATGATATGTTTAGTTTGCACCACAGACTACATTTTCCTATCAGTAAAGAATGATTAACTCAGTGACTGGGTCCTGTGCGTATAACCAGGCACTGACTAAACTGCCTCTGTAGCTGCAGTGAGCTGTATTTGTTGTCTGCGGGTGACTGGCAGGATAAGATTTTCCTGTAATTTTAGCATGACTACAATTACATCTGCACTGAGCAGGATGAGCACGGCTGTACTCGCAGCCCTCAAGTAGAGGTTCCCCTCCCAGGGTGGACAGACAGCTCTCCTATCTGAGAGACAAGGACCCAGACCAGACCCATCACATGCTCTTCCAGTTCTAGCAGCATCAGCCTGTACAATTCACCCATACATTCTACAGTAGCATTAAAATAGTTTTTTTTCTAAAGCGAGTGTTGTTGCATTCTCATTAAGAGCAGCACTGTATGCGTTCCAGACACTTAGCGCTGCTTGTCTGTTTCTCCACCAAACGAAGCTCACTGGGTCACAGTGGAGCGGCCCCATTTTCAGAATCACACAAGATAACACTTTTCAAACAGTTTTCACGTCTTGCCTTTTACCCTGTAGTGTTTACTGTGTAGATTAGATTCATGTATTTGTTATCATGTCAGAGGTCAGAACTTAAACTGGAGCGGTGCCACAGATCTTGCTAACGTGTCTAATTTATATTGTTTGGATAACCCTCAGTCTGTAATATTTGATCATGCTAGAGAGTATTAAAGGAGCTGCTGCGTTCTTCATATGGCCGTATATCTCCATCAGATGCCTGCGTCTTTCCTCCCTGACTATTCTCATTTCAGATGCTTATAGTGGGAGGGGAGGGATCAGTAATTGCTCCTATCAACTTGAGAGATCAGATGGTTAGAAAATATGGTGTTTTTACATGCTGAATTATGATTAATGGCTGAATCATGGCTGGGCTGGGTGTGAACTTTTTTCCTGAGTTCACTGGAATGCTAATGAATGAGGGGGAAAGCTGCTAAATGATGTCGGCTGCTCCGTAAGACCCATAGCATTAACATTCATTCATATTGGCAGAGCTTTCATTCACAGCCACTTCCAGGGTCAAGGTGGCATAATAGAACCAGCTCAAAGAACATACTGCTTGTTTGTGTCAGTGTTCCTCAGGCTGTGTATCTGGCTGTATTTGGCGAGGACAGGTATGTGCCAGCGATGATGGCCCCCTGCTTTACACAGCCTCTCCCTCTGCAGTTTCATTAATTATAGTGCTGAGGATGAGACCAGAGGAGCTGCTGTGAAGGGCCAGTCCTCCCGAGTCCCACCGGCCTGAAAAGAGCCTTTGTTTGCTGGACACCGTGCAAAATGAGAGGAGCTGGAGGGAGAAGGGGGTTGGAAATGGCTGTTTAAAATCCACTTGCTTTTCAAATGGTAGAGGGGGTAGGGTGGGGAACCGTGTCTGTCTGGGGCAGAGGGTGCACTGGAGTGTGCTGTTCATTCAGCTTTTTGTTAAGGATAAACTTACCTTTTTCCATGCTCCCTTTTTCTCATTTGAATGCTTGCTCCATGTTTTAGTAGTAAAATGCATAATTTTGTCTTAGCATTTCCTCTGGGAGAACGCTGCTTCCAGACTGTCTGGTTATGGCTAGACGCAGTGCAGTGGTTTTATGGAGGTGCACTGGTTTTTGTGGATTAACAAGGTTTTAAAGAGGGTTGTCAGTCACCACCTGATAGTAACATGTCTACGTGAAGTTCCAGTGTACATACAGTGAGGGGGAAAAAAGTATTTCATCCCCTGCTGATTTTGTACGTTTGCCCACTGACAAAGAAATTATCAGTCTATAATTTTAATGCTAGGTTTATTTGAACAGTGAGAGACAGAATAACAACCAAAAAAATCCTGAAAAACGCATGTCAAAAATGTTATAAATTGATTTGCATTTTAATTAGGGAAATAAGTATTTGACCCCCCTCTCAATCAGAAAGATTTCTGGCTCCCAGGTGTCTTTTTATACAGGTAACGAGCTGAGATTAGCAGCACACTCTTAAAGGGAGTGCTCCTAATCTCAGCTTGTTACCTGTATAAAAGACACCTGTCCACAGAAGCAATCAATCAGATTCCAAACTCTCCACCATGGCCAAGACCAAAGAGCTCTCCAAGGATGTCAGGGACAAGATTGTAGACCTATACAAGGCTGGAATGGTCTACAAGACCATCGCCAAGCAGCTTGGTGAGAAGGTGACAAGTTGGTGCGATTATTCGCAAATGGAAGAAACACAAAAGACCTGTCAATCTCCCTCGCCCTGGGGCTCCATGCAAGATCTCACCTCGTGGAGTTGCAATGATCATGAGAACGGTGAGGAATCACCCCAGAACTACATGGGAGGATCTTGTCAATGATCTCAAGACAGCTGGGACCATAGTCACCAAGAAAACAATTGGTAAAACACTACGCCGTGAAGGACTGAAATCCTGCAGCGCCCGCAAGGTCCCCCTGCTCAAGAAAGCACATAAACATGCCTGCCTAAAGTTTGCCAATGAACATCTGAATGATTCAGAGGAGAACTGGGTGAATGTGTTGTGGTCAGATGAGACCAAAATGGAGCTCTTTGGCATCAACTCAACTCGCCGTGTTTGGAGGAGGAGGAATGCTGCCTATGACCCCAAGAACACCATCCCCACCGTCAAACATGGAGGTGGAAACATTATGCTTTGGGGGTGTTTTTCTGCTAAGGGGACAGGACAACTTCACCGCATCAAAGGGACGATGGACGGGGCCATGTACCGTCAAATCTTGGGTGAGAACCTCCTTCCCTCAGCCAGGGCATTGAAAATGGGTCGTGGATGGGTATTCCAGCATGACAATGACCCAAAACACACGGCCAAGGCAACAAAGGAGTGGCTCAAGAAGAAGCACATTAAGGTCCTGGAGTGGCCTAGCCAGTCTCCAGACCTTAATCCCATAGAAAATCTGTGGAGGGAGCTGAAGGTTCGAGTTGCCAAACGTCATGCTCGAAACCTTAATGACTTGGAGAAGATCTGCAAAGAGGAGTGGGACAAAATCCCTCCTGAGATGTGTGCAAACCTGGTGGCCAACTACAAGAAACGTCTGACCTCTGTGATTACCAACAAGGGTTTTGCCACCAAGTACTAAGTCATGTTATGCAGAGGGGTCAAATACTTATTTCCCTCATTAAAATGCTAATCAATTTATAACATTTTTGACATGCGTTTTTCTGGATTTTTTTGTTGTTATTCTGTCTCTCACTGTTCAAATAAACCTACCATTAAAATGATAGACTGATAATTTCTTTGTCAGTGGGCAAACGTACAAAATCAGCAGGGGATCAAATACTTTTTTCCCTCACTGTAGATAACTGCCTGTAGGCTCAGGCAGTAGCCCATTACTGCAGCAGTACTTTTGGTTGGCCCCTGCCTGCAATGGGATCAGGGCATCTGTTATGTGAAGTCTCAGTCATCCTACAGTCACGGCCAGGCCCGGCTCTGTCATCCTGTACTGTGTCAGACTGACTCACCCCTCTGCCTTCCAGTGAGTTCTGCTGCCTCTTAGTCATCTCGGGTAACACATACACACACTTTCATTATGCATTGTGTGTGTGTGAGGTTAACATACTCCTACAGCTGAAGAGGATTTCTACGTAAGTGTCTGTGGTATGTGCACACCTGCAGAGTCACCTCAGTTATCAGGAAGCAGTGAATGTTGATAATATTCAGCGGAACCTTTTTGAGTGAGGAAGCATGACTATTTTCTTGTATTTGTTTTGTTCTTGTAAAGTAAGATTCATGTAATATCCAGGCTACCTCAATTGGACATTAAGAAAATGGGGCTAATCCCATTCAGAGTTTCATATAAACATACAAGGCACTCCGTTGATAACTCTGCACTGTGAAAGGCTAGAACTCTTCATGTGGAGCATGTAAGGCAGGGTTGTACTGGAGCTGAGGCTGAGCATCTCACGTAACAGAGAGCCCTTGGCTCCCAGAAAGGCGGGGACACAGTGTTTATTTATAGTTGGCCACCTGCAGGCTTCACATGTGTTGGGACCTTGGGTAAACAGAGCAGTGAGTCACGACTCTCCAACACTGCAGGGAGCCACCAGGGGTCGGTCAGCCAGCCAACAACCCCAACACAGCCCTCTCCCCTTGCCCTGCCTCACTCCTCTCCTGTTAGACGAGACAGACTAGCTCACATACCCAGCTACCCTCTACCCCAGCAGGTATAGGTCCATAATCAAATTCTGGAAATTAGTTGATTTATTTCCAATGTAGGAGGGATGCTTATGTCCATTTACACCTAAGGTCTAAGGCCCCGGGGCTGGGTTTCTACTAAGGGTGTGTTTGTAGATTCGCTCTATCTACTCCGATTTAAGAGCACTCTCGTCTGTGTGCCAGAGCGCAGAATAACTGATGAATTTACGAACGCTCAACACCCGTTGAATATGGCCGGTGTCAGTAAATGTCGGCAAAAAAGCGTAATTAAATTTTCAGCAGCACAGTTGGTCACCAATAACATGAATTGGTGAAAACAGCCTAACCAGCTCTGCTAGGGCAAGTAAAATGGTCAGTGAGGTGTTCTCTCGTTTGTCTGGAAGTAGCTAGCAAGTTAGTCAATGTTAGCCAGTTAGCTTGTGTGCTTGACTGCCGTTGTGAGGTCAAAAAGCTCGGATCAACCCGACTCCTCGGCCAGAGCGTCCAGTGTGTGCTCTAAACGCTCCGAGAGCGAAACGCTCTGAATTTACGAACGACCAGAGCGCACTGGCACTCCAGATTGAATTCAGCTAACATATGGAATTGTTTTAAGATGGTCATACCAAGGATCATTTAGCTATTTGATTTAGAATTTTAGTATAAAAATGATTTGATTGAATTTGGCATTACTGCTATTAGTCCATAGAAAAGCATTGAAGAGCATATTCATACATGGCAAAACAAATCGTCAAATCTATAAAAAGGAAGTATGTTTTGAAGGGTCGGTCCTATATCTGAGAGATCAGTTTTTTTTTTTACCCATATATGCTTCTATATACAGTGAGGGGGAAAAAAGTATTTGATCCCCTGCTGATTTTGTACGTTGGCCCATTTGACAAAGAAATGATCAGTCTATAATATTAATGGTAGGTTTATTTAAACAGTGAGAGACAGAATAACACAAATCCAGAAAAACGCATGTCAAAAATGTTATAAATTGATTTGTATTTTAATAAGGGAAATACGTATTTGACCCCTCTGCAAAACATGACTTAGTACTTTGTGGCAAAACCCTTGTTGGCAATCACAGAGGTCGGACGTTTCTTGTAGTTGGCCACCAGGTTTGCACACATCTCAGGAGGGATTTTGTCCCACTCCTCTTTGCAGATCTTCTCCAAGTCATTAAGGTTTCGAGCCTGACGTTTGGCAACTCGAACCTTCAGCTCCCTCCACAGATTTTCTATGGGATTAAGGTCTGGAGACTTGCTAGGCCACGCCAGGACCTTAATTTGCTTCTTCTTGAACCATTCCTTTGTTGCCTTGGCCGTGTGTTTTGGGTCATTGTTATGCTGGAATACCCATCCACGACCCATTTTCAATGCCCTGGCTGAGGGAAGGAGGTTCTCACCCAAGATTTGACGGTATATTGCCCTGTCCATCGTCCCTTTGATGCGGTGAAGTTGTCCTGTCCCCTTAGCAGAAAAACACCCCCAAAGCATAATGTTTCCACCTCCATGTTTGACGGTGGGGATGGTGTTCTTGGGGTCATAGGCAGCATTCCTCCTCCTCCAAACACGACGAGTTGAGTTGATGCCAAAGAGCTCCATTTTGGTCTCATCTGACCACACTTTCACCCAGTTCTCCTCTGAATCATTCAGATGTTCATTGGCAAACTTCAGACGGGCATGTATATGCGCTTTCTTGAGCAGGGGGACTTTGCGGGCGCTGCAGGATTTCAGTCCTTCACGGCGTAGTGTGTTACCAATTGTTTTCTTGGTGACTATGGTCCCAGCTGCCTTGAGATCATTGACAAGATCATCCTGTGTAGTTCTGGGCTGATTCCTCACCGTTCTCATGATCATTGCAACTCCACGAGGTGAGATCTTGCATGGAGCCCCAGGCCGAGGGAGATTGACAGGTCTTTTGTGTTTCTTCCATTTGCAAATAATCGCACCAACTGTTGCCACCTTCTCACCAAGCTGCTTGGCGATGGTCTTGTAGCCCATTCCAGCCTTGTGTAGGTCTACAATCTTGTCCCTGACATCCTGATTGATTGATTGCTTCTATGGCCAGGTGTCTTTTATACAGGTAACGAGCTGAGATTAGGAGCACACTGCTCCTAATCTCAGCTCGTTACCTGTATAAAAGACACCTGGGAGCCAGAAATCTTTCTGATTGAGAGGGGGTCAAATACTTATTTCCCTAATTAAAATGCAAATCAATTTAACATTTTTGACATGCGTTTTTCTGGATTTTTTTGTTGTTATTCTGTCTCTCACTGTTCAAATAAACCTACCATTAAAATTATAGACTGATCATTTCTTTGTCAGTGGGCAAACGTACAAAATCAGCAGGGGATCAAATACTTTTTTCCCTCACTGTGTGTATATATATACACACACAGAGTTGGGAGAACAAGTATTTGATACACTGCCGATTTTGCAGGTTTTCCTACTTACAAAGCATGTAGAGGTCTGTAATTTTTTATCATAGGTACACTTCAACTGTGAGAGACAGAATCTAAAACAAAAATCCAGAAAATCATATTTTATGATTTTTAAGTAATTAATTTGCATTAATACAGGGGTGCAAAAGCCCCAGTTAAACAGGCAGAATGTTACAGCACAGGACAGTGGGGAGTTGTGGGCTAACCTAGCTCGGCTATGCACCCCTGTATTAGCTTGAAGACTCACCCTGTTACTCATCATCCCACACCGCCACCATGCAGGCATGAATGACACACACCTATACTGTACATTTGTTTGTGTAGTACACATACAGGCAACTTCCAAAATAACAGAACAGCTTCAATGGCACAGGTTCTACAAGTGTCTGGAACTATGTTGGAGGGATACATCCCCATTCTTCCATGAGAAATATTATAATTGTGTTTTGTTGATGGTAGCGGAAAACGCTGTCTCAGGCGCCGCTCCAATGTATCCCCATAAGTGTTCAATTGGGTTGAGAACTGGTGACTAAGACGCTCTCTCTCACACACACACACACACACACACGCTTCTACTAGACAGACTCAATCTCACAGCAGGCACAAACATGACTAACCTCTCGCCCTTAAAGGGGCAGGTGAAAATGTTTGTCTCATCTGTGATATTTTGGTTAAATGAAATTAAACAATATACCACATTACTTCTTACTGGTAATACATTTATGGTTTTAGAAGCATTACAAAGCATGCTCATCCGTGTATTTCTTTTGGTGTCATTTTGGCGGAAAACAAATATTTTGGCTGTTAAAGATTTTTATATCTACCTGCCACAGTAGCTGGTGGACCAAAAAGTTAATTTTATGCCCTTATTCCTAGACTAGACTACCTGGTCTGCGTGCAAATGTAGGCTTATGTGTGCCCATTTGGGGATCTGATAGTATTACTGAGTGTATTAACTCACCACCACTGAGTTGTGGAGCTTTTCTCTTCACCTCAAACAGCAAGTAAACAAAGTCAGTTTTTTCATCCTTTGAGAATGACAATAGTTCCTCAATGAGCCTATTTGAAAAATCTTTCCTTTCGTTAACCACTGTGTGAAAGGGAAACTGTCATGCTCTGATCCAGTGGAAACGTCATAAAATAGGCCTACCTGATTTACTTCTTATCCCGTGTGCAAATAGCCTACAGCTGTCTGTGTACGGAGTTCACTGGCAAGGGAAACTCTGAGGTTCCAGAATATTTTATACAATGTTGCAAGTTTAAGGCAAGCTTCAAGCTGGACCAAGTTGGCAGTCGATACAATGTTTAAAGTTCCTAGCAGACAGGCCATGCGTAGCCAATGTGATGGCAAGGCCATGGCAATAGAAGTTACTTTTAGATTTGTATAATTTTCATTTAGATATAATTTTTATTAATCATATGACAATGCTTTTGAGTTGGGAAGATTTTATTATAAAATAAATTAAACTCTTCCATGACAATGCACATATGAAAATCATAACTGTTACGCAGGTCGGTAGAAATGGTAAAATAAATTAGCACTCCTAATGGGAAAGGTTGCCGACCCCTGGTGTAGCCTATTACCGGCAACTTCGGGAGCGTAATGGCAGAATCTGCGAAGACCAGAAGCGGGATGGGAACAGTTTGGGAACAGTTTTTTTTCTCTCCTTTTTTCCACCTCTTTTTTTTCTGGTTCTTCTTGATCTCTGGCTCACTCTTGAGTCATTTGTGTCTTAATTATTGAATGCTTAAAATATCAGACAAGCTCGTCTGATGGAAAAATACATGTTTTGGAAAAATACAGGTTTTAAAATTTCAACCTGTCAATTGGTTGAAAGAACTGACTACTCTTGGTTGAACAATATATTTGTTTTAGTCACGGACAGCCTTAGATTTAACAGGTGACATCTAAGGGGTCATAGCTTTCACCTGGATTCACCTGGTCAGTCTGTCATGGAAAGAGGTCCCTTTATTTTGGCAGTTACCTATATGTTGCTCATATGTAACAGGGTGGTTAGTGGGTTTACTGTATCTGAAAGGGTCACCCAGTGGGGCAAGTAATGCTCTGACTTTATTCACTGAAATGTCAGAACACCAGATGGGCCTGGGGCATGCTTAGTGGTTCAACTAGCGTTTAGAGCATTGCAGATATTTGTAGTTTAATTTCTAAAGCTGACATGGTTCCCTCTTGATGGAGACCTACTGTACTCCAAACCATCTGGAGGGCAGTGAGACATTCAGCAAACAATGTTGTAAGATGTATTCTATAAACCTGTCACATCATCTGGTGGACGTATTGATTGGAACAGATTATGGATGACCTTTCCTATATTTATCATTAAATGCACTCTCGGGGAAGAATGTCAGCCATTGATTTATTATTTTATCTGTCCACAGAAAATCTCAATACCACGGTCGGAAAATCCGAATGAGCTGCGAACATTTACTTTCTACTTGTCCAATGTGGGTAGAGACAACCCACAGGGCAGCTTTGACTGCATCCAGCAGTACATCACCAGGTGAGTGACCACAGAGGAACTGGACATAGGCTGGCCTCATCCCCTCTGACATGACACATTCACTCGCAGAAATTCATCACTCACATTCGCACATAATATGCATGCAAACACCCTTCGCACTGTTTATTTGAAGAGTTATTCTGTTTTGGATTCAAGCTTCTGTACCATGGCCACACTTTGTCAGTGTGTTAGTGTCTATTTGGACTGGCCTTGATAAATGAAATTGATAAGAGTGACGGTTTGCATACGGAGGAATTAACATGGTTAAGAGCTGAACTGGATTAGGAGAGTTCTGAAAGATGTTTTTAGGAGAGTGCCATCTGCTCTCTTTGGCCTATTTGCCTCAGGAGTCTGATCGAAGACTAATGTTGAGCAAATGTATTGAACTGGGTCAGATGTCTGCTTATTGAGGTGTAAGGAGAGGAACTAAGTCCCGGCTCTGACTGTCTAGCGTTTTAACACCAATCATGTCTTCAACCATTTCTAATGAGAGATGTTTGGCTGGAGTTCACCCATCACCCTGGATGATTATGAGCCCCTAATTCCAATATAAACCAGAGGCAGAGCCACTGAGGGTTGCCAACTCTATTTCATCCCCTGCCAAACCATCATCAAAGTGAGCATGAATCAAAGGCAGTCAAAACCAGGAAAGATTAGGATTTAATGCAACGTTGGCTCATTAATGTGGGAATCCACAGTTAAATAGAGAATCAAGTTATAATGCCCTCAAGGCAGTGGTATGTCATGAATATTAGCCCGGCTAGGAGCGTTGGGCATGAAATGTTTACCGAATGTACTTCCTCACTAGTCTTTATAGGCGGTACAGTGTTTCACCTAATCTTTTTTTTTCCTGCAGGTGGTGGCAAGGGTAGGGGGGTCAACCACTTAGTTGACCAGTTGGGCTTGTTGGTGTCTGTTTAACCCTTTCTCCTCTGTGTTGTCTCAGTGAGGGGAGCATTCAGCTGGACTGCCTGGGTGGGATCCAAGACAAGATCACAGTGTGTGCCACGGACGACTCTTACCAGAAGGCCAGGCAAAGCATGGCTCAGGCAGAGGAGGAGACCCGCAGCAGGGGTGCTATCGTCATCAAGCCTGGCGGGAGATACGTGGGTAAGACCCTTAGACATTGTCTACACTGAGAGCTGTGGTCACAACCAAGTCAAACAGAACATGGGCTGCTAATTGAGCCCTAGTCTAGGATGGATGCATACAGGATTTATGTTTTTCAATCTTATTAGAAATAAGTTTTGCAGGTCTTTATAGGGGAAATTTTCCCTCATGTCGGTTTACATCCAGGGTGAGTGAATGCTGACTCAGTAGGAGGGACATTTTCATTAAAATGCTGCTCCCGCAGTGAGCTGTCTGATATCAGGGTGTGTTTGGGTTTGCGGCGCACGCCAGGGTGTCTGAGCAGTACCAGGGTCATCAGCCACGCTCTTATTGAAGATGATGTGGGTTATTTCCACATCAGTCAAGCCCTCCAACCTCCTAGTGTGGCCCTGTCCAGTGGGAGAGATTTAGCCTCTTATCCAGCCTCCTCCAGGGTAGAGATGCCATTTCCACACTGAAAACACACACAGGCAGGGCTGCTTCAAGTGAACATCAAACATACTGTGTGGGCTTTTTACTAGTCTCAGGAGAGCTGCATACTGAAACTGGTTCTGCTGCAGTTCAGTAAAGAAAGGCCATAGCAGCCCTGAATAGAAACAAAGAAATGTACCTAGAAATCAAACCGCATAATCGCTATTATGCATTGCTGTTTTTGATTAAGCTTTTAGAATACACTGCAATTTACTTGTTGGAGAGGAAGTTAGAACGGTGTGGTGTCATTTCTGTTGAGTCCCAAGCTGTCTTAGTCTCACACTATCTCCACATGACCTTAATTCTGGTGAAAAGTGGCCGAGCTCACAGTGTATGGATAATTGCAGGCTCATGGTTCCCTGTGTGGGCCCCAAGGGGCTGACTGGGCAGGATGGTTAGGAGCTCAGAGCTTCACACCGTCACGCCTGTGACTTGGCACCAAACCAAATGCCGAACTAACTGCCCAGTCGCCACAGAAACGCCATCATAGGTTCACAGATGTCTGATTTAATGTAGCTGTTTTCCCAGAAAGATTTGTACTGTTGACTTTATAGACTAGTTGGGTTCATTTTCATAAAGCTCACCCTGATATTATAACAGGTACTGCTAGATGTGTACGTCTCTCTGTTGACAAGAACGTTTTGATGGCTGTCAAGGGCCTTTTTGAAGACGTTCGGGATCAACCTTAAGTACAACTTCTCATTACAACCCCAACCTCTCATGGTTATGTCACAAAGGCCCAACCTTTCTGACCCATAGCCATGTCTCTGTTCTAATCAGGTAAGAAGGTGCAGATCCGGAAACCAGCACCTGGGCTGTCTGACATCGCTCCATCGCGGCGGACGTCGCGGCCGGTCATCATCTCCAGCAGTGTGGTGAAGAAGAGCACGGTGCAGCAGAGGCCCCTGAGGGAGCGCCTCACCCACCTGCTGGCCCTCAAGCCCTACAGGAAGCCTGAGCTCATCCTGCGCCTGCAGAAGGATGGCCTCTTGCCCTTTGACAAGGACTCTCTGGACAGCCTTCTGCAACAGGTTAGTTAAGTCAGACACACTCATAGGGTACAGTGCCTCTCACAACAGGTTAGTTATTTATACTGGGCCTTGGCAGACCCAGGGCCCTTCTGAGCTCAGTGTCCTCAACAGATAAGTTAGTCACAGGGCCCAAACCACCTACTATTAATCCCTTAGAGCCAGGGGCTTAGCCTGTGGTTACAGGCCAGCCCTCCAGCCCACTGCAAACAAGTCAGTCACTGCCAGTGGTGCAGGGTATTAATGGTGCATTTCTTGAGGATAGGTTTAGAAAATGCATTTCTCCAGAATACTGCATCATGGCATTAATGTAATGTATTGATTGCTGTCTATAGGTGGCTAACCTAAATGTGAGAGACAACACCTTCACATTGAAGGACTCTTTATTCAAGGACATTCAGAAGGACTGGCCAGGCTACACTGAGGGAGACCAGCAACTTCTGAAGAGGATCCTTGTTCGGTATG
Organism: Coregonus lavaretus; assembly: GCF_964263955.1. Classification (NCBI taxonomy): domain Eukaryota; kingdom Metazoa; phylum Chordata; class Actinopteri; order Salmoniformes; family Salmonidae; genus Coregonus; species Coregonus lavaretus. The sequence continues at coordinate 36,813,794 of NC_139993.1, read as the reverse complement.
TGCTAGGTGGTGCTATATTACTATATCGCATGCCATATTACAACCAATGATTTTGTGTGCAGTTCCACATGTCAATAACTATCAGTGGCATAAACCAGCAATAATGGAATCCTCCTCAGTTTGGTTTCTGTACTTTATCACCTCTGCTTTGTGTGTTAGTTTAAACAAACTTCCATATGATTCCAAATGCTGTAGTTCCAGATATCCTCAGGAACAGTACAGACTCAAGTCTGAAGCCAGGCACTGCTCACTCTGTGTGGTTTTCTCTCTGCCCTGTGCTCTTGACAGACCTAACTGCCTTTTTTACTGGTGCGTCCAGGGAAGAAATCTGGTTTCTCAAGATCTGGGGCAGTAAGGAAATGAAGCTCCCAGCTAAATTTCGAACCGGCATTGCAGCGTGCTAAGCTGGGTTTACTGAGTCGACCCAAAATTGTTGGACTCAATATAGTAGGGAATATTTCACTTTCTCAGTGATTTTAAATGTTTCTGTGGAACTCATCTGAAAGCAAGAGATTTCTACCGGATGTCTTTTTGGACTGCACTTTGAGCCTTGGCTAGCTTATCAGCTGAACACCCTCCCACAATGTTTGAACACCAGCCGTGGTCACGCAAGAGTAGTGCAGCAAAATGATTGGAAGGCCTGTGATGCAACCCTGTTCCAGCACATGCTGAGCCATGTGTGAGATGGCACTGGTTCAAGGTCCAGGCTCTGTGCTTGAGCCTAGGCTCCTTAGGCTTCAGCTGTGACAGGACCACTGCACAGCAGCCAGCCTCTTCCCTAGACTGTTCTCCCCACCCCTCTAGTGTTCCTCTCTCACTCACTATTTCTTACTCTTTTGCTTTTTTGTTCTCCTCCCCACCACTTTCTCCCTCTCTGTAGGGGTGGGGCTTGGAGAATTCCCCACTGTATCCCACTGCCCCCTACTGTCAACACTCTACCAACATACACAAATAGTATTCTGTTTATGTACACATTACACAACCTCTGTATACTGTTTTTATTTAGCAGCTGTAACTTAGCATCTCTCCCAAGGCTTTGCCAGAGATCTGTTTATGATGTCTGACTTGGGTTTAACCAGGTCAGTTTTATTTGTATTTCTGTCTGAGACTGAGTGGCATTGAGACGAGGAAAATAACAGAATGTGGAGAAAGGCCACCATAATACGGTCATGTGCCAATATGTTACAGGTCCCAGGAACTGGGAGTCGAGTTGGTGCTATGAATTAACACACCCACCCAGCACTAGTTACATGGCAGACTTGCCAACTCAATGTACTTGTGCACTAGATTTAACCTGAACTCAGGAAGTTTTCTCCAAAATAATGAATGTCTGAATTGGGCTCACAGCGATGTATTATTTATGTCTGACTATGTGGTGACTCAGCTTCTGACTTGTTTTGTTTTAGGAAAATGTGTCAGGCCCAGAGTCAGACTCCGAGCACTGCCACCACAGTGGCTCCTCCAGCTGAGGTCCCACTCCCAGTGAGCCCTCCCAAAGAGCTGGCTAGCAGCTCCCCGTCGCAGGTGAGCCTTTTCTTCCACTTCTCCTCATCTCCATTCTCCTGCTCTTCCTCCCCTTCTCCTCCTCTTCTTTCTTAGCCACTTCCTTCCCACTCATTACAGAGCATCCTCATAGGGCATTCCACTGGGTCCCATTTAAGAGGAGTTACTCTAGATTTTATTACTTCCCCTCTGAGTTTTCCTGAGACGCCTCATGTCCTTTCCCTTCCGTTCCCTCCCTTCTTACGCATTAGCACATACACACTCCAGTCTCCCCCTCCTCCGTACACACAACATACACACACAGTTGGTTTGGGTGTTCGTTGAAAAGAGGGCGTTTTGGAACACTGTAAACATACACAACTGCTCCTTGGTGGGTTTATGTGGCCAGTCTGGGTTTGGTGAAAGACGTTTGAGGAGTTCTACCAAACTAAACAGGTTATGGAGCCGTGACGGTCCACAGGGCTCCAAACTTTGCTCAGTGTTATTTCAGAACCATGGACTTCCTGCTCCACTGTGATTAGGTCAGCCACTTCCAGAATTGTTAGTGTAGGTTGGGTCAAATGTAGTCTGTTAGTAATACAATACCATGCGTTGTGTGGAAAGGGGATGGTTATCCTTGGGGATGGGCACCGTTATCCGGATATCCAGGTTTCCGAATGGACGTTAGTATTCTATTACTTGAGTGAGTGTTCATTTTTGCTGAATTTTAGTTTTTAGGCCTATTTTGACAATGCAAAAACTTTGTTATAAACCATGAAATTTGAAATACTTAATATAATAAAACAACTTTTGAATGTAGTTTTTATAAATGGGCTCACAGCCCTCTAGTCCAGTCTGCCCTGACATTGGTATGCCATTTTCCCCACTTCAGATGGTAATTACAGGCACACACCTAACAGTTTCCACAAGACCTGACACAGATCAATGCAAAACACCTTTTTGTGACAGAATCAGTTCTATCATGGTTAAAATCAGACTTCTCTTTCACTGTTGCTTTTAGCGAAAAGTTTAGGAGAAAAGCAGCCTGTCTGCTGTTTACCTCTACCATGTGCATTTGTGTAATTCTGATTGGTCAAGAGACAAGCATTTGTTTGGAGGGGACTATCCGGATATCTGAAGAAAAAGTAATTATATTATTTGAATAGTGAAAAAGTAAAATGCCCATCCCTAGACATAATACTCCCAATGTGGCTGAGAGATCCCTTTCACTCTGACCTTCTTTGCTTCACACCAGCACAGCACAGGAGGTTAGTTAATTCTCAGGATTTCATCTTAATATGTCAGTAATAGATATCTGCTAATTATTTCTCTGACTCCTTAGAGGTGAAATTAGTCCATATTTCCGTTGTAATTTTCTGCCTCTAAAACTCTGTTTCTGCCAGAAACGGCCTGCTGCGGATTTCATCGATCCTCTGGCCAACAAAAAGCCCAGGATATCACACATGGCCAACAAGGCAGCGGTGCCAATAAATGGCAAGCAGAGTTCCTCCAATGGAAAGGAGGTGAGTGGGGCCATGGTCGCCGTGCCAGCGATGGGAGAAGGCGTGATGTCCAGCTCCCAGCTCCCCTTACTGGACATCCACCGGCCCTTCGACCCACTCTCCGACGTCAGTAACGATTCCAGCCACAATGGCCGGGACTGTGAGGGCCAGGAGGCCGCCGTGGCTGAGAGACTGAGCCAGCCACCAGTCTTCTCTGGGCCCGCAGCGCTGTCCGTACCAACCCTGGGCCCCACGTCCCCTGGACACACTGGCCTAGATGGGCCCCGGGGCAAGAGCACCTCGCCCTCCCTGCACGGCAAGTCCAAGAAGAAGTCCAAAAAACACAAAGACAAGGAAAAGTCCAAAGAGAGGGAACGGGGGAGAGTGAGGGAGAAGGAGAAGAAAGGAGCAGAGGAGCCTGTTCCTGAGCCAAGAAAAGCCTGTGACATCCCCTCCAGCCCTGAAAACCTGAAGAGCAGTAGTATTCCACACAGCAGCACAGGTGAGACGTGTCCAAGTTATGGTGTGGATCTCAACCCCTCTAGAAATGTACAGATAAAACCTGTGTCATTGTAAAATTAGATGAATGATTGGCATAAGGGAGAAATGTTAAGCATGATTCCATCTCATGAATTTCAACCTTGGTGATTAATCAGACATTTTGCTAAATGGAAAGATGACATTATGTACTCAACATATCCGTCCCAATTTTAAATAAATTGATAAAATGGATGAATTAATCATATACCTACAGTGGGGAGAACAAGTATTTGATACACTGCCGATTTTGCAGGTTTTCCTACTTACAAAGCATGTAGAGGTCTGTAATTTTTATCATAGGTACACTTCAACTGTGAGAGACGGAATCTAAAACAAAAATCCAGAAAATCACATTGTATGATTTTTAAGTAATTAATTTGCATTTTATTGCATGACATAAGTATTTGATACATCAGAAAAGCAGAACTTAATATTTGGTACAGAAACCTTTGTTTGCAATTACAGAGATCATATGTTTCCTGTAGGTCTTGACCAGGTTTGCACACACTGCAGCAGGGATTTTGGCCCACTCGTCCATACAGACCTTCTCCAGATCCTTCAGGTTTCGGGGCTGTCGCTGGGCAATATGGACTTTCAGCTCCCTCCAAAGATGTTCTATTGGGTTCAGGTCTGGAGACTGGCTAGGCCACTCCTGGACCTTGAGATGCTTCTTACGGAGCCACTCCTTAGTTGCCCTGGCTGTGTGTTTCGGGTCGTTGTCATGCTGGAAGACCCAGCCACGACCCATCTTCGACCCATCTTCAATGCTCTTACTGAGGGAAGGAGGTTGTTGGCCAAGATCTCGCAATACATGGGCCCCATCCATCCTCCCCTCAATACGGTGCAGTCGTCCTGTCCCCTTTGCAGAAAAGCATCCCCAAAGAATGATGTTTCCACCTCCATGCTTCACGGTTGGGATGGTGTTCTTGGGGTTGTACTCATCCTTCTTCTTCCTCCAAACACGGCGAGTGGAGTTTAGACCAAAAAGCTATATTTTTGTCTCATCAGACCACATGACCTTCTCCCATTCCTCCTCTGGATCATCCAGATGGTCATTGGCAAACTTCAGACGGGCCTAGACATGCGCTGGCTTGAGCAGGGGGACCTTGCGTGCGCTGCAGGATTTTTATCCATGACGGCGTAGTGTGTTACTAATGGTTTTCTTTGAGACTGTGGTCCCAGCTCTCTTCAGGTCATTGACCAGGTCCTGCTGTGTAGTTCTGGGCTGATCCCTCACCTTCCTTATGATCATTCATGCCCCACGAGGTGAGATCTTGCATGGAGCCCCAGACCGAGGGTGATTGACCGTCATCTTGAACTCCATTTTCTAATAATTGCGCCAACAGTTGTTGCCTTCTCACCAAGCTGCTTGCCTATTGTCCTGTAGCCCATCCCAGCCTTGTGCAGGTCTACAATTTTATCCCTGATGTCCTTACACAGCTCTCTGGTCTTGGCCATTGTGGAGAGGTTGGAGTCTGTTTGAGTGTGTGTGGACAGGTGTCTTTTATACAGGTAATGAGTGGAGAACAGGAGGGCTTCTTAAAGAAAAACTAACAGGTCTGTGAGAGCCGGAATTCTTACTGGTTGGTAGGTGATCAAATACTTATGTCTTGCAATGAAATGCAAATTAATTACTTAAAAATCATACAATGTGATTTTCTGGATTTTTGTTTTAGATTCCGTCTCTCACAGTTGAAGTGTACCTATGATAAAAAATTACAGACCTCTACATGCTTTGTAAGTAGGAAAACCTGCAAAATCGGCAGTGTATCAAATACTTGTTCTCCCCACTGTATATTACTGCAATCTGCATTACAATTGAGAAAGTAGGGCCTGGAATTGCCCGGGACCTCACGATATTATATTATCATGATACTTAGGAGCAGATACGATATGTATCACGATTCTATATGCATTTCAATTCAATTCTGCAATTCTATAAGGATTTGGTGTTCCTCAAATCTTGCTAACTATATGTTGGCTGCAGAGGGACAAGAGCGACATAATTAAAAGTTTTGATCAGTGGAAATAAAAGTATTGAAAACATGTTGGCTCACCATTTTAAAAAGATTTGAGGACAAGCTTTGAGGAGAAATACCTAAGCTTTGCCGCAGGTACAGTAGACTAGCTCTAGCTAATGTTAACTACAGTGAGGGAAAAAAGTATTTGATCCCCTGCTGATTTTGTACGTTTGCTCACTGACAAAGACATGATCAGTCTATAATTTTAATGGTATATTTATTTGAACAGTGAGAGACAGAATAACAACAACAAAATCCAGAAAAATGCATGTCAAAAGTTTATAAAGTTATGAATTGATTTGTATTTTAATGAGGGAAATAAGTATTTGACCCCTCTGCAAAACATGACTTAGTACTTGGTGGCAAAACCCTTCTTGGCAATCAGAGGTCAGACGTTTCTTGTAGTTGGCCACCAGGTTTGCACACATCTCAGGAGGGATTTTGTCCCACTCCTCTTTGCAGATCTTCTCCAAGTCATTAAGGTTTCGAGCCTGACGTTTGGCAACTCGAACCTTCAGCTCCCTCCACAGATTTTCTATGGGATTAAGGTCTGGAGACTGGCAAGGCCACTCCAGGACCTTAATGTGCTTCTTCTTGAGCCACTCCTTTGTTGCCTTGGCCATTTGTTTTGGGTCATTGTCATGCTGGAATACCCATCCACGACCCATTTTCAATGCCCTGGCTGAGGGAAGAAGGTTCTCACCCAAGATTTGACGGTACATGGCCCCGTCCATCGTCCCTTTGATGCGGTGATGTTGTCCTGTCCCCTTAGCAGAAAAACACCCACAAAGCATAATGTTTCCACCTCTGTTTGACGGTGGGTGATGGTGTTCTTGGGGTCATGGGCAGCATTCCTCCTCCTCCAAACACGGCGAGTTGAGTTGATGCCAAAGAGCTCCATTTTGGTCTCATCTGACCACAACACTTTCACCCAGTTTTTTTATTTTATTTTTGTCATTTAGCAGACGCTCTTATCCAGAGCGACTTACAGGAGCAATTAGGGTTAAGTGCCTTGCTCAAGGGCACATCGACAGATTTTTCACCTAGTCGGCTCGGGGATTAGATCCAGCGACCTTTCGGTTACTGGCACAACGCTCTTAACCACTAAGCTACCTGCCGTCCTCTGAATCATTCAGATGTTCATTGGCAAACTTCAGACGGGCCTGTATATGTGCTTTCTTGAGCAGGGGGACCTTGCGGGCGCTGCAGGATTTCAGTCCTTCACGGCGTAGTGTGTTACCAATTGTTTTCTTGGTGACTATGGTCCCAGCTTCCTTGAGATCATTGACAAGATCCTCCCGTGTAGTTCTGGGCTGATTCCTCACCGTTCTCATGATCATTGCAACTCCACGAGGTGAGATCTTGCATGGAGCCCCAGGCCGAGGGAGATTGACAGTTCTTTTGTGTTTCTTCCATTGTCACCTTCTCACCAAACTGCTTGCCGATGGTCTTGTAGCCCATTCCAGCCTTGTGTAGGTCTATAATCTTGTCCCTGACATCCTTGGAGAGCTCTTTGGTCTTGGCCATGGTGGAGAGTTTGGAATCTGATTGCTTCTGTGGACAGGTGTCTTTTATACAGGTAACAAACTGAGATTAGGAGCACTCCCTTTAAGAGTGTGCTCCTAATCTCAGCTCGTTACCTGTATAAAATACACCTGGGAGCCAGAAATCTTTCTGATTGAGAGGGGGTCATATACTTATTTCCCTCATTAAAATGCAAATCAATTTATATTTATTATTTTTGACATGCGTTTTTCTGGATTTTTTTGTTGTTATTCTGTCTCACTGTTCAAATAAACCTAACATTAAAATTATAGACTGATCATTTCTTTGTCAGTGGGCAAACATACAAAATCAGCAGGGGATCAAATACTTTTTTCCCTCACTGTACCTAGCAAAAAAATTGATACTTGGGGGTCATAGAATCGATATATCGTAAAAAAAATATATCGCAATACTCTAAAGAATCACTCCCCCCACCATCCCTAGAAGAAAGTGTTAAACTTATCTTACAAAGTAACCTTGTGCTTCCTTTCAGATCTCAATGGAATGTGCAACAACACCAGTGTTCCTTCATCATCAACTGAGATGACAGACTATTTATCGTAAGGACTTCCTACCTCTTATAAAACCACAATACATTTATTATGAAATGACCATTTTAAATAATATAATATGCAATTTAGCAGACGCTTTTATCCAAAGCGACTTACAGTCATGCATGCATACATTTTTGTGTATGGGTGGTCCCGGGGATCGAACCCACTACCTTGGCGTTACAAGCGCCGTGCTCTACCAGCTGAGCTACAGAGGACCACCATTTTGTTTCCCGCAACAGATTCTGACGACAATTGGAAGGAATTTCATTGAAGTACTCCACTCTTAGTTATTCATTCTGTTTCCTCATTCTGAACAGGGAGTATACCGTGATTGGCTCTTCCGAGCAGCGTCAAACATACAAGAATGACTTTAATACTGAGTATAGTGAGTACCGGGGCCTCCACGCTCGGATAGAGGGCATCACCCGGCAGTTCACTGTGCTCGACACTGAGCTTAAGCAGCTCCAACAAGGCACAGACAAGTACAAGGTATGACCCCTTTAGCCCACTGGCGCATACTGTCTATGGTTCTACCTAAGCTGCAATATGGTGCTGTCCTGTGTTGTTATTGTTCCAATGTTCAACTTCAGGATTCAGGTGTAGTAAATGTTCTGACTCATTAATTGTTTTGTCATTTTGTCTTTTCTTTTACAGACAATTCACAATCAGATACTCCAAGAGTATCGTAAAATAAAAAAGGTGATCTTTGCATCTGTGACTATTTGTTTCTCGTAAAGCTGCTCAGGTAATTTTTCAACAAATACTGATTGTTTTACTTTCCCTCACAGACGAATCCCAACTATAGCCAAGAGAAGAACCGCTGTGAATATCTACACAGCAAACTGGCACATATAAAGAAACTTATAGCTAAGTATGATCAACAGCAACTTCAAAACTGGACTGGTTGACATTTTCTCTTTTCTCTCTGCAAACCAGACAGAGAAACTCTGGATTCTGTTTGCTCTAAAAGTACTTATTAAAGATGCCATGAAGGGAGGGAGTATTCCCCTCATTGGGGCCAAAAGCACTAGCGAGGACAAAGCAGACTACATATTATTTTATATATTTTTTGAAGATGTGGCATGTTTGGCCAGATCTCTGTGTAGCTACACTGCTTCCAGAAAAGCTTTGCGTGGCGTTTCTCATACTCCCAGTCCCACTAAGTGCACAGAGATCTCTCGAAGAGTAGAAATGGAAAATCCACATTCTTTGGAGATCTCCAAACAGCCTTTCCTGGTTTGTAGACTGGGCGGTGGTGGTGACACTGAAATGGAGTCGGCAGATATTATGCCAAATGCAAATAGTTTGTTTGAGAACAGATAAAATGTAATGAAATATATGGTATCACATTTTCCCCATATATTGAAATGTAAGGTTCTGATGTTGAACTCTATTTTACTGTTTCTTTTATTTATTGTTTTATTTTTGGACATCCATAGGAGTAACAAGTTCTGTTGTAATTTTACACTCCTCAATATCAGTACTACAAAGCAGTGTCTCTTGTTTTTGTCTTCACATCTTGAATGTCAACCAGTATTTTATGCAAAAACTGCCTTGGCAATCATATTGTCCATCTGTTGCGATTCATACTTTTTTTTCCTTTTAAAGAGATACACCTATCCCCATCGATTTAAATAAAGACTATGCTATAAAAATTCCAGTCAGGCATAGGTGCCTCTGCTTGGCTTTTCTTACATATTGTTCAAATGTCTTAACCAGAAGGACATCATGTAAGAGCAGCCGCAGCCTCTGGTGATAGGCGCTTACTGAATTTTTAAGGGTTAACACAAGCTGGGAAAGTATTTTTCACAATCAGTCGTGGCAAGCTCTGATTGTTTTTCGTATGGTTACAGTGATGGTACTTGACTATGCCTGTGTGCTATGGGGCAAGGTTGTTTTCCCTACGCAGTTGTTAAACATTTACATTTACGTCATTTAGCAGACGCTCTTATCCAGAACCAGTTCACTATGGTGTCAGACTCACTGTCCTCATGTACACACCAGGCAAATTTGGATCCTTGTATTGTATCACCTAATGTATACAGGGAAGATGAGGTAATCAGCGCTTTGACATAATGTAGTCTGTTTAATCACAAGTTGGAAGATACAGTATTCGTATATCCCATGCAGCAGCTTTTACCATTGTAACTTTTCTCTTTGCAACTGTTTAAAGTGTACTGGAATATATTGGTAGGATCATTTCCTTCTAATTCATGCAAACAATTTGGTCTTAAACAAGTGTTTTATTTCCTACATCTAGTGTTTTGTTCATCAACATGATTGTTAAGACGACTGTTAACCCAAGACCAGCCTCCCCGATCTTCCAAGTGGAGTGGATGACTATTATCTTTGTATATCTGCCAAGCTAAAGTATTCCAGCGCTTCAACGTGTCCCGAACCCCTGAAATGATCAGTAACGCTATAATGTTTTTGTAAACTTTGTCACTGAGCTCTCCCGAAATCACTGTTCAGTCAAGTTTGTTCTAGTCAACTAATGCATTTCTGATATTAACCTTTCTATGTGAAATATGAGAAATCTGCACTTTTTTTCAGCAAATCTTACTGTTACTCTTACCTGGGTTTTGTCTAAATGAGACGTTTCCCTTTGTCCATCAGAGTGCATGCTTTATGACCTGTATTTGTATCTTTACGTAAAACTGCTGCCTAAGGATATACAAATCCAAGCAAAGGCCTGATCAGACCTCAATATGGAAACTTTCTGACTAGCATTAATACCAAAACAAAATGCTCTCCCAGGAATTGAGCAAATGGCAAAATGATTTGAGTATTTTCTACTTACCATTGGTGATAAAGAATTGTTGATTTAGTTGGAAAATACTGTAATTTTAATCCGTGTTTGCCCTACGAAATTTAATCTAGTCTTTGGTTACGACGTGAGCGGGGCTCATATTCACTTCAAATGGGCTCTCCATGCTTCTGCTCAGATGTTTCAATGTAATGTATGTTTACTGTATCATCACTTCCTAAAATCCAAACACTACACAACATGGCCAGCGTTCAGAGATTCATTTATCACAATGCTGATTATTGGGGCTGATTTGAGATTGCATCTGGAAAGAGGACGTTGCAGTCTTATGAATGTTTTGTGACCAGAATCAATTCTCAGCATCACCCATTACTGTGGAACCCTTTAAATAAGTCACTTTTCACTGGTCTCTGGGTGAGTTGTTTTATAGAGACATTCTGATAGGATTACTGTATACATTTCTCTTGCGGTCAAATCTATGTTGATGCCATTCTCTTCATCAATAAAGATGGTAAAGGCATTTATTGGCTCAGATATGGAGCTAAGTTGTGTTTAAGTATGAATTGCCAGTACAGAACCCCATGGTATGAGTTGAATGTGCCAAATGACCTGTTGTATAGGTTTTCATATGACTACAAATGGTGCTGTTTTAGCAAAGAGATGGCTTTGGAGGAGACTCTGCGATGTTGGCGCTTAAACCCAAAGCACGCTTTTTGAAACCGTAAGGGATTAGGACTGAAATTGATCTTTATTTGAATAAAATTATTTCAAATCCTTATTTTGGGTCATGTTCTGAGGCAGTTGTTGCACTTTTGTTATTGTATAGCATTTGAAACACACAAACCACACACATTAATTAATAGGAATTGAGTTTGAGGGATGATTTGTTAAATATTACAACCGTCAAATCCCAAACATTAGTGATCATGATTTTCCTTACCCTGAGATTTTACTGAATACAGAAAACAAAGGTCACTTTCTATAGCTGTTCTAAATGTTTCCTCCTTCCTGGTACTTTAATTGCCCAGGGTCATCATTTGTTTTACTGGTAACTGTAATGTATTTCCTGCCCCATTTCTAAATATGATTTCCCCATGATAATCTGCCGGGAAGCCTATATTTAGCCCTGTAGACATTGATGAGAAATTGTAGATCTTGATGTCAACAGTGAAACCAGATGTCTTGCCTCAGAATCCTCTAGGGGGCAGTAGTACTTTATTTATAGATTGCAGTTTGTGTCCATGACTTTGTCAACCAGGAGAAAGCTTCTATGTGCAGCATCAAGAATATTCGGCCTTGGAGCGAACACTGAGGCTACATTAGTGTGAGAGGTTCCATTATACAAAATACCACAATCTCAATCTGTTCAATATCAGGGGTCGGCGAAGCCCAGGAAAGCACAATCATGTACTTATCAGAATACCATTCCATAGGCTGTATGTATGCTGTGTATTTATGGTTCTGTTGAGCTTCATTATATCCCACAGGAATGTTTACTGTTTTCCTGCCTGCCACACTTGAAATCTGGCTCCAAAAAAGGCATTGGCATGGCTGTGTGGTACAGAAGACTGCTCTGTGTGGCTAACAGAAGGGCAGCAATCTGACGCACTGTGTGAAAGATTTCAGAAATCCATACATTGTTCCAGTTGGCCAGGCTAAGCTGCCTTTGGCTCCCGTCCGAATGTTGGCCTCAGCTCAGGGAGCTGGAGGGGTGTCAGCGAGTTCAGTTTGGCAGCTTGCCATCTGCTCCTGGTGGACTCCAGGCTTGCCCCCTCCCTCCTCTCAACATACAACACCACCACACACTATTCAGCCTCTCCACAGAGCCTCTGACATGTTTACAACCACACCAGAGATTAAGGGCTTTGCCTGTGTGTTGATGGGTCTGCCAGTAAGGCACAATCCTCTCATTTGTCTCAGTCCTAAAGATAGGGCTGAGAGATTCTGTAGACTTGAAGCACAGATCACCACCCTAATTTGGGAAAGTAGGTCATGGTTGAGTGTAACTGGCTGATTAAAATTACCTCTATACACCTCCATATTTGATCATCATTACACAACAGGTCCATGCATATGCACAGACTCAACACTGTTTGATTATTCAATAGAAATGCTGCTGCGAAAGGATGGTTTATCAGGCCATTTTAAGAAGGAGGTGCAGAATGGATGCCTGACTTCCCCTGACAACAGCATCCATGGCAGTACACAACCCATCAGGACAAAATAATAGCAGTGCTTACCTAGCAACAGGTACCGCGTTGATTTAAATTTTACAGCATAAGGAACCAGGAACCACAGAGGCAGAATATTTTTTCTGACCAATTCTTTTCATTTAGTCATTTTCTTTGTTGGGGGAGGGGTTACAGATACCATATACAAATTATGTGGGCTGCCACGGGTGTGCCTTGTTAAAAGTTATTTTGTGGAATTTCTTTCCTTAATGCGTTTGAGCCAATCAGTTGTGTTGTGACAAGGTATACAGAAGTTAGCCCTATTTGGTAAAAGACCAAGTCCATATTATGGCAAGAACAGCTCAAATAAGCAAAGAGAAACGACGGTCCATCAATACTTTAAGACATAAAGGTCAGTCAATCCGGAAAATTTCACAAACGTTGAATGTTTCTTCAAGTGCAGTCGCAAAAACCATCAAGCGCTATGATGAAACTGGCTCTCATGAGGACCACCACAGGAAAGGAAGACCCAAAGTTACCTCTGCTGCAGAGGATAAATTCATTAGAGTTAACTGCACCTCAGATTGCAGCTCAAATAAATGCTTCAAGTGGTTCCCACCGTGAAGCATGGAGGAGTAGGTGTGATGGTGTGAGGGTGCTTTGCTGGTGACACGGTCTGTGATTTATTTAGAATTCAAGGCACAGTTAACCAGCATGGCTACCAAAGCATTCTGCAGCGATACGCCATCCCATCTGGTTTGGGCTTAGTGGGACTATCATTTGTTTTTCAACAGGACAATGACCCAACACACCTCCAGGCTGTGTAAGGGCTATTTGACCAAGAAGGAAAGTGATGGAGTGCTGCATCAGATGACCTGGCCTCCACAATCCCCCGACCTCAACCCAATTGAGATGGTTTGGGATGAGTTGGACCACAGAGTGAAGGAAAAGCAGCCAACAAGTACTCAGCATATGTGGGAACTCCTTCAAGACTGTTGGAAAAGCATTCCAGGTGAAGAGAATGCCAAGAGTGTGCAAAGCTGTCATCAAGGCAAAGGGTGGCTACTTTGAAGAATCTCAAATATAAAATATATTATGATTTGTTTAACACTTTTTTGGTTACTACATGATTCCATATGTGTTATTTCATAGTTTTGATGTCTTCACTATTGTTCTACAAACCCTTGAATGAGTAGGTGTGACTAGTCAGGATCGAGGGAAAGATGAACGGAGCAAAGTACAGAGAGATCCTTGATGAAAACCTGCTCCAGAGTGCTCAGGACCTCAGACTGGGGCGAAGGTTCACCTTCCAACAGGACAAAGACCACAGCCAAGACAACGCAGAAGTAGCTTCAGGACAAGTCTCTGAATGTCCTTGAGTGGCCCAGCCAGAGCCCGGACTTGAACCCGATCTAACATTTCTGGAGAGACCTGAAAATAGCTGTGCAGCGACGCTCCCCATCCAACCTGACAGAGCTTGAGAGGATCTGCAGAGAAGAATGGGAGAAACTCCCCAAATACAGGTGTGCCAAGCTTGTAGCGTCATACCAAGTCTCCCGAGTGGCACAGTGGTCTAAGGCACTGCATCACAGTGCTAGCTGTGCCACTAGAGATCCTGGTTCGAATCCAGGCTCTGTCGTAGCCGGCCGCGAACGGGAGACCCATGGGGCGGCGCACAATTGGCCCAGCGTCGTCCAGGGTAGGGGAGGGAATGGCCGGCAGGGATGTAGCTCAATTGGTAGAGCATGGCGTTTGCAACGCCAGGGTTGTGGGTTCGATTCCCACGGGGGGCCAGTATGAAAAAATTATAATGTATGCACTCACTAACTGTAAGTCGCTCTGGATAAGAGCGTCTGCTAAATGACTAAAAATGTAAAAAAAATACCCAAGAATACTTGAGGCTGTAATCGCTGCCAAAGGTGCTTCAACAAAGTACTGAGTAAATGGTCTGAATACTTGATGAGATTGATGAGGGAAAAAACTATTTAATCGATTTTAGAATAAGGCTGTAACGTAACAAAATGTGGAAAAAGTGAAGGGGTCTGAATACTTTCTGAATGTCCAGGTCTCAATTTCTCTGTCCATAATTCTAATGTTATAACGTCTAACTGTATCCATTGGCGAATTGGGAGAGAGTGAGGTGATTGCCATTTAAGAGCCAACACCATTTTTGCGGCAGTGCTGCCTGCCAGAAGTAATCGTTTCTGATTGAGAGATTCAATTCGCTTTTATCGTTAAGTAACATATGTAGACGCGACGCATTGAATATTTACATTTGTGCACTTCAACATTTATTTTGTAACTTTGTCCCAGAAGCATTTAACTGCAAGGTGTCGTGTCGCGTCGGCTGCTGGTGGTTATTGCTGTCAAACAAAGAGTCCGCTTAGGCTGCACCTTGATTAGAAGTTTTATTCATATCACAAGTTTACAGCATAAGTTTACAGACCCGCAGTGTCTGGAGAAGCACTGTCCCAAAATAATCTGAATGCTTCTGCTCTTTGTCTAGCTCATACTTATAAACAATGCCAAAATATGGGTTGCTCCCTCTTCCGTCCAATCACCTATCCCCCCTGGAGCGTCACCCTACCACTGGCTACTTTTGAACTAAGATAAACATCTTTCCTTTGTCCCTCTAGAATAGTCATAATCTTCATACACGACAAAGGTGTCATGTAAAAAACCTCACAGTGCGTTTCCACATCATATGAAGGAATGTGCCTACCTGATTTTGGGGAGTTGGAATTTGACAGAAAACATGATTTTTGCTGGATATTAAATGTAAAGGGTTGCATCTTGTATATGATTTGTACTATTTACATTGTGCATAATAATACATAATTTACAGTGAGTGCAAGATAGTTTAACAAGTTTTTTCTCATAAACAACTATCAGGCCTTTTTAATTGGCATCGTCATACCATATAGACTCCCAATTGCCATCCAAAAATGATCAACAAATAATTTTAAAGCCTCTTAGATTACCAAAGAAAAATTATCTAATAAATCATTGCTGAGATATATACATTAATTTACAATGTAGACTGTCTTACAAAAGCTAAACAAACTAAATTAATTCAAATAATTGGCCCTGTAAAGACAATTTCCACTAACAAAAAGT
The DNA here is from genome assembly GCF_964263955.1 of Coregonus lavaretus. NCBI lineage: Eukaryota > Metazoa > Chordata > Actinopteri > Salmoniformes > Salmonidae > Coregonus > Coregonus lavaretus. Next base: position 36,798,095 of record NC_139993.1, on the reverse strand, counting down.
CCCTGATAGTTTGTTATACAATGTCATATTCCATACAATAAAATATCAAGAACACAGTCATGTCCTATGTTGTTCTAGAATGTGTCTCAGTTGCAGGTTTCACCTAGCCTGGCTGACACGACTCATGTGGTACACAGCGAGGGAGAGCTGTGACACACTGGTCTGGACAGGAGTCATTTTGTTAGTACAATATTTTAGCAAAAATTGGTAGAGCTTTGATTGGTTCTTTGCTGTGTTTTTTTCTGGGGGTTTGAGAGACCTCTTGTCTGGATTTGAACGTCCAACAGTTGTATTAGAAGGATGCGATGCTCGGAGGCTGTGTGTGGCTGTCCATGTGGGTGCTTGAGAGAAAAAGACACAGAAGAGAACATGTGAACCAATCAGTAAAAAAGCACAACCCTCTTCATTATCGACGCATTGTGCCTACAACATCAAGGAGCCTTTCCAGACTCTGAAGTCAGGAAGAATTCAAGTTTGGTATCAGCCAGACTAGATTTCGCCCCTGTGCTGTTGCGAGTGTATGTGCGTTCATGCTTCAGCACTACAGACGCGGCTGCAGAACTGACAGGAGTACTCCTCATACTTCTTGTGTGTGCGACAGTGCTGCAGGTAGGTTGAACGATGGGTGAAGCTCCCTCCACAGCCCTCCTCTGGGCAGATAAAGCTCAACCCTTCCTTGTGGACCTGCACACGGTCCCTTAGTGACACCTCCCATTTAAAGTTGCACACACAAATGGTGCACCTGAAGGGATATTCTGTGGAGTGGACTTTCTGATGCTTTGTCAGGCAGGCTGCCTGCTTGAAGCCTTTATCACACTGGGCACAGACGAAGGGAAGAATGTCTTCATGCACCACCTGATGCTTGTTAACATCAACTTGAAGCTTTTGCCACAGATGGGGCAGGAGTATAGTCGTTGGTCAGAGTGGACCAGTCTGTGCTTGATGAGGTCAGAATTTCGGATGAAGCGCTTGTGACACTGGGAGCACTTGTCTAGCAGCTCTAAACTATGTAATTGTTTTTTCTGTTTAAAATGAATTATTATATTGCAAATAACTAACCTGTCACTGTCATTGGGTGTTAATATCCTTCTCTTTCCTATGACAAGTATACCTTGAGGGTCAAAAAGCACTGGGTCATGGTATCTCTGTTGGCTCTCCCATGATGAAATGCTGTGATATAACAACTCAACAGTGATTGAGAACTGTTAAGTCCCAATGTAGACATAGATGGCTATACACTGAACTACAATGTAAAATGTAATGTAGTTTATGGAAGTTCAATAAGGAAGTCTGAAAGCTCGCTTAACTTCATCCAGTAAGCATATCATAATTCACTTTGTTTCCTATTCTAGGGGCATAGTGGGAATGAATACAAACGTATCATCATCAGCATAGCATCTTGTTTCTTCTCCTCTTTCCTGTTAGCTATGTGTGGAATGTCACCTTTTTACCTTATAGTCTATAAGCACGGCACAATAATGCTCCTTCCTCACGCTTGCTGTTTAACCTATGGGCTCACTCTGGCAATTATCACCTTCCTCACTCTTAACCAATAGGAGTAAATCTTGGGATGTATTTATATGTCAATTTACCCTTGTTCTCTCACTTGCTGATTATCAGCAACAGTTTTAGACAACCCCACCACCACCAGCTATAACCTTAAGGCCCGTCATTAGAACACCTTTCACCCAGCAGGGCAGTTTCGATGCCAGCAGCCCCGCATAGGGATGGATACCTACCATCACATCATCTGGCTCTGAGGATCTTCCCTCGGAAATGACGCCATTCCCAAAACTATTTAATAAAATGTCATATTGCATTCCGTCTTTGTTGTTCATTCAATTAAGCCTGTACTTGATTGAAATTACAGTGAGGCTCACAGTAAAACCTGAGCAGTAAAAGTCAGGATTAGAGCCCTGGACACCCAGCTACCCTGGCCTTGACACTCAGACCCTGATTCTGTGTGTTGTGACTGTGAACAAGAAGTTAAATTGAGCCTAATTGCAAGCAAGGAGCAATGGGTAGGATGGGATGGCGGAAGCAGATGTGGAACTTTAATCGGATGGCGGTGGGAAAAGGATGAGTCGACTTTTGTCCAAAATGATGGGAAAAGGAGCCAAATTGCTGTGGAAAATATGTCAAGTTCGGATCATACACCATCATATCTGGTAGGAGTGCGGTTTTTGGAAAATCAATGTATGCCAGACTTGGTGAATCCGTTTGAAGCATCTAAAATGGTGGAGAATGCTTTGGGTAAAGGGAAATCGGTGAAGATCACGAGAAGTGGGCTTGTTGTCATTTCGTGTGTTTCTGCGGATCAGAAAAGGCGCGTGTTGGGTCTCACCCGAATTGATGAATTTTACTTGTCTTGCTTTGATCTACAGAGCAGGGCATCTGTCAAAGGAGTAATTTCTGGAGTCTAGGAAGAAGTCAACATTGCTCTACTGAAGAACGTTCCTGGAGTTGTTGATGCACGAAGGATGAATCATGTGGTAAATGGCCTCCCTACCCGAGTGTCTCCCTACCCGAGTGGAGCTGGGATATGTGTACTATCCTGTGAGAGCCTTTATATCCAGGCCTTTACAATGTAACCGCTGTAAAATGTTTGGACATGTAGCGAGTGTCTGCACACAGGCGAAGCCAAGCTGTGGGATATGTGGGAAAGATCACTATGATGGAGACTATTTAGCAGAAGAGAATAGACAAGGAGCAAAGTGTTGTAACTGTAGGAGCAAAGTGTTGTAACTGTGGCAGAGAACATGAAACAAAATCCTTAAGAAGGTAAGGGTGAAAGGTTGCCAAAGTAAGGGCAGTTCAGAGAGTATTTTATGCAGAGGCTGTCAAAAAGGTTGAAAGAAGAAATGGTCCCATGGAGAATACTGTAGGCCTACACCTGGGACCCAGAAATTCTTAATGTGAAAAATATTGATTGTGACGTTTTTGATACTGTTGATCATGCCATTTTATTTTTACATTTTACATTTTAGTCATTTAGCAGACGCTCTTATACAGAGCGACTTACAGTTAGTGAGTGCATACATTTTTTCATACATTTATAAATTGTCCTCGATAGGCCTGAGCTCTGACACCTGTTCATGGTTTCATGATTATCTTAGTGACAGAACTCAGACCATCGTGATTGATGGGTTTAAGTCAGAATTTCTTGAAGTACATAAAGGTGTTCCGCAGGGGTCGATACTAGGACCTGCTCTTTTCATTATTTATATAAATGCTATTGGTCAATCTGTTTAAAAAATATATTTTTTCATTTATATGCGTATCATACTATTATGTACTCAAATGCCCCGACTGCTGACCTGGCTGTGACAAGACTACAGTCCGATTTTGCAGTTGTGCAGGAAGCCCTTACTGATTTAAAACTTGTACTTAATACGGGCAAAACTACACTGAACAAAAATATAAACGCAACAATTTCAAAGATTTTTCAGAGATATAGTTCATATAAGGACATCAGTCAATTAAAATAAATTCCTTAGGCCCTAATCTATGGATTTCACATGACTGGGAATATAGATATGCATCTGATGATCAGATAGCTTTAAAAGAAGGTAGGGGCGTGGATCAGAAAACCAGTCAGTATCTGGTGTGACCACCATTTGCCTCATGCAGCGTGACACATCTCCTTTGCATAAGGTTTGTTTAGGCTGTTGATTGTGGCCTGTGGAATGCTGTCCCACTCCTCTTCAATGGCTGTGTGAAGTTGCTGGATATTGTCGAGAACTGGAACACGCTGTCGTACACGTTGATCGAGAGCATCCCAAACATGTTCAATGGGTGACATGTCTGTTGAGCATGCAGGCCATGGAAGAACTGGGACATTTTCAGGAATTGTGTACAGATTCTTGCGACATAGGGCTGTGCATTTTCATGCTGAAACATGTGGTGATGGCGGCGGATGAATGGCATGACAATGGGCCTCAGGATCTTGTCACGGTATCTCTGTGCATTCAAATTGCCATCGATAAAATGCAATTGTGTTTGTTGTCCATAGCTTATGCCTGCCCATACCGTAACCCCACCACCACCATAGGGCACTCTGTTCACAACATTGACATCAGCAAACCGCTCGCCCACACAACGCCATACATGCTGTCTACCACCTGCCCGGTATAGTTGAAACCGGGATTCATTCGTGAAGAGCACACTTCTCCAGCGGCCATCGAAGGTGAGCATTTGCTCACTGAAGTCAGTTACGATGCCAAACTGCTGTCAGGTCAAGATCCTGGTAAGGACGACAAGCACACAGATGAACTTCCCTGAGATGGTTTCTGACAGTTTTTTGCAGAAATTCTTTGGTTGTGCAAACCCACAGTTTCATCAGCTGTATGGGTGGCTGGTCCCACGAGTGAAGAAGCCGGATGTGGAGGTCCTGGGCTGGCGTGGTTACACGTGATCTGCGGTTGTGAGGCTGGTTGGACATACTGCCAAATTCTCTAAAACAACTAAATTAACAATGAATTCCCTGGCAACAGATCTGGTGGACTTTCCTGTAGTCAGCATGCCAATTGCACGCTCCCTCAAAATTTGACACATCTGTAGCATTGTGTTGTGTAACAAAACTGCACATTTTAGAGTGACCTTCAGATGCAATCGTTAGGCATGGGCAATTTAAGTGTAGGAAAGGATGAAACAGCATCTGTGCCACCAGTAAGTACAAATAGTAATATAAATCCCCCTGCATAGTCCCCACAGCTGGACAATTTTCTCAAGGCTTCTGGAAATAAATGCTGTCAGCATGCTCAACCGGTGTCGCTCATTCAGCTGACAGAAACTTTCAACCGGTTCTCCCCATTAAGCAACGATTCGGAGTCAGAGGCCGAGCCTTCTCAGGTCTCTCCTCCACCCGCTACGGGGTCTGACCCGCCGAAGCCTCCCACCATTAGCTCTGACAGATCCATTTTTTCAATTTTCACCTAAAATGACATACCCAAATCTAACTGCCTGTAGCTCAGGATCTGAAGCAAGGATATGCATATTCTTGGTACCATTTTAAAGGAAACACTTTGAAATTTGTGGAAATGTGAAATTATTGTAGGAGAATATAACACATTAGATCTGGTAAAAGATAATACAAACAAAAAAACATGCGTTTTCTTCCTATTTTTTTTGCATCATCTTTGAAATCCAAGAGAAAGGCCAGACAGTGATGTAGGAATCTAGGTGTAATTTAAATTTTGTCCACAAGATGGAAGCATTGTGTGTGCAACGTTTCAGACTGATTCAGTCAAGAATTACATTACTACACAATATTTTGTATCAAGTCTGCCAGGAGTTTTCCCACATTATCCGAATTGGTCAATTTACACCTTAGCCAAATACATTTAAACTCCGTTTTTAACAATTCCTGACATTTAATCCTAGTAGAAATGTCCTGTCTTAGGTCAGTTAGGATCACCACTTTATTTTAAGAATGTGAAATGTCAGAATAATAGTAGAGAGAGAGTATTTATTTATTTAATCACATTCCCAGTGGGTCAGAAGTTTACATACACTCAATTAGTATTTGGTAGCATTGCCTTTAAAAATTTTAACTTGGGTCAAACGTTTCAGGTAGCCTTCCACAAGCTTCCCACAATAAGTTGGGTGAATTTTGGCCCATTCCTCCTGACAGAGCTGGTGTAACTGAGTCAGGTTTGTAGGCCTCCTTGCTCACACGCTTTTCAGTTCTGCCCACAAACTTTCTATAGGATTGAGATCAGGGCTTTGTGATGGCCACTCCAATACCTTGACTTTGTTGTCCTTAAGCCATTTTGCCACAACTTTGGAAGTATGCTTGGGGTCATTGTCCATTTGGAAAACCCATTTGCGACCAAGCTTTAACTTCCTGACTGATGTCTTGAGATGTTGCTTCAATATATCCACATAATTTTCCTTCCTCATGATGCCATCTATTTTGTGAAGTGCACCAGTCCCTTCTGTAGCAAAGCACCCCCACAGCTATGATGCTGCCACCCCCGTGGTTCACGGTTGGGATGATGTTCTTCGGCTTGCAAGCAACCCTCTTTTTCCTCCAAACATAACAATGGTCATTATGGCCAAACAGTTCTATTTTTGTTTCATCAGACCAGAGGACATTTCTCCAAAAAGCATGATCTTTGTCCCCATGTGCAGTTGCAAACCGTAGTCTGGCTTTTTAATGGCGGTTTTGGAGCAGTGGCTTCTTCCTTGCTGAGCGGCCTTTCAGGTTATGTCGATATAGGACTCGTTTTACTGTGGATATACAGTGGGGGAAAAAAGTATTTAGTCAGCCACCAATTGTGCAAGTTCTCCCACTTAAAAAGATGAGAGAGGCCTGTAATTTTCATCATAGGTACACGTCAACTATGACAGACAAAATGAGAAAAAAAAATCCAGAAAATCACATTGTAGGATTTTTTATGAATTTATTTGGAGTCAATTGGAGGTGTACCTGTTGATGTATTTCAAGGCCTACCTTCAAACTCAGTGCCTCTTTGCTTGACATCATGGGAAAATCAAAAGAAATCAGCCAAGACCTCAGAAAAAACAATGTAGACCTCCACAAGTCTGGTTCATCCTTGGGAGCAATTTCCAAACGCCTGAAGGTACCACGTTCATCTGGAATGCTTTTCCAACAGTCTTGAAGGAGTTTATACATATGCTGAGCACTTGTTGGCTGCTTTTCCTTCACTCTGCGGTCCGACTCATCCCAAACCATGCTGCCATGCTGGTTAAGTGTGCCTTGAATTCTAAATAAATCACAGACCGTGTCACCAGCAAAGAACCCCCACACTTTCACACCTCGTCCTCCATGCTTTACGGTGGGAAATACACATGTGGAGATCATCCGTTCACCCACACCACGTCTCACAAAGACACGGCGGTTGGAACCAAACATTTCCAATTGGACTCCAGACCAAAGGACACATTTCCACCGGTCTAATGTCCATTGCTATTGTTTCTTGGACCAAGCAAGTCTCTTCTTCTAATTGGTGTCCTTTAGTAGTGGTTTCTTTGCAGCAATTCGACCATGAAGGACTGATTCACACAGTCTCCTCTGAACAGTTGCTGTTGAGATGTGTCTGTTACTTGAACTCTGTGAAGCATTTATTTGGGCTGCAATTTCTGAGGCTGGTAACTCTAATGAACGTATCCTCTGCAGCAGAGGTAACTCTGGGACTTCCATTCCTGTGGCGGTCCTCATGAGAGCCAGTTTCATCATAGCTCTTGATGGTTTTTGCGACTGCACTCAAAGAAATGTTCAAAGTTCGTGACATTTTCCGTATTGACTGACCTTCATGTCTTAAGTTAATGGTGGACTGTCGTTTCTCTTTGCTTATTTGAGCTGTTCTTGCCATAATATGGACTTGGTATTTTACCAAATAGGGCTGTCTTCTGTATACCCCCCCTACCGTGTCACAAAACAACTGATTGGCTCAAACGCGTTAAGAAGGAAAGAAATTCCACAAATTACCTTTTAAGAAGGCATACCTGTTAATTGAAATGCATTCCAGGTGAGTATCTCATGAAGCTGGTTGAGAGAATGCCAAGCGTGTGCAAAGCTGTCATCAAAGCAAAGGGTGGCTATTTGAAGAATCTCAAATATAAAATATATTTTGATTTGTTTAACACTTTTTGGGTTACTACATGATTCCATATGTGTTATTTCATCGTTTTGAAGTCTTCACTATTATTCTACAATGTAAAAAAAAAATTAAATAAAGAAAAACGCTTGAATGAGTAGGTGTTCTAAAACTTTTCACCGGTAGTGTAGCTTGAGCGTGTAAATTAGCTAGAAAGGTGTCGGCATCGAGTAATTGTCTCTGCCCCACTCCCAGTTAGGGGGAGTGATGAGCTCTACAGTAGAGTCTCACAACACAATCGCTTGTTGAAAACTGTTTTCTGCCCCTCCCAAAATATAGAATGTGTAGATAACTGGCCCTCTTTCTGGGACTCACCCACAAACAGGACCAAGCTTGGTCTACTGAGGAGTGACGGACTCCATCCATCTTATCTATCAACATAGACAGGGCTCTAACTCCTCTAGCTCCACAATGAGATAAGGTGCAGGCCAGGCAGCAGGCTGTTAGCCAGCCTGCCAGCTTAGTGGAGTCTCCAACTAGCACAGTCAGTGTAGTCAGCTCAGCTTTCCCCATTGAGACCGTGTCTGTGCCTCGATCTAGGTTGGGCAAAACTAAACATGGCGGTGGTCGCTTTAGTAATCTCAATGGAATAAAGACCTCCATTCCTGTCGTTGTTGAAAGAGATTGTGATATCTCACATCTCAAAATAGGGCTACTTGATGTTAGATCCCTCACTTCCAAGGCAGTCATAGTCAATGAACTAATCACTGATCATAATCTTGATGTGATTGGCCTGACTGAAACATGGCTCAAGCCTGATGAATTTACTGTGTTAAATGAGGCCTCTCCTCCTGGTTACACCAGTGACCATATCCCCCGCACATCCCGCAAAGGCGGAGGTGTTGCTAACATTTACGACAGCAAATTTCCTTTTACAAAAAAGAAAATGACTGTTTTTGTCCTTTGAGCTTCTAGTCATGAAATCTATACAGTCTACTCAATCACTTTTTATAGCTAGAGAAATGCTCACTATCAGGGATGTAAACACATTTGTGCACAAAATTTGAGAGAAATAAGCAATTTGTCCGTAAGGAACATTTCTGGGATCTTTTATTTCAGCTCATGAAACACTTTACATGTTGCGTTTATACTTTTGTTCAGTGTAAATACATGTTGTTTTCAAGTTCTCGTAAGACTGTCTCAGATGGATTACATCTTCACTATCAGATGGTTCTAAAATTGAACGAGTCTGAGCATACAATAACTTGGCTTGTTAAGAAACTAAGATTTAAAGTGGCCTTTTTTTTTACAGAAACAGATCTTGTCTCTCTCTAGTCAGCAGGAAGCAGATTGTGCAGTCAATCTTTCTACCTGTTGTTGATTATGGTGATACTATTTATTAAAGTGCAGATGTCTCTACTCCTAAACCCCTGGATGCCGTTTTTCATAGCGCCCTTCATTTTATCATAGGAGACAGTTTTATTACTCATCACTGTATTCTTTACCAAAAGGTTGGCTGCACCTCTTTGAAGTCACGTAGATCACATCATTACGCTATTTTTGTTTACAAAGCCCTGCTCCACAAACCTCTGACTTACCTAACATTACTGTTAATATTTAAAATGACAAGTTATCAAACTCGTTCACAGGGTTGGTTAACTCTGGAGACTCCTTTGGTGTCTAGAGAGTTAGGTAGATCAGCCTTTGGTTTCCTTGCGCCTTATTTGTGGAATGATCTACAATGCACTTTAAAATTGGAGAAATTGGTGCCTCTAGGGCATTTCAGATGGTTGTTAGGGGACCTTTTTACTGAAAAATGTGTTTTTAATGATTGTGTTTTGCTTTTCGTGTATTGTATAATAACGTGTATTTTAATGTGTAGTTTAATGTGTAGTTTAATGTGTTTATTGTATATTGATGTGTATTTTGTCTGTGCTATACATGGCTCATATTGAAAAGAGACCTTGGTCTCAGTTTTGAATCCCTGTTAAAATAAAGGTTAAATAAAATAAAATAGCAATGGTGGTAAACGGCAGCAATAAAACTGCATAGGCATTTGTGTAGTACCTTACAACGCCTAAAGTCAAGCGACATCATCAAGAGGTTTGGACCTCTTGGCATAATTTGCAGTTTCAGCACAGATACAGTATAATCTTTTGTGACAGAGACCATGGTTGAGCCCTCCCCACCACCCACCCCGAATTTGCTACACTGGTGTTAGAAGTGGGATGGCACCCCATTGAGAGTGTGTCCCTTGTACAAGATTCATCACCCCCTCTGAACGTGAAATAAGAAGGAACGCAAACTACTTCGAGGTCTGCCCCTCCGCTCCATAACAACAAAAACATTACTTTCGTTATCGAGTAAAATTGTATCTCCCGCCAGTTGGCCGTTATTGCTCCCGGGAAATTCCAATTCAAACTGTCTTACAGAAGAGAATGACTCATTGTTTTCGTCATGGTCATCGTTCGAAATGAAACAATCCGGTTGTACACTCCTGGTAACCGTATACTTCCCATGTTCTGAGTCCCTCCTCCCTGACGTTTTTGTCACTTTAGTAGAGGCCGCTTTGCATTTTTTTCACGCCGAGCGGAGCAAGATGGCGGCTGTACTGCCGAGGACGAGGTGTAGCAGCCGCTCGGCATGAACATTTATTTTTGAAATAAATTGATTAAAATCAAACGGAAATATTTGAACATCGGACTACAAGGGGCGTGCACTACTTCTCACTCCATTACATTAATCGACATATCATTTTCTCTATTGTGTTAAGCATTTTTTTCGGACAAAATGATCACAATGTAGTAGCTAGCTAGCCGACCACCGTAGCAAACGCCGGAGAAAGTGTAGAATGGGAGAGAAGCTAGAACTCAAGCTGAAGTCGCCGGTTGGAGCCGAAGCGGCTGGTTATCCGTGGCCATTACCAGTATACGTAAGTATTTAATCACACCAAACAATTTGCCAGCTAACGTATAACTTGGCCAAGCAAGTCAGTACTGGATGTATTAATCTGTGTAATGTAGCTAGCTAACGGTAGCTACTAGCTAAATATGCGCTTGCTAGCAAAGGTTACTTACTAAGGCAAGCCATGCAAGTCAGACCGCCCACCAGTGCACCACCACTGAGCTAGCATATAGATTATAGATAATTCATTTTCGGAGCTATCCAGAAGCGACAGATGTGAAGTGATAAAGTGGATATTGCATTACAGTATATCCATCAACTAAGTGGGATAGACACTTCATGTGGCCACACTGACTGTGAATAGGCTGGACAATAGAACGAGTCAAAATTCACCCAAGGTTGAAAAACTGCAATAGAACGTTGGCTAAACTGGAACACTAGCGCGAGCCCATAGCAAATGAATTGAATCGAACGTTCGCAGAGCCTATTTTGACTGGAATTATGCTTAGAATTCAATTTCACCTAAATGGCACCATTTAAATAAATCACTTTTCATATTACCCCTACAATCTGTTCTTAGGACGAAATTGAAGAAGAAGAAAAAACTCGTGTAGAAAGTAAACATCTGCACCTCGATGGTGTCAACTGTGCTTATGAGGAGGTAGGGAAAAAATAAAAACGTCGGACTATTTCTGGTCTAGTGATCGATGACAACCGAGCTCGCTGCCCAGACTTACATAAATACAAAGAGGAGATTCTTCTGATAAAAATGGTGTCCGACTTGAAAAAATCAAAATATACACATTGAGAGATATTTGGCCAAATAGACCGGCATGCTTCTCCATAGGAAAACAATGGGCGGAGTTCAGGGTTCCAAGGGCAAAGATTATTCTTGGCCTAGCATTTGATGACAACCGAGCTCGCTGCCCAGACTTCTATAACTACAAAGAGGAGATTCTCATGATTAAAAATGTTGTGTCCAGCCTACTGTGAACCTAAAACCAAGGCTAGCTAACGTTACTGTAGACATCGTTAGATAGGATGATTTGACAAATCACACGATAAACATTGCACACTTAGCTAACTACATCGGTTACTCGTTAGCTAATACTCCAATTTTTGGTTTTTGTTAGGTCATTAAGTTAGCTAGTTACGCTAGCTTTAACAGTTTTATTTGACTCGCGTTATAATTCTGTCTTACGCAAAACAATTTTACTGACGTTAGCTAGCTCGCTAACTTTAGCACCTGGACCTACTTACTAGCGCATACATAAAAATGGGTTAGTTACCGTTAAGTTTCTTTGCTAACTACTAACCATGTATCTATGTTAGCTAGCTAGCAAGTAATCTTTTTTTAACGTGTGGGTCAGACCCAGTGGGATGGTTTTAGCGAGACCCCCTGTGGTGTAACGTTAAAGTACTTAAGTAAAAATACTTCAAAGTACTACTTAAATAGTTTTTTGGGGTATCTGTACTTTACTATTTATATTTTTGATAACTTTTACTCCACTAACGTTACATTCCTAAAGAAAATAATGTACTTTTTACTCCATATTTTTTCCCCTGACACCCAAAAGTACTCATTACATTTTGAATGCTTAACAGGACAGGAAAATGGTCCAATTCACGCACTTCTCAAGAGAACATCCCTGCTCATCCCTACTACTTCTGATTTAGCGGACTCACTAAATACAAATGCTTCATTTGTAAATTATGTTGGAGTGTGCCCCTGACTATCCATAAATAAAATAAAAACAGAAAATTGTGCCGTCTAGTTTGCCTAATATAAGGAATTTGAAATGATTGATACTTAGGCATATTTTTGAAATTACATTAACTTTTGATACTTAAGTATATTTTAAATCAAATACTTTTAGACTTTTACTCAAGTAGTATTTTACTGGGTGACTTTCACGTTTACTTGAGTCATTTTCTGTTAAGGTATCTTCTATTAGGGTACTTTTTCCACGCCTGATAATACCAGTGATGGTGTAAACCTAAATCAGCATTTTGTTTGTGCAACAGTATCTTCTTAATCATAGAGGAATACATTAAGCATGAATGTTAGCTACATGAAGTAGCTAAGCGAGAACATTAAATGTAGCCAAATATTATAGGGTCCCCTAGGAAACACTTATCAACACTTTGGTTCCTACCCTGTCACAATAACTCCTCCCTAGCATTTTCATTCGTTGTCATGTCAAACAACACTGTATTCAAAGTGCCCACTATTATATTCTAACTATAGAATTAGAATAATCATATTTCCATGATTCCAACAGTTCACCCAAGTTTTTTGCTCTAAATCGCAAGTAACATTTCAGAAAATACTGACAATTATATTTGGTTGACGTTAAATTGAACAGTATAAAACAAAATATTTGGTTGATGTTAAATTGAACAGTATAAAACAATCAGAATGGAGAAAGACCCATTGAAATCACTTAGAATGTATGTGTTGCCACCCTAGGGTCACGCACTACTCATAAAGCAAATGTAGAACATTTATTATTCAAAAACATAAAATACCGTGAAATACCATCATTTGGCCATATCACCCAGCTCTAGGACCATGACCAAGCCTCTTTAGATTTTGCATCAACAATTTTTTTTTTTTGCATGCACAACATGCTGCTGTAATATTTTAACCTATGTGGAACTTACTAGACATATGTTGAAAATATTTGTCCTAGTTTGGGCCATAGTGCAACTCCAACAATACATTTGCTGGCAGAGCTGACTGTGTTTAGTCCTTGAATGTGCAGCATACCTTGAAGATATCCTTTAGCTGAATGCTCAAGTTTAGCAGATGGTTGTTCAAGGGGGAACAGAAATGGAAGCAGATGAAATGGTTGCGGTTTCTCTGGTGGCTTGAAGTGTGTTTCAGGTGTATTTCTCATTTTATAGTCAATTGTGGTGAGACTGTGCAAAAAAAAACTGAAACGAAATTTCTCAGAACTGAACGTTGGAGTGTTATGTCACATTGGGTAATGCTCCTTTACGTCAGAGTACAGGAACTAGGCAGTGCTGCTGCTGACGCAATCCTCTACAGTTGGACTTGGCTGACTTCACTCCATTACGCCAGAGACTGGCTTTTGCAAAGGCATTTGCAAACTGTTTAGAGCTGCTGGTGCCTCCAGTTATTCTGTTGAGAAGTTGGTGTCTTGATATCATAAATATAGACTTGAATATCATAGGCATGTCCTGCACTGAGTAAAGAGGCAGCCAGTGCTCATTATCTGTGTGTGTGGAGTCCTAGCCCTGTTTTCAATAAAGACCTCCTACACTTTTCCTCTATATGCACTTTGAGGACAGGGAGGGGCATAAAATAAGACTAGGATTAAAAAGCACTTGATTCTACTTGAGTCTGCAAATCACATGCCCTTGGGATGTTTCATTGTGGCTATTTTTGCACAGTTTGATCTATTGAAGAGGACTGTCTGACTGTAATAACTCTTGAGCAGACAACTTCATTTCCATGAGTGTTACTGTGCAATATGTCACTATTCAGATTGAGTTGTATTTTGTTTGCTCATTGTCATTAATAATGCTGCCCACTGCTCTCCACCACCAAAGATACATCACACATATTCCAATACTTCTGACTCCCGAAGTGCAACCCAAATCGCTCCATTCACCCACAGAGAAACAACGCACACTGTTCTCTTATGTTGTGCAGTGAACAACAACAGAGTTGTAATATATGCCGCCTGCATGTCTCCCCACGCCGAAGCTGTTACCACCACATGCTTGAATACTCTCTCTCACACACAGTCACCATCTGCGTATTTAAATCATCTGTAACTGCTTCCATATGAAGTACACCTCTTCTGCTGCAGAGGCTTTTGTGATTTTTTTTCTCTTGTTGCTTTAACTAAAGCCAGAATGCCTTTAAACAAGACACTATTTGATTCAATGTCTTCTTGCCTAGTTTGTGTTGTCGATAGCCTAGCTAATGGTGTTCCTTTTTTCTTCTCAAGTGTGTTTGAATTTCAACTTTGTAACAAGCCAATAACCATTCATCAATGTCTTGAGAAGCACTCATTGGACAAACGTGACCTGTGTTGTTATCAGTGAAGAAGATAAAGCTGACATTTATGTATAAGGCAGTTCCACCCGCCTCCCTCACCTACTGAAAAACATGTGGGTGAAAACGGATACTGATAAGGACAATACGTCACTGAACCATAGTCCAACAGCTATAGAAGCCTGTCACCATGTTCTAGGACAGGCAGCGCTTTGATGAAAAGGGGTTTGATGGAGTCAGTTATTTTTCTCTGTGGTAATGAGATCACTGTTGCACTCGGTTAGTTATTCCTTTATTGGCCATTAGTAATACGTAGTGGAGCGGACGTTATGCCCCGGCCGTGCGTCATGGTGAGGTGAAGAGAGTGTGAAAGAGAGGTGAGATGGAAGGAGAGAGTGGGTGGGTGCGTCAGTTCAGTCACTGTGCCCACAGCAGGGGGTCAGGAGGAGCGGAGGAGAAGAGAGCGCAGGGGTTGGCTGAGAGCTCCTCTCTCACGTGCCACACGCTCTCTTTCTCTCAGCCAGAGTTTATTTTTAGCACCAGCGTGGTTGTTGCTGCGTGCCGTCTGTGAGCGGCAGGAACACCCCCCCTCCCACCGCCTCCGCACACACACACTCACGCACGCACTGTGAAGAGGCTGATTGTATGTGCACACACTGCTGTCTGTCTGGGACTAGCGCGTTAACCCTTTACACAATTGTAGCACAGTAAGCTTCTTGGGGCCCTCCTTTTGGCTGCATTTATTTGGTGGTTGTTGTATTACTAGGCTATTCATAGCAGCATTTGCTCCTCTTGTGAAACGCTTTGCTTCCCTTGTGGCGGGAGATTTTATTTCATACATATTTCATGTGGTGCTATAATCTCAGACCTGGTATTACTGGCAGCGGCGCCATGGCGGGAGTTGTGGTGCTATTGAGCGGGAAGAGCTGAGCCTAGTAACTGGAGGCTGCTACTGTGCCAAAGCCAGTCCAGCTGAAAGCAGCTGGGCCTGGCTGGCTGGAGCTCGTTCTCTACCTTCCTCCCTCACTCCCGCCCTCCTTCCCTCTCTCCGAGCCCCTCCCAGGCCCCGCGCTGGAGCAGGACACAGAAAGTGGGTCACTGGGTCAGCAGCCAGTGTGACTGAAATCCTGCAGTTCTTCCCATGCTGCAGCAGTAGCAGCAGTGCCCTGACAAAACCCAGCTAACCTAAGTGACAGAGAGCTTCACATGCACATGGTCTCCCAGACCGCATCCAGTTAGAGAATGTTAGCTTGATAAAAGTGATACACTCACAGTGGTGTCTCCTGAATTGTTATGCTGGCAGTCATACTGAGTGTGTCACACTAACTACTATGGTTTGCACTGTGTGTGGATTATTAAGTCATTGAGTGCAGCTGGCCTTATCTGACCCGGCTGTCTGAACTCGTGTTGGTAGCTGTTAGCATATTTGTGTACATTATTCGGATATCCGTATTTAGCTTTTGGTTACTGCCAGTCTGTTATATACTGTAGTAATAAGTCTATGGTATTTTTATTGCCTGTCAATAAATGCTTTTTGCATAAACAAATCGTACTGAGAGTTTACTCAATCTCTCTTCTCTCCTGTGTTCACTTTCTGTCTCCAGGATAAACACCATGATGCTGCTCATGAAATCATTGAGACCATTCGGTAAGTAACTACCAACTTTCTCCTATCAATCTCAAAAGCATTGTGCAGTGAGTGACTGCACTTCTTGACTGAGTTAGGCTAGATCTAAGTAAACTCACACTGTATTGACCATTGTTCTCAGGTGGGTGTGTGAGGAGATCCCAGACCTTAAACTGGCCATGGAGAACTATGTCCTCATCGACTACGACACCAAGAGGTGAGCTGAGGGTCAGACAATGAGGAACAAGAACTATGATGCTGCTCTGAAGCACAGTCTACCAGAGCACCTGTAGTCACAGTCAAATACCATAATAACATAACACTTAGACATCCAGTTTTACATTTGAAGGATAATTATTCCCAGAAGGTAATAAAGATATTAATGGCAGCGATGCTCATTTAGAAATATTTTTGTTTCCTGTGGCAGCAGCCCAAAAGAGATGAGAAGGAGTCTTGTAGAGGGGAGTAAAACTGATATGCAATTAGCATTCCTGTGTCCACGGTGCTGGACAAACTCACAAACATCAGCACAAACGAAGTCATGGGCTGTTGGTTTCCTTGTCCATGTTTCTTGTCATAAGATGTTGATAGAAGTCATCCCCAGCCATGTTGTTTCTTTATTTCTATGTGTGTTTTTGTTACAGCTTCGAGAGTATGCAGAGACTTTGTGACAAATACAACAGAGCCATCGACAGCATCCACCAGCTGGTGAGTTGGAATATCTCCAGAGGAGTTGCGTCGAAAGCTTATTTGTGCGCACAATTAATTCAAACAGACTTCTTTCTTGTAGATGTTTTGCCACCATGGGTAAAACCTAGCTCACTTGAGCCCAGCAATATGTTTATATCCTAGCTATGTAATGTACTCATTCTAAACCTCCTGTTCTGTGTGTGTCACAGTGGAAAGGCACAACACCGCCCCTGAAGCTGAACAAGCGGCCGTCCAATGGGCTGCTCAGACACATCCTGCAGCAGGTGTACAACCACTCGGTCACGGACCCCGAGAAGCTCAACAACTATGAGCCCTTCTCCCCCGAGGTGTACGGCGAGACCTCTTTCGACCTGGTGGCGCAGATCATCAACGAGATGGAGATGATGGAGGACGACACCTTTGTAGACCTCGGCAGCGGTCTGTGTTTGTTTATGACGTCTATGTTTACTTTTGAATGAGATAAGCAGTCTCAATGTGAGTCTCTGTGTTGATGTGTCTAAATGAGCAGGTTGGTGCTATTTTTGACTCGTAATCATCTGTAATTGCAGGAGTGGGACAGGTGGTGCTGCAGGTCGCCGCAGCAACAAACTGTAAACACTACTTTGGTGTGGAGAAGGCAGACATTCCAGCCACTTATGCTGAGGTAAGTTCCCACATCTAGCTTAAGGGTCTTGGTAATCTTGATGGTTGTCAGTCAACAAAGAAGGAACATATTTTAGAATTACTAATGTATGTTGTTTTCCTTTAAGTCCATGGATGAAGAATTTAAGAGATGGATGAAGTGGTATGGGAAGAAACACGGGGAGTACACGGTATGTGGTATTGTAATGACAGACGTGTCACTCAGAAATTGTCCGTGAGTCAGCGATGTGCAACTCGTGTTCCTCTTTATTTTAAAGCTGGAGAGGGGGGATTTCCTGTCTGAAGTGTGGAAGGACAGGATAGCCAACACAAGGTGCAGTACCTCTATATAGACTGGACGCTTCCACTCTCACTGAGATGTCACTTTGTATTTACACACGTCTGAACACATGAGGAGAAACATCTGCACATCTTCAAGTCTAAATCTTTTTTTACCCTCTTCCCTTTTCTCCTGTTCACCGTTTGTCTAGCAGTGTTATTTTTGTGAACAACTTTGCCTTTGGTCCAGAGGTGGATCACCAGCTGAAGGAGCGCTTTGCTAACATGAAGGAAGGTAGGTAGCAAATGGCCCTTTTGTTACCCAGTGTCAAGGACACCCTGCCATATTGTTGTTACAGAAAATTAAGAACCTGTGATCATTTCATTAGGTTATTGATTCAGCTGCTTTCATTAGTAAAAACAAGAGAGAGGGTAGCATGCTGTAGCTAATGGCAGCTGTGTCAACACCACACACTTGACCTCTGACCCCTCAGCTGTGTGACCTTTCCTCCACATGACCCCGTCTTTTAAAAGACAGACATGAGAGGATGATCTATGCTACCATTGATAATGTATAGCAGACACACACATAGATCAATGGTTTGATCTGGGACTGATTATAGATCAGTGTTTGTATTGTTTAGTTTTAATCTGTGTGCCTTCATGAAAAGGTCATCTTTGTTTCTCTCTTTTAGGTGCGAAAATTGTATCGTCAAAACCTTTTGCACCTCTACATTTTAGAATCAACAGTCGAAACTTGAGTGGTAAGTCTTCATCATGGAGCATGTTCTGGGCAGACCCCGGAAACGGAACTACAGAAATGTCAACAGCCTTATGTAGATAATGTTATTAACATGAACACTGTCTGATTCAAAACTTGTAAAAGTTGCACATAAATGTTTTCTCTTTCATCAACGTTGCGATATTTAGCATCAATCACAGCGCATCTTGGGTCATTTCCCTTGCAACGTTGCTATGTTTAACCTTGGTTACTTTTGTTGCAAACTGGCGTTCGGTGTTCGTCGTTGCACCAGCTCAAATAACATGTTACCTTCACTGATCCAGATGAACCCCGAAACGAGGAAATACACTACATGACCAAAAGTATGTGGACACCTGCTCATCGAATATCTCATTCCAAAATCATGGGCATTAATATGGAGTTGGTCGCCCCTTTGCTGATTTAACAGCCTCCACTCTTCTGTGAAGGCTGTCCACTAGATGTTGGAACATTGCTGCGGGGAGTTGCTTCCATTCAGCCACGAGCATTAGTGAGGTCGGGCAATGATGTTGGGCGATTAGGCCTGGCTTGCGGTCGGTGTTCCAATTCATCCCAAAGGTGTTCGATGGGGTTGAGGTCAGGGCTCTGTGCAGGCCAGTCAAGTTCTTCCACACGATTTCGACAAACCATTTCTGTATGGACCTTGCTTTGTGCACGGGCGCATTGTCATGCTGAAACAGGAAAGGGCCTTCTCCAAACTGTTGCCACAAAGTTGGAAGCACAGAATCGTCTAGAATGTAATTGAATGCTGTAGAATTAAGATTTCTCTTCACTGGAACTAAGAGGCCTAGCCCGAACCATGAAAATAAGCCCCAGACCATTATTCCTCTGCCACCAAACTTTACAGTTGGCACTATGCATTGGGGCAGGTAGCGTTCTCCTGGCATCCGGCAATCCCAGATTCGTCCGTCTGACTGCCAGATGGTGAAGCGTGATTCTTCACTCCAGAGAACACGTTTCCACTGCTCCAGAGTCCAATGACGGCGAGCTTTACACCACTCCAGCCGACGCTGGCATTGCGCATGGTGATCTTAGGCATGTGTGCGGCTGCTCGGCCATGGAAACCCATTTCATTAAGCTCCCAACGAACAGTTCTTGTGCTGACGTTGCTTCCAGAGGCAGTTTGGAACTCAGTAGTGAGTGTTGCAACTGAGGACAGACGTTATGTACGCGCTTCAGCAGCTGTCCCGTTCTGTGAGCTTGTATGGCCTACCACTTTGTGGCTGAGCCGTTGTTGCTCCTAGTCGTTTCCACATCACAATAACATCACTTAAAATTGACCGGGGCAGCTCTAACAGGGCAGAAATTTGACGAGCTGACTTGTTGGAAAGGTAGCATCCTATGAAGGTGCCACGTTGAAAGCCACTGAGCTCTTCAGTAAGGCCATTGTACTGCCAATGTTTGTCTATGGAGATTGCATGGCGGGGTGCTCGATTTTATACACCTGTCAGCAACGGGTGTGGCTGAAATAGCCGAATCCACTCATTTGAAGGGGTGTCCACATATTTTGAATGTATAGTGTATGTTTTAACCATGTATAGTGGTTTTCTCAGTTAATAGAAGATGTTTTCGCAGCTTTATTTAGCCCACAAGGGCCATCATTGCTTTTGCCTGCTAGCCAAACTACAGACCGCACAACGTTTGCTAGCTAGCACAGCTCTCAAAACAATCAAGGTCTTGACAACTAAATAAAGCACTGTTCTGGCATCTGAGAAAAATCAATTTAGCATGTTTCAACAGCTTCTTATCTTATATTATTTTGGAATTCGTCCGGTACATGTGTTGCTTTCTGCAAGCATGGACAACAGAAGTAACAATTGTAACCAAGATATAACATGGCAACCTCCATAATGTTGAGGTTTACCCAAATTACCCAAAATGTGCTATTATTTCAAAATTGTACCTTTTTTTGATTTATAATATTTAATTAATGTGCACCTTTAAGTTGTAGAACACAAAACATTATTTAGAAAATGATGGGTCACACTTTCTCTACAGATGGTCATACTATTAACAAATTATCTGTTGATAAGCAACTGCTTGTTAGGGTTAGAATAAGGGTTAAGGGTAGTACATAGTTAGTTGAAATGTTACTGATATTCTATCCTAATGTAGCAGGCATAAAATAAATGCTTGAAACTATACTGAACAAAAATATAAACGCAACATGTAAAGTGTTGATCCCAGAAATGTTCCATATGCACAAAAAGCTTATTTATTTCTAATTTTGTGTACAAATTTGTTAACATCCCTGTTAGTGAGCGTTCCTCATTTGCCAAGATAATCCACCCACCTGACGTGTGGCTGATTTTTAAACAGCATGATCATTACACAGGTGCACCTTGTGCTGGGGACAAAAGGCCATTCTAAAATGTGCAGTTTTGTCACACAATGCCACAGATGTCTGAAGTTTTTAGGGAGCGTGCAATTGGCATGCATATTTACATTTACATTTTAGTCATTTAGCAGACGCTCTTATCCAGAGCGACTTACAGTTAGTGAATACATTTTTTTTTTTTATACTGCCCCCCCGTGGGAATCGAACCCACAACCCTGGCGTTGCAAACGCCATGCTCTATCAACTGAGCTACATCCCTGCCGGCCATTCCCTCCCCTACCCTGGATGACGCTGGGCCAATTGTGCGCCGCCCATGAGTCTCCCGGTCGCGGCCGGCGGCGACAGAGCCTGGATACTGACTGCAGGCGACAGAGCCTGCATACTGACTGCAGGAATGTCCACCAGAGCTGTTGCCAGAGAATGTAATGTTCATTTCTCTACCATAACATAGTTTTAGAGAATTTGGCAGTACGTCCAGCCGGCCTTGTAACTGCAGACCACGTGTAACCACTCCAGCCCAGGACCTCCACATCCGGCTTCTTCACCTGCGGGATCATCTGAGACCAGCCACCCAGACAGCTGATGAAACTGTGGGTTTGCAAAACCAAAGAATTTCTGCACAAACTCAGAAACCGTCTTAGGGAAGCTCATCTGCGTGCTCGTCTTCCTCAACAGGTTCTTGACCTGACTGCAGTTCGGCGTTGTAACCGACTTCAGTTGGCAAATGTTCCCCTTCGATGGCCACTGGCACGCTGGAGAAGTGTGCTCTTCACGATTAATCCCTGTTTCAATTGTACCGGGCAGATGGCAGACGGCGTGTATGGTGTCGTGTGGGCGAGCGGTTTGCTGATGTCAACGTTGTGAATGAAGTGCCCAATGGTGGCGGTGGGGTTATGGTATGGGCTGGCATAACCTACAGACAACAAACAAAATTGCATTTTATCAATGGCCATTTTGAATGCACAAAGATACCGTGACAAGATCCTGAGCCCATTGTCATGCCAATCATCCACCGCCATCACCTCATGTTCCAGCATAGTAATGCACGGCCCCATGTCGCAAAGATCTGTACACAATTCCTGGAAGCTGAAAATGGCCTGCATACTGACCAGACATGTCACCCATTGAGCATGTTAGGGGTGCTCTGGATCGACGTGTACAACAGCGTGTTCCAGTTCCCGCCAATATCCAGCAACTTCTCACAGCCATTGAATAGGAGTTGGACAACATTCCACATGCCACAGTCAACAGCCTGATCAACTCTGTCGGGCTGCATGAGGAAAATGGTGGTCACACCAGATACTGACTGGTTTTCTGATCCTCGCGCCTACCTTTTTTAAAAAGGTATCTGTGACCAACAGATGCATATCTGTATTCCCAGTCATGTGAAATCCATAGATTAGGTCCTAATGATTGTATTTCAATTGACTGATTTCTTTATGAACTGTAACTCAGTAAAACCTTTGAAATTGTTGCATGTTGCGTTTATATTTTTGTTCAGTGTAGATCCCCTACCTACTGGTCTTGACGATAAGAAGAAAATACTGTCTGGGGAGATTCTCTTCTGCACCGTTCAACCAATTCAGTAAATGTGGAGGAGTTAAGATGGAGTGTCGCCTTGTTAACGTCTCTTTCCATTTCCCCTGAAAGCCAGAACATCCGGATGTTGGGGACTCTGGAGAGGCTACTGATAGTCTGAAGATGTAGTGTGTCTACAGATGCACTATCCAAATAAACTGTTAACAAATGATGCTGACATTTAGCATTTCCGCTTCTACCTGGGTCACAAAACACCTTTTCTGAGAAATCTTTTGGTGGGTGGCCCTTGGGCTACATATCCTAGAGTGTATTTCAATGAACTAAAACATTTAGTTGATTTCCTTTGTTTCTCCCTTTAGACATTGGAACAATAATGAGAGTCGTTGAGCTGTCTCCATTGAGGGGTTCAGTGTCCTGGACAGGGAAGCCAGTTTCCTACTACCTGCATACGATAGACCGCACCATAGTGAGTCCTGCTTTCCTCTTTTATACTCTCAAAACATCTTCTCTGTCCAACACACAATGTTGCAATGGCAGTTTCTCCATTTAATGAAGGGTAACCTTGAACTGAATTGAATGGCCCACGCTTCAAAGGTCTCCATCAGTTCATCTGTCCTTTTTCTATATGTGTATCCAATACCATGGTAAATAACACACCCACGTGATATTTTCTGAAAATGCGTACGGTAGCAGTACTCAGAACATGTTTAGTCGGACATATCCCTGCAGGAAACAACTGCAACTGCTGGTATAGCCCTGCAGTGGACAGAGGAGATGTGGTACAGCGACAGGTGATGGAGCAACCAGCATTACTACTACATGTTGTACCATGAGTGTTTTCAACTAGTTTAGAAACACTGAAAACGAGACTTAGTACTTTTTTGCAAACAGTTAGCCTAACTGCAAGCAGAAAATCTTAACCTTTCTGCCTGTCAGTTGTGGGGGGCATATTTTGCCAATAGAACCTTGAATATTCTCTCTTTGGTTATGTTTTGTCTTGATCCTTGTCTATACCGGTCCGTAACAGTCTGCTTAAAAACTTAGCCAGTTGTTTCACTTGCGCATTCAAGCACTGAGTCAAGCGCAAGTGAAACAACTGGCTAAGTTATTTTTTTCCCTATCCATTCACTTGAGGCAGTGGAAACGGTGAGGTCATCGCTGCATTGTTTCTGTATCTCCTCACTCACATGCACATGTTGGAGGGCTTATGGACAGTGTCACACAAGGTGACTGCACTAAGGAGAGAGAGAGAGAGAGAGAGAGGGGAGAGTGAAGTGTGCTATCTATGCCTCTGTGTCCTTGTGCAATACTTGATACCTTCTTTTCTTTTTCAGCTTGAAAACTATTTTCATAGTCTCAAAAATCCTAAACTCAGGGTAAGCTCCATTATGTTCCCTTGGTCACTATATTTTATGTTGCCCGCAGAGTACGAGTAATGACAATCTTAGTCACTTTGCAGTTGCACCCAGTTTATATGCCCTGCTGAACTATTCATATGGTAAACAACACTAAGATGTTCCTATCTGTTTTAGGAGGAGCAAGAAGCAGCTAGGCGTCGACAAGAAAAGAACAGTAAAGACAGTAAAAGCAACACCACCACCCCAACCAAGGCAAAGGAGCACAAGGTAAGTCCCTTTGTCCACGAGTGGCCTTGCTATCCCTACATCGTCTTTCACGTCTCTATGCTCAGTTCTTTTTCCCTATGAGATCACCTCTCTATCTTGGTTTGTTTTCGCTCTCACTCTGGCCTCTCCCTGTGTGTGTCTCAGGATTCCTGCGGGGAGGATGAGCAACCGGGGCTATTGGCAGCCGTGAAGGCGTCACCCAAACCACGCCGCGCCAAACTCCTCAGCAAGGGCCGCAAGCTGAGTGCTCGGAAGCGCGGGCGTCCCAAGAAGGCTGCCGTGACCGCAGCCGAACGCAAGAGCAAGAAGAGCCAGAGTGCCCTGGAGCTGCTGCACGCCAAGACCCTCTCTGCAGCACCCCCTCAGGGTGAGCCACCTGCTCACTCACACACATTCCTACCGAGGGCTGTGTCCATATACCCTTGTGCATTTGTGTTTTATTTAGCCCTAAACTACACATTTTGGTCCATGTTTTTAGTTGACTTTCTGGGTTGTTTCTACAGATGCATACAGGTCACCTCAAAGTCCCTTCTACCAGCTACCTCCTAAAGTTCAGCACTATGCGTCTGGGCAACTGCTTCTGGGCCCCACTCCTCCAGGCCTGCAACAGCTTCTAGGTGAGCCCCGCTACCCTGACCCCACCCTTAGATATCACACAGACCTGTCTGTCAGTCACAGCCAGCAGAGCTGAAGGCCAGTCCTGATAACCGTCCTCTCGGTCTCTCCACCCACAGACAACATTAAAGTCCAGTACCTCCAGTTCATGGCCTACATGAAGACACCTCAGTACCGTATTCACTTGCAGCAAGTCCTGGAGCAGGAGAAGGTAAATAGAATGTCCAAATCACTCAATCCATTTTGTAAAAGCTAATAATCCATTTGACAACATTATTGCCACCTCCTTAAAGAGTAATAGATGATCTCATAAATTACTGCATTCAGATTCACTCCCTTAGGCTCATACTTCCACTCTCAACCCTCCCTTTATCAGTCATGTTGAAGGAGACTAACCCCCTGGGAATGTTGCCTCTGATTTAGCTTCGACCTCTAAACCTTTCCCTTTTCTCTTGTGTTCCTCCTTCCGTCTCTCCCTGTCTCTCCTCCACCTCTGCAGCTCAAACACCGAGAGCTTTCTGGGCAGGCGGAGCAGCTGCAGACTGTGTGTCAGACCCACAAAGAGAAGATCAAAGGGCTCTTCCACACCAAACTTGATGAGGTAGGCAGACAGTGGTAACGTGGTGAATGTCTAATGAAACCAGTTGGTAATGAGAAGCAAGTGGTGGGGAGTACTCGATCCCCAAACGTCTTACGCTATGTCTGTGTTCCCCTCAGCTGGGAGTGAAGGCCCTGACTGTGGAGGACCTACTGCAGGCCCAGAAGGAGATCTCAGCCCACAACCATCAGCTGAAGGAGCAGACCAAGCAGCTGGAGAGAGACATGGCCGAGCTGAGGGACCACAGCCTGCTCCTGGTGAGACAACCTCGCTACTCCTGGGTGCCATCTCTCTGGCCTTTTTCACATTGGGCTTGATCTGCATGTTGGGCATTCTGTCAGACATATAGGCCAGTGACCTGTAACTAACTATAACGGTCTGTCTCAGTTGAAGTCTCGGTGTGAAGAGCTAAAGCTGGATTGGAGCTCTCTGTGTCTTGAGAGCCTGCTGAAGGAGAAGCAGGCCCTGCGCAGACAGATCTCAGAAAAACAGCGCCGCTGTCTCGAGCTACAGGTACACACCTCTCTGTGCACCTTTCTCTCTCTTCCCCCTATCTCTACCTACAAAATTAGAAATAGTGGAGGAATCGGTCATTACTGTTATTGTGAAGCACTTTGTGACAGGTTTTTGTTAGCAAAGTGATGTTCCTATTCCTTACCTTGTGTAACGACTCCCCCTGGTGTTGGTTCTCAGATCAGCATCGTGGAGCTGGAGAAGAGTCAGAGGCAACAGGAGCTGCTCCAGCTCAAGTCCTACAGTCCCTGTGAGGGCTCCCCCTACCGCAAGGGCCTCCCCGGCCTGGAAGGCCTCCCTCGCCTGGACCTCGACACCCCCAAACTGAGCCTGGCCGTGGCCGGCCTCAGCCCAGAGCTGTCCATCAACGGCACCGCCTCGCCCTGCTTCGACAGGGGGGGCACCAAGGGAGAGCTCCTCTCCCGCTACCTGCCCATCTCGCCTGACCACGAGATCGTGCCCCCCACCCCGGACATCCGGCACAGGCAGCTGGGTCACCCCCTCCCTGACTACACCCGCTTCTCCCCGGCCAAGATCGCCCTGCGCAGACACCTGAACCAGGACTCTAGCACTGCACACTTCAGAGGCTTGGGCTTCACTGGTCTCAGGTAGAGTCCTGCACGGGTCCGTTTTTTGGAGCCGCAACCGCCCCGCGCTGGCCACATCAATTCGGAGCCCCACCCGATATCCGACATCAGGACAGATTTTTCTCTGCAACCCGACCCACCCGCATAGAATTGTTCCGAGAATCGATCCGTGACCCGCCAAATAACATCCATTTATTTAATAGTTTTTATGACTCCAGAGTAGTAGGGTATTCCCATTCCCTGCATGAATTAATTTGTCTATTTATGTCTATTAAAAATGTTGATAAAAGGAAACCATGCGCAATGCGATGCGGCACATTGACAACTCAAATCGCTTTGAAAAAAAGCCTTCTAATTAACCTCCTTAACAAATGAAAGCCTATAGCCGACATAACAAAACAATACCTTTACATTCAATATTGTTTCAATAATCAAATAGTTTACCGTAATTGAAACTTAAATACAAATTTCCCAGAATCTAATAGGCTATTGGCTACTCAAACTTTTACCAGCCGCACAGGTGTGAACTTTATATTGCCTGCGTATGGTCTAAATGCACGAAAGCCTGAATTAATGTAATAATTAACTGAATTATTGTAAACAAATACCTGCTTGCACTTTTGCAGGCTGTGTATCCATCTACTGGGTTGTTGTCCTCCTTGTCCACACTGACTCCAAAAGCCTTCCAAAACTGGGGATTTCACTCGTGCAGCACCTGTTTCCACGATGGTGTATTCATCATAACCTTTTTATTTCTCCTGTTACGTTAGCCATTTTCCCATGAGTCAGGGAAAATAAACTTGCCAATGTATTGTTGTGTGGCGGAAGGGAACATAAGCTCTGCACGTGGACAAATTAGGAATGTTTCAGCACCACACAAGAAATGGACAGTTCCCTGCTCCACTCTCGCTGCGTGGCTGGTAGCCTAGGCTATGTCTGCCTCACCGCTCACATAGCCTAATTGAATTCGCAACACAATTCAACAGAACAAGCTCCTAAAAAATATGATCTTGATTTAAAACGTTAAACGCAATATCATTGTTCTGAACCGCGAGCCGACCCGCGGGTTGAAAGAATGTTTTCATTCCACCCGCCAGCTGATTTTTTTTGCGGGTCATCCGCGAGGAACCGTGGGTATCCGACCCGATGCAGGACTCTAGTCTCAGGTTAGTTATCAACAGACTGACATAGTAGATTGTCCTGAAAACATGGAGATTTGTTACATGTTTGTTGAGTACTGTATTCCTGACTGTGTTTTTCTATTCCTGCAGGGGGGATATGGGTGCCATCACCTCTCCATTAGGTGCTAAACTGAGCTGCCTGTCTCCCAACTCATCAGACAGTCAGCAGAACAACACACCCAGGAGTGCTGAGAGGGTAACTGTCTGTCCAAACATTTTACATTTTTACATTTTAGTCATTTAGCAGACGCTCTTATCCAGAGCGACTTACAGTTAGTGAGTGCATACATTATTGTATTTTTATATACTGGCCCCCCGTGGGAATCGAACCCACAACCCTGGCGTTGCAAACGCCATGCTCAACCAACTGAGCTACATCCCCAAACAATGACACATAGCCTACCCTGCTGACTCACACACAGTATGTACTCAGTCTGTCTGACTGGTCCTCCCTAACTGCCCTCCTGTCTCTGTCTGTGTGTGTGTGATGTCCAGGGGGGTAAGGAGAAGAGTCCAGCAGGGAGTCAGGGTGACGCCATCACCAGCCTGCCCATCAGTATCCCCCTCAGCACAGTGCACCCCAGCAAGCTCCCCGTTAGCATCCCCCTGGCCAGTGTGGTGCTGCCCAGCCGAGCAGAGAGACTGGTGGGTACATATGGCTCATATAACTCTGGCTTAGAGCAGTGGTTCCCAAACATTTTCACTCTGGACAGTTGATCTGGATATTTCTGACAAGTTATAAATGACATGATGAGGAAAACTGTTGATTCACTATCCAATTTCGAAGTTGCACCTTGTGCATTCTACTATTACAACTTTCAAGATTAGGTTGAAAGCCCGTCTGAGTTTGGGAACCACTGGCTTAGAGAATGGCTACAGGTTGATTTCCGACTGGGTAGTAAGGTCATGTGTGCTGTAATAAACCACTGTGTTGACTCAAACTCTCTGTGTTTGTTATTGTAGAGGAGCACACCAAGTCCTGTGTCCCAGACAGGCCAGACCAACGGTAAGCAGCTCCCAAAACACTATTACCTTGTATACCATATTGATCTTATCCAGTGAATCCTCAATGTGTTGAAACATATCATGACTGGCCAGTGTCCAACCCCCTCTGTCCTTCCTCAGGGTACTCCTCTAGCTCAGGGCTGATGAATGGAGGCTCTCACTCTGAGGACCAGGATGGGGCTGCCCCCTCCCCTCCCTCTCACGGTGCCCCTCCTATGGGACCAACACGAGGCCACAGCCCCCCCCTCAGCACCGGAGGGGTCCTCCAGTATGCTGACGGCCCCCCCAGAATCCTCCCTGAGGACGCGACCGAGCGGCAGGGCGAGTCTGACTCGGAGCCCCAGGACAGCGAGTCCAGACGCCGCATGTTCTTTTCTTTGTCGTCTTCCTCCTCCTCTGGGGGCGCCGCGTCTCGCCTCCACCTCTGCTCGGCCAGACAGAGCCAGCATCACCACGGGAGCCACAGTAACCACAACAATCACCACCACAACCGCTCGCCGGGCTCCCAGCATACAAACTCTCACAGTCATGGGTCTCAGGAGGAACGCAAGCGTGGGAGGAGGAAGCGCAGCTCAACGGGGGCTCAACCTGCCAGCGGCTCCCCAAAGAGGAGGTCCTTTCCTGGGCTTAGCTCCACCAATCACCCCTCTGGATCCCCACTCAACATCAACTCCATGGTGAGTCAAGCCACATTCAGGTTGCTTCCGTGTTCGTTAAAACGTAGTACACGGCTACAATGGCTTGGTTGCAGCGCAGTACTTGCTACAAGAGTTGTATGTTTGATTCCTTCTATATCTAGGCCCTACTGAATACATATTTTAACTGTTGGCTTAAGATGCACAATGCAGAAATCACTCTGCCATTTCCTGGTTTCTAGAATTCTAATAGTTTGCCTAATTTCAGTTTGTGACAAAACAAGCAAGTATAGAGTTAGACAATCATTGTACCATCTAAACCGCTGTGAAATATATTTTCCATAACCAAAAATATTGTATTTTTGAATTTTTGAAGCTGGTGTACAAAACCGAAAGTAAAAGACGCAAAAAACTAAACTTCAAAACAGGAAGCATAGAAGTAGCGACCATAGAACAGATCTACAGCTTCTTAGACTTGCTTTCAATGAGAATTACATATCTATAACTCATATTTCCATGTGAATTTTGTCAGGCCGCCCCAAAAGTGACATATTGTAGCTTTAGGGTTAGACCCCAAGTGGTGCATGTTTTGGTTTTTGCCCTAACACTACACAGCTGATTCAAATGATCAAAGCTTGATGATTAGTTCATTATTTGAATCAGCTGTGTAGTGCTAGGGCAAAAACCAAAACGTGCACCCCTTGGGGTCCCGAGGACCGAGTTAGGGAAACCCATGGTTAGGGCTAACCCTGTTTTCTGTGTTTGTCGTGTCAGGTGAACAACATTAACCAGCCTCTGGAGATCGCTGCCATCTCTTCCCCGGAGCAGTCTGGCCGTAGCTCCTGTGGTCCAGATATGGACCAGCCCCCCGTACTGAAGAGAGAACGCCCTCTGGAGATGAATGGCTCAGGACGCTACTCCTCCGCACCCAGCTCTGACGACGACTCTGGCTACCCTGCTGACAGCTCCAGCTCAAGGTATAGTAAACGGTGAAGCGAAAAGCCATGTGGCTGCTGACTCATTTCTACAGCAGAGTACATTTTCTTTAATTTGTCTTGTTTTAGAATTGAAAGGAAGATTGCCACTATTTCCTTGGAGAGCCGAGATGGACCAGGCAGATCAGGGGACAGGGAGCGTGGTAAGGAACGTCCAAAAATGCTGAAGCTGCATAATTAACATGATATCACTGTCAGCTATCTACTGTGCTTTTTCCTTCGCTCTATTTTTGTTTTCTATCTCACTTTTTCAATATTGGGTTAACAGGAAGGAAGTCAGGAGGCAGCAGCGGTAACAGCACAGGAAGTGAGGTCTCCTCTTCATCTTCCTCCTCATCCTCCTCATCCAACAGCAAGTGGAAATCCACCTTCTCCCCCATCTCAGACCTCAAGCAGCCCCTGCCCGAGCTGAGGCAGGGGGGCTCCCCCTTCGGCACGGGGAGAGAGCCGCGGGGCCTGGGCACGGGTACGGACTCAGACTCTGATCACAAACCGCAGCAGCAGAGGAGGGGGAGTGAGGGGGCCGGGGGTGAGCCCTCAGGGTTTCAGGACATCCCCCTTAACCTTTTCCTCAGCCAGGAGTCTGGGGGACGGCCGGGGGCAGGGGCCCAGGGAGGAAGCAGCTCTGAGAGGCAGGCCATGCCCAAACAGAAGCCCCGGGGTGAGCGGGAGCTTAAGACATCCAGCAGCATGGGCAACAGCCAGAACCTCTTCATCTCTGCTGCCGCCAGCGGGGGTATCCTGAGCGGCAAGGTGGGGGGCAGCCCTGTATCTTCAGCCTCAGGGGCCTCTGTGGGACAGTACATGGGGTCCCAGTTCCCCCTTGGGGGGGCCTCTGTCCTCCAGTCCCTGTTCGGAGCCCAGTCTCCCGGAACTTCGGTGAGCGGGGCCCCGCGCCTGGTCAATGGACACTCTTCCCTGGGGAGCTTCTCCAGCGCTGGGCTGGCAGGTGGAGCAGCTGGAGGTGAGGCCCACTGACACACACACTCTAAACAGTCTCCTTCCATTCAACACCACCATTGGGTATGGGTTGGGGTAGATTGGGAGTGTTAGACAGTGGTACAGAGGAAGTCAATGGGAGAGGCCTACTGATGGACACAGGTAAGTGGGAGCCCTGTCCTGCTGCCTGTCTGAACTCCCTCGCTGCTTTGCTTTGCCATGGACTGGCTGTACAGAAGCTGAGTTGGACACCCTTGGAAAATGCCTAACATTTTGAAGAGAGCAGATCCTAAGAATTATGTACTTGGTCAATGCAATCATGGCCACGCGCATGGACAATGCCCTTCAATCTGTATACTGTGATATAGCCTACTGTTTTCTGTGTTGGTTAGCTATACTGTAAATCTCTGAAACGTTGAGAAATTACTGTGATTAGTAATTAATCAAAGAAACTTGATCAGCATTTTCTTTGGGTGTTGGTGTTACTGCTGCTGGTCTTGTGTGTAATTCAGAGACATTTCACTATGATTAGACTTGTTTTATTTGCACAAAACTATTAGTTAATTTCAGAGGAATGGCCTTTAGTCTATAACAGCTGATTCAGTCTACCCTTTTATAGTGAAATGTCTTTGTCTGCTTTCTGTGTGCCTGTCTGTAAGACTCGCTTGGCGCTATGCAAATCCTGGCTGAGTTTCTCTGTCTCTCTCTCTCTCGCTCGCTCTCTCTCTCTCTGTGTCCTCCCCCACCTCTCTGTCTCTTGCTGTTTAATCCACAGGTATTTTTCACCATGTGGTGCCCTCAGTATCCTCCCATCAGTTTGGGGCTGCGCTGCCAGCCTCAGGAGGCCTCAGCTCTCTGCTCAGTCTCTCCTCCTCCAAGCAGCACCAACACACTGCCCCCCAGTCAGGCTCCTCTTTCCTTGCCTCCATATCCTCCTCCCTCCCGCTGCCCCTCTCCCAGGCCCAGCACAGCCGCACCCAGACAGTGCTGCACACCCAACCACCCCTCACGCTCTCCCTGCCCCCTCCACCACCATTACTCAATGTCTCCTCCTCAGTCCCCTCTTCGTCCTCTGACCCCAGTCCCTCGTCTCGCTCTGAGGCCTTCCTCTCCTCCCGACTGGTCCCCTCTTCCCTCCAGCACCAGAGAGCACAGTCCTCCTCCTCCTCCGCTCTCACGGTATCCTCCTCCTCTGCTTATGTGTCTGCTGCTGCTTCTGTCTCCCTCTCTTCTTCCTCTCGTAGCTTCACAGTGCACTACCCCCCTCACCTGCCCCCTCCAACCCAGGCCAGTAGCTCAGGAGGTGGGGTCAGCATGTGGAGGACTCTGGGCTTGCCTGCTTCCTACACGTCGTCCTCTCAGCACCCCGGCTCCCGGCCTAGATAGGGCATGGGGTGAGGGGCGGGTGGGGGATGGGGTAGAGCGGGTGTGGGTCAATCAGAGGGATAAGGGGGAGAGACTCGTAGGGAGAGACACACACAGGCAACCTGGTTTTCCTGTGCTTTCAAAGCTGATATTCAGTTCTAACAAGGTAAGTTATACTCCTCGTTCCTGCTGGGGCCACCCATACGAAAAATTTATGCATGCTTTGGAGAGAATTGGCTTTGGATAAAAGCGTCTGCTAAATGGCATTTATTATTATTATTATTATTATTGTAGGTTTGTGAATAAATCCTAAGGAAACCTGTTAAAATCTACACATATGTTTTTGATGCAGAACTTTTTTAACTCTGACAAATCCACTCTTCAGGAGCAGTCTCATGTCATGCTTTTATATATGCTAATTGACAGCATTTTGTTTTGGTTGAATTTTCTCTGTTTTTCTGACCCTGGCTCTTTCCTCTCCCTGGCAGGTAACTGAAGAATATCTACCTCAACCCAACGTAACTATGCAAATGGAAAGGTGTGGACCAATGAACTCTACTATCTCACTGGTGCTCCCAAGCCTGCTAAACCGCCACTGTACTGGGACTCAACACACACACACACACACAGAGCTGATCACAAACACACACACACACTGCTTCGGCCACTCACGCTGACACACACTCACAGCATGGCGACCTGAGCAGAGTTGAGCGGTCACGGGGGTGTTTGTGTCATGGGATGAGGCTGAAGGTATTCACTGGGTTGTGTACATCTCATCCTTAATGAATTGGTATGCTGCCTGCTCTCAAGATTATAGTGACACATGAAACGCACTGTTTCCATGGCAGTAACTTGTATAGGTACATCACTGTCACAATGTAACGTGGTGCTAATAAGACTTATTCAATATAGATAGTTATTTGTTAAAGACTCAATTCACACATTTGACTACAGAAGACGTCACAGTTAGCAGTGTAGTTTTACATCTTACTGATGCCATTATATTAGTAAAGGCAGACAGTGTGTATAGTGGGAGATTCGTGTGGGTCTTATCATCCCAGTAGACAGCACTCTCCTCTTTGTTCTGTCATTATCTGACCACCAGGTGCTATGTTAGACCTCATCCCCCCCCACACACCATCACACACACGCTAGACCAGTCTAACCCAGCTCTGATCAGGACTAGGGACCATGCAGCTGTGCCTCACTGCATCTCTAGCGCTCTGATACCAAACCTTGAACCCTGATCATTTGTTCAGTGAATGAAATATGATTTGACTACATTAGCTTTTGGCTACAGTATAAAACGGGGGAAGTTGTTGGTTCAAACACACTGGGTAACATATGTGTACCCTGTGACAATATCCCTGGTGCAGGGACAGCACTATAGTAAGCTGTCAGCCCAGAGTAAAAAGTGATTAGTTATATTGGTGTAATCATGGTCCGTGTCAAGTCAAAGTATCATTTGTGAATAACGAAAGTGTCTGGAAATGAAATAGTACGCCTCGAGGGTGTTGTCTCATTCACTTAAGTGCTGCCAGCTGAGCTGTGCGTCAACACGTATGGATGTGAACAGCAGAAAGACTGGAGGATATAAAGCGGAAACAGGATTCAGTTACTGAGACAGTCCGTTTATAATCACTACTTATAGAGCCAGCGAGAGTGTTAGGGCGTAGGGACCTGCAACGCAATGTTCATTCTTCACAAGTAGGAATCTCAACTACTCTTAACCTAAGCTTCTTTGTTATGTTTTATGTCCCTTCCGAAACACTGATATGATGAAAATGCAGGTGTAATTTTGGGACTCAAATGTTGTTTGTGTTGTATTCAGGCAAGTCTCTGGAATCATATCTCACTGAGTTCACAGGGTTGGGTAGAAATGCTGTCTGTACGTGTCACCTTTTGTCCACTAACACTGTAGTGGCGCTTTCTGCAGCCACTTCAACCTGCACACACTGATATACAGTGGCTTGCGAAAGTATTCACCCCCCGTGGCATTTTTCCTATTTTGTTGCATTACAACCTGGAATTAAAATGGATTTTTGGGGGGTTTGTATCATTTGATTTACACAACATGCCTACCACTTTGAAAATGCAAAATATTTTTGATTGTGAAACAAACAAGAAATAAGAAAAAAAAAACAGAACTTGAGCGTTCTGTTTTGTAGAGCCACCTTTTGCAGCAATTACAGCGGCAAGTCTCTTGGGGTATCTCTATAAGCTTGGCACATCTAGCCATTGGGATCTTTGCCCATTCTTCAAGGCAAAACTGCTCCAGCTCCTTCAAGTTGGATGGGTTCCGCTGGTGTACAGCAATCTTTAAGTCATACCACAGATTCTCAATTGGATTGAGGTCTGGGCTTTGACTAGGCCATTCCAAGACATTTAAATGTTTCCCCTTAAACCACTCGAGTGTTGCTTTAGCAGTATGCTTAGGGTCATTGTCCTGCTGGAAGGAACCTCCGTCCCAGTCTCAAATCTCTGGAAGACTGAAACAGGTTTCCCTCAAGAATGTCCCTGTATTTAGTGCCATCCATCATTCCTTCAATTCTGACCAGTTTCCCAGTCCCTGCCGATGGAAAAACATCCCCACAGCATGACGCTGCCACCACCAAGCTTCACTGTGGGGATGGTGTTCTCGGGGTGATGAGAGGTGTTGGGTTTGCACCAGACATAGCGTTTTCCTTGATGGCCAAAAAGCTCAATTTTGACCAGAGTACCTTCTTCCATATGTTTGGGGAGTCTCCCACATGCCTTTTGGCTAACACCAAACCTGTTTGTATTTTTTTCTTTAAGCAATGGCTTTCTTCTGGCTACTCTTCCATAAAGCCCAGCTCTGTGGAGTGTACGGCTTAAAGTGGTCCTATGGACAGATACTCCAATCTCCGCTGTGGAGCTTTGCAGCTCCTTCAGGGTTATCTTTGGTCTCTTTGTTGCCTCTCTGATTAATGCCCTCCTTGCCTGGTCTGTGAGTTTTGGTGGGCGGCCCTCTCTTGGTAGGTTTGTTGTGGTGCCATATTCTTTCCATTTTTTAATAATGGATTTCATGGTGCTCCATGGGATGTTAAAGTTTCTGATATTTTTTTATAAGCCTACCCTGATCTGTACTTCTCCACAACTTTGTCCCTGACCTGTTTGGAGAGCTCCTTGGTCTTCACGGTGCCGCTTGCTTGGTGGTGCCCCTTGCTTAGTGGTGTTGCAGACTCTGGGGCCTTTCAGAACAGGTGTGTGTGTATATATATATATATATATATATACTGAGATCATATGACAGATCATGTGACACTTAGATTCCACACAGGTGGACTTTATTTAACTAATTATGTGACTTCTGAAGGTAATTGGTTGCACCAGATCTTATTTAGAGGCTTCATAGCAAAGGGGGTGAATACATATGCACGCACCACTTTTCCGTTATTAAGTTTTTAGATGTTTTTTAAACAAGTTATTTTTTTCACTTCACCAATTTGGAGTAATTTGTATGTCCATTACATGAAATCCAAATAAAAATCAATTTAAATTACAGGTTGTAATGCAACAAAATAGGAAAAACGCCAAGGGGGATGAATACTTTTGCAAGGCACTGTACAAACATCGCTCACACACTGGGAAATGCATGAATAACAACAAAAACTACTGGGCTGTTTTCACATCTTTTGATTTCATTTTGTATATCCTTTTTGTAAACAATATTGTACTGTGAATAGGAGACATTCTCTGACTGTATAATTGTGTATAATGTAGATTATTATATTTATGCTGTCCAGTTTCTCCATTTGTAAAGTTTAGTTTTTGTTCTCCTGAAACATGTGTAAAAGTGTAGAATGCAATAGGTTTGTGTGTACTTGACTCACAGTCTGAAAACAATGGTGCTACAATTTCTATAACTCTGGACTGTGCCTAATATTATTTATACAATATTAAGAACATCAATAACTGTCAATACTTGGTGCTTCTTGTACCCAGGGACATTTTAATGCAATTTTCTGGCATTCTTTCTCGTATTTAAAATTTAATTATCCAATTGAATTGTTTTAAGCCTAGTGTACAACTGTAGACACTGCACGGTTTGATGAAGCTATTTTCAACATGCGGCTGACTCAGAGTTAAGAAAACCGGTAACGCTCTCATTAGATGTGATTTCACACAGTGTTTTTGGCATACTGCGAAACACCCATTTGCTTTCAGAAACTTGCAAGTTGTTCAGGACTATTTGTAAATGCATGTGACACTGTTTTGTACAGATACGTTTGTGTTAAGAATGGTGTGTAGGTGAATAAGAAATGCCTAGAATGATTTGGGGTATTATATATATATATATATATATTTGTTTTTGTTGTTTTATGTTGGTGCTGAAGTGTGACTCACATCTACAGCCTGTCAAACAGGTTGGGCTTTGACCCAAGGGAAACAGCAGTACAGAGAGTTGTTAAGCCAGGGCCTTAATAGAGTGAGTGAAACACCATGACTGTTCAGTGTCAATGAGGGCATGCCAGTCACATGGCATCGTCTCCTCTGATATACACAGACAGAAACTCAATGCTTGAACTATTATGTGGTTAACACATATAGATGATGAGAGATTTTGTTCTGGATTGTATCAGATTTACTTCATGCTTTTTAAAGAGAAACTTCTACTCTGTGAAACACCATGCCTTTCAGTCATTGTAAAAAAGGTTTTAAACTAGAAAAGAAAAGGTGCTGTTTCAACCATACAAACTTATTTCAGAAAATGTTCTGGGTGCATCCAAAAGCCAAATCTCATCTTTCACTTCAACTGCCTGTCCTGGGAGATGTCTTAAAGCCGCCTCCTTCCCATAGTATGAACATAATACATCTGTTGTAATTACAAGTTAATTGTTCCAATATAACTGGTAGTAGAATAACTAGTATGTGTTACGTGGGTTTGCAACAACCAGGCTTCCTTTTGATCTGATTGTCATTTGGCAGTCCTTACTAATTGAGGACGTGAAGCAGGACATTAAGTTATCTTAATTGTTTTGTTTGTTTAATCTGTGTCCTTAAGGAGAAATAAGACATCACAGCTTTATAGTTACAATGCTGTCCAGTAGACAACAGTGCTTTGTAACCAGGAATGAGGACAATGATTTGCTCATGTCGGACATGACCAGAGAAGCTAGTCCCCTGTTACCAGTACTGACAGGTATTTTGTAACTACTGTTGTTGATGTTTTCATTGTTTTTTTTCTTGTTTGATATAATTGCAGTTGGTATCAATGATTATTTTATTATGACATAAGATTCAGATCAAGTTGGAATACTCTTAGACAGTATGGTGCTCTCCTACACTTAAAACAAGGAAAATGCAGCTATTGATTAATACACTTCCTCTCCTGTTGTGCTAGAGGAGGGAAAATATTTAATAAACTTCAACACAAGCTCACTTGTTGACTTATTAATGTCCCATCTGAAAATATACTTTCTAGTTGGCTGGAGTGGCAATGTGTGTGGGAGAGAGAATAATATTGTTACTTCAGGTTTGAACAGTTCAATGTACCCCATTTTAAAATATGTCCCCTGAAGAAGTACACATATATGATCTCTGGCAAATTTGGATACATATTTAACACCGCAGTGCAGTATACTGCTCTATTTACTTGACAGTTAAGACTGTTTCACATAAGACTCTGAATCTTGCCAAAGGTCTTACTCAGGAACCTATCAGATATCTTGAAATGATATAGCACTTAAACTACTGTACACGTCACACTTATCTATAAACTGTGACTTTATAATTGTTTTTCCTAACTCAGGACCAGGGACCTCTCTTATATTTTGATGTAACTTGAACATTCATATTGGTGCTTTGAGTTGACAAACTTCCTCAGAGATGTATGTTTGTCTGAATTTCTCACTGTCGCACACATCCAGCCACTCCAGCAAAAGATTGCAGTTTTGTGTTTGACTAGTCTGAGGATGTCATGGAAAATCATCTTCCTACTCTCACAAATGCCTCGTCTCAATCTCGCTCACTCCCTCTCTCTCTGAAAAGGAAATCATGTCCTTTGTTCAGTGTTGTGATCCCTACATAGGGGGAATGCTGTGTAGTTGGACTGAATTTTAACTCCGTATGTTGATCAGTAAAGCTAAGGGCGGGTTTGAGGTGCAATAACGGCAAACCTACTTTCCAAAACGCCCTGGGTTGTCATGGGAACTCTTGCTGTTTGGTGTTGGTGCTATTATCTTAAATATGATGAATGACAAAT
Source organism: Coregonus lavaretus (assembly GCF_964263955.1). NCBI lineage: Eukaryota > Metazoa > Chordata > Actinopteri > Salmoniformes > Salmonidae > Coregonus > Coregonus lavaretus. The sequence continues at coordinate 36,759,419 of NC_139993.1, read as the reverse complement.
TTACTTTTTTTTTTGCCTTTTATGATAATTATTAATAAAATTGTTTTTTATAAAGTATTTCATTTGCATCTCTGCTTATTGGTGATATTTTGCATGTTGAAACTGTGATTTTATTTATACTTTTATTCAACAACAAAAAAAAATGGCTTTGTTTATGGTGTATGATATTTTAGTTATTAGTTTGTTTTCAGTGAAGGAGTCAGACAATGATACTATGTAGGGGTGGGATGAGTACCATTTTATACTATCATTAGAGTATTTTTGGTACATTCTGTACAAAAGCTTATCATGGTTTTGACCAAAGATGGACAGTAGTGTTTTGAGAATTGTTCTTCAGTTCTGTCTGTAGTGGGGAATGCACATTACAGTCCAAAATGTCCACCATTGGGAAATAATTCAACATTCAATGTCCTCTTCTATGAATACTCTCTGAAATAGTGTTTTGCAATGTTACGTGCATGTTTTCAAGCCATTAGAAATGATAAACAATGATTGTAATTTTTAGCGGATAATTTGTGAATCCTTGCAGGAATTAGTAAAGGAACCTTGACTTTATCACTTGGCACTGTTGTCCACCAAGCAGGACAGACTGAACTGAACGACCTTGATCGTCTGCAAAACAAGGCTGCAGCTGTTGGATTTCTCCATGAAACCAGGGCCGTGAGGCACTTCTCAACCCGAGAGGTCTCAACAGCAGCATCTCATAGCCTGTCCATAGATCCTTAAATCCGTCAAGAGCTCTTATTTAGCCGACACTTCTTCTGTATCTGTCTTATCTATCTGGCATGCAGCATATCCATACTCCACCAACTGTCTTTAGTCCAATAACTGCTAAGAGGACCTTCTAAAGTCAATGTGTCGGGAATCAATCGTCAATTTGCAATCACATCCTTAGAATTGCATCACAAATGGCTACTTTTATGAGGAACATTCCAATAAGTGTTTGTGTGGAAGAAAAAAGACAATGTAGAACAGGGTTCCCCAACTGGTGGGCCCAATTTGGCGAGCATGTGATTTCATTTGGCCCCCCAAGTTTCATAAGCAATTTATTTTATTGATTATTTTGGAAATCTGTAAAGTATTCCCACGGAAAGTTTGAAATTATGTTTTAGTCAAATATATCTGTTTGGGCTTCTGTGGGTAATTTGCAGTCAAGTTATTTGTAATTAGTGTATGTTCCGGCCCCCTGACCATCCGCTCAACAAAAAAAATTGTCTCGCTGCTGATTGTAGTCGATTATCCCTGATGTAGAAGACTGTATATAACAAATGGCAAGAGACAGAAGCAATAAGATAAGTGTTGACATACTGTAGTAGACCAGACGTTACCTATGAAAGGCCTTTATAGAAATGTCATTACATGCATGTTTTTTCTGTCTCCTTCAAGCATCCTCCCTTCCTTTTTGAGGTGCTTCAATCACCAGTATTTTCTCACCCACAGGGAGGGCAGGTGTCTGTCTGCCACACACAAAACCCTCCGTTGTCTGTCTTGCGCTTCCTTTCCCTAGCCTTATCTCAACCCACCGTAGTATTCACAGCATTCACTGTTCCTCCACATCTTACAACATAGGATAGGATAGTTTCCCAAGGACACATCACATAGTATGAGCTGCGTATTTGGCAGCCTGTCCCCCTTAGCTGAGAGAGGGGCGGTGTACTACATAAAACCCATCTCCCTCGCTGACCTGACCCAAAACAAGGATTCGATCCAGACGTGACTGGACAGACCGGGTCGCCATGAGACTGTGGTGCATATTCTGCTTGATACTGCTGCTGCCCAGCACTGTGGTCACTTTGCCACACCAGGGCACACTGAGTGACAGCCTGCTTGGCCGGAGTCAGGAGGACCCCACGCCAGACCACCCAGGAACAGGGCCAGGTCAGTCACACTATTCACCATCCCAATTACACTGTCAGTACTGCTGTTTGTAACTTGTTGTATTGATATGAATGTGTATGCCTGGGACCTGGCCATAGCTTTCACCAAACATGGATGCAATCTATTCATTAGCATTTGCAAGAAAATATTGTATGCATTGTAATGCACAGTGCTTACTTTATGCTCTATTTGTTAATTACATTAACTAACTCCTTACTAGAATTTTCTGTAACTTTATTTTGCAAATTCTGAATGATGCAATATAATCTCTGAATTAGGTCATCTTCTTTCGGCCATCAAATTATAAATTAGTCAAAAAATGGTTATGGGAATACAGCCTTCTGTGACTACATATAGTCTGTTCTTTCATCCAAGGAGACAACAGTTCAATGGAGGTTGGAAAAGGTTTGGGAGAGAATGCCTTAACAGTGAATGGGACCATAAACTCCAATCCCACCGCTCCTCATCACCTACCTGGGGACACTCCATGTTTTGGAAGGACACTGTCTCATGGAGAGGTTATTGAGGATATGTTTTCAGCACTTCTTGAAGGTTGGGGCCAGGAAAGCGAGCTGAGAAAGGAGGATTTGACTCGGTTTGGCGTTTGCTCACACTCTGATGGTGCTCCAATACCTGCCTTATCCACACTAGCTGAAGAAGCCAACAAAGAGAAACATGGGCTACATGTTTGGCACCCAACCAAAGGTACACTTTTGTCTCTTTCCAGATTTCAGCTTTGAAAGTATGGCGCAGATATGGATCTGATTCTGAATATACTGAAATGGGATGTTATGTCTTGTCTATCAGAGCTCATGGAGGGTGAAGTGGAGGGAGGGGGTCTGGTGTTGACCCTCCACCTCCCCCGGCCTCCCCTCTCCAAGATCAAGCCCATACTGCTCCTTGCCTTTAGAAACCCCAGAACAGGAGCGCTCGGTGCCATCACTTTCACCAGTCACTCTCTGCAGCCTTACAAACAGGTTTGAACTCATTACCTGCTCAAGAACAACATTCCTGAACGTCTTACTTGTCTTTCACTTTTTACAAGTCTTGTCTTACCATGATGTTTATAGACCATTAAAGGAAAACTCTACTCAAAAACGGTCTTTTGGTATTTTTTTCATTAGTCCACTGTTGATACAGTCCCAACCTGTTTTGTATGTCAGCAGTCAAGTTTTCAAGATATTGTGCTTTCAAGAAGCAAAGTGTCACCGGCCACATCGTCATCATGATGTATTTCTCATCATGATAATGTGGCTGGTGACACTTTGCTTCTTTGGTTTTTGATGTTCTGCTATTATCTGACTCCCACCTTTTCCCACTTCTCTCAGACAGTATGTATTTCAGAGGGAACCCAGTTCCTCATCCTAACAGGAAAGCAATCAGAGGGCGAAAGTCACCTGAAATGGAGATTCAATGTTGACACAAAAACACCAGATACAGGTAAGAACATCTTGTACAGCTTATCGTGTTCAAGTTAATATGCTTTCCTTCCATCAGCATGTATCAAGCTTATCCACCTTTCGCAGGACAAAAGCTGTCTGAGCTACGAGGTATCCTGATTGGTGAAGGAACAAGAAGTGATGTCAGTGTCATTCCCCTGGTGCTTTTCTCAATGGATAGAGGAACTGATGAAAGGTCAGTTAGCTTTGTCTTTCTTCAAATGCGGCATCTATTACTGTTCTTTTTCTTTAAATGATTGAAGCCATAGAGATTCTTAAATGAGTGTAATTGTCTTCCTCAGAGTGACAGAAAATCAGAGTCCCTCCCCTGCGCCCTCTGGGACCTACACTTTTCTGTGTGAGCTGCAGAAGTTCCTCAGTGACATCCTGCCACCACCGACGCAGTCACAACTATGGGCTGCTTCGGTCCCGCTGTACTCTCTGCACTCTCTTCCCCCCCTGTCCCTTGGGGTGTCGTCCAGTGAGACCCTCCTTGCCAGGCTGCTCAACTCCTCAGCTCCCACCCTGTTCTCCTTCCCCACACAGGGCTCTGTGCTCCAGGGGCATCAAGGGGAGCTGTCCCTGCAGCCTGCCCTACTGGAGGTGCTCAGGCAGAGACTGGAGGAGGTTGTGGTCCAGATGAGGGCAGAGGAGGTGGGCAGAGCAGGGATGGACAGACTGAGGAGACTCCAGGAACTCAGTGTCCTTCCCAAAGAGGGCGAGGAACCACCAGCAGGTGAGCAGGCCTCAATGTAAATTCATGATAAATGTCTGTGCATTAAGTTAATTGTTAAGTCATTTAAACCTTTTTTTCTTTCACTCATGTAGGTGTTGGGAGTCCCAGTGAGATGCAGTACCGAGCCCTGCTTCTGCTGAAGGCCCTGCAGACCGTGGTGGGAGCCTGGGATGTGGAGAGGGGGCAGCGGGCCACCAGAGCAGGCCAGGAGGGCCCAGGGAACGGGCACCTTTGTCGGCTGCACACACTCACTGTGTCCCTGGAGAAATACCTGCTGTCTCCTCCTGAGGCCACCATCTACAACTGCCAGGGAGTCTGCAGCTTTCCCCTGACCAACGGTAATAACCATGCCTTCCTGCTTAACAGCCAGGTCCAGAGTGGCCTGGCCCTGGAGCGCACACCCTGCTGTGTGCCTGTGGACTATGAGGACCTCAAGGTGGTGGAGTTGGATGAGCATGGAACCAAGATCTCCTTCAAACCAGACATGGTGGCCAAGGAGTGTGGATGCCGCTGACTCCTCCATGTGGTTCAGTGATTGGTATTAAAGGGCACCTGCATTGATGCACTATTACTCAGAAAAAGTCAAGTAGAATTGCATGTTTTAGCTCATGGAGTGCATTTATTTTGTTTATTGTAAATACATCATCACATATAGTTCTCCACATATGCTCAATTATGTTCTGCCTAATATTAGCTGATTTAATACACTTTTTGTCACTCATCTATATAAATAGAAAACTCATTGGCATGGTGCACATATTGGATCTTTCAAATACAATTTGTTCATTATCAATTTGCACCACATGATCATATTGAAGGCTAAAATAATATATTGATCATCAAATACGAGATAGGAACCAGCTAATCTTATTAATTTGTATTGATTTCTGTATGCCCTTTAAATATGAAAAACATTTATGCAAACAGATTATACATGATCAGATAAGACTGAAGATAAGACTGTATGGTGCATTTAAGATCATTGTGATGTACTGTATGTTTAGTAAATCTTTTTTTTTACTGTAGTAAAATTTGTACAACTACAATATATCCTTATATTTTGATATAATAAACACATACTGACATCTTTGATTATTCCTTCAGAAAATGTCTGCCTATTTTGTTTTACTATCCTCCTTCAACCTCTTTCCCCTCCTTTACCATTCTCCATAATGTTATCTCTATCATTCCTTTAACAGCCCTTTGTCAGACACATCTCTATTTCTGATCCTCAAGATTCCCCCTCTTCTCTTTGGATTTCCTTTTCTTCCATCGTCTGATCCCCAACTCAGCAAGCTGTCCCACAGAGAGGCTGCAGGCTGCAGGGAGAGAACAGGAAACACCCAGGGTCACAACATAAGCTTCCAAAGCCGAGCACTTAATTATTTGTTATTCACTGTGTTAGTTATAAGAGGGACATGTGAAGAAAATAAGCTATAAGGCCCAGTACCTGAGCTATGCTGTCTGGTTGTAGACCGGTGCCTCCAAGTACCATCTGAGTAAGATCATTCTCTAGAAATACATCAAGAGCACCTAAACCATAACAGATAGTGCATGAGCTAGTCTGTGTGCATTGAGGTTATGAGAAATTGACAAATGTTTCACAATGTTTCAACACTCACCATGTATTTCATTCACACCTGAGCTCACAAGCACAATGATGATGGCCAACACAATGCAACGGTTCAGAGTAATGCTTTTCCATGGGTTCTCAACCTCACTCAAACTTTGGATGGACAAAATGCGTTCATATGACACTAGAAGTAAACAGAGAGAGTAGTAAGTCAACATGGGACAAGAAATACTATTACTGAATGTAGAAATGGAAATATATTGGAAAATGATTGTATTACTGCTGAGGCGCTCAGATGATAATGCTCTGGATCTGTTGCGTCCTGTAAAGTTAGGTAATATTGAGGTTTTGCTACTGTGCGGTATTTAAAGAGGAAACTAACACATTGTGTATTCAACATCCCAGTGAAGTTTATGACTAAATCTCTCATTTTTAACAGAAAATGAACTCTAAAACCACATAGCTACAAGGATAGAGCAGAGTACACACATGCATTGGCTTACATTGCATGTTTATGCTGAGGCAGTGGACATGTTCAGTCCGGTTTAAAGCACATGAGGCATAGACCAATATAACATTGCTAGAAATAGACATCTGGCTGTATCAACAGAGGAAGAGTAATATACAGATTGTCAAATAAATTATTCCCAAACTAGATTATAATGCAAACCTTTAAAAACCCATACATGACAGAATGAGTCTTACCTGGGTTGACCTTCGAAGGCAATTGATTTCTGTTCGCTGGTGTTGGAGAGTGTCTTATAGCCTGCCATGGTCCCTGACAGGCAGGCACAGCTGAGCGCTTTTGACAAAAATAAAAATACATCACTGGAGGGATGTTTATACTGTTGATTGCTGCTACAGACTATAGCAGCTATACACCCTGTATGCTATGGCCTGGCCACCCTCATAAACACCATACCATTTTGATATGTTGCCTATCTTTGAAGTGTGTCATTGTAGGCTATGGTGAGGTGAAATAGGCAGTATAGCTACAGTTTGTATGCCAGAGATGTGATAACTATGTTTTCATTACTGGACATTACATGTCGCTTGCATGAATTATCAGACTGGGTATTTTGTAATCAAACCATCATTACAATGACAAAAATAGTACAAAATACAATAAATGTAAGTATCTGACGATAGACACAAGGAAGCACATTATATGTGCAGAACAACAATATGTTGATGGCTGTAGATTTGTGATTTGTCTGTTAGCATGGAAATAACCGTGCCTGAAATTTCAGCCTGTTTTGGTGGGATGGAATTTTGGCCTGCCGTGTGACATCACCAGGCGGTAAATTAGTTAAAGGTAGACTCAGCGAAATGACGATGCCATGAGTACCGCAGATATTGAGATGAGATAGATGCAAGACTTCGCTCAAACACAGTCACACACAGTATCTGCTTATGCGCATGGGTTCACTTCACGCTATTAGAGCATGGTAGCTACGGGACCAAAACAGCGGAGAAGTTGAGCCTCGCGCTTCAACACTCTCTTAGTAGTTGCGGAAATTGACCCACCATGCTGTTTACTTTCTGCATCTATGTCATATCGCTGAGTCTACCTTTAATATAGCCTAGGCAACCGGTAGTGCATGGGTGCTAGATCTGTCTAGGCTTGATGTGCATTACCGTGGACTGGCTTGTACATAAAGCATCCTCCATTCAGGCTGAAAAGGCAAAACATGACATAATACAGAACATTAATAGACAAGAACAGCTCAAGGACAGAACTACATCAAACATTTTTTAAAGGCACATGTAGCCTACATATCAATACATACACACAAACTATCTAGGTCAAATAGGGGAGAGTCGTTGTGCCGTGAGGTGTTGCTTTATCTGTTTTTTTTAACCAGATTTGCTGTTCATTTGAGCAATATGAGATGGAACGGAATTACATGCAATAATGGCTCTACATAATACTGTACGCTTTCTTGAATTTGTTCTGGATTTGGGGACTGTGAAAAGACCCCTGGTGGCATGTCTGGTGGGGTAAGTGTGTGTGTCAGAGCTGTGTGTAAGTTTACTATGCAAACAATTTGGTATTTTCAACACAATGTTTGTTATAAAAAGAAGAAGTGATGCAGTCAGTCTCTCCTCAACTCTTAGCCAAGAGAGACTAGCATGCATAGTATTTATATCAGCCCTCTGATTTACAATGAAGAGCAAGACGTGGCGCACTGTTCTGGGCCAGCTGCAGCTTAACTAGGTCTTTCCTTGCAGCACTCGACCACACGACTGGACAATAATCAAGAAGACAAAACTAGAGCCTGCAGGTCTTGCTTTTTGGAGTGTGGTGTCAAAAAATCAGAGCGTCTCTTTAGTACGGACAGACCTCTCCCCATCTTTACAACCATTTAATCTATATGTTTTGACCATGACTATGTTTTGACCATGACAGTTTACAATCTAAGGTAACACCAAGTAATTTAGTCTCCTCAACTTGTTCAACAGCCACACCATTTATTACCAGATTCAGCTGAGGTCTATAACTTAGGGAATGATTTGTACCAAATACAATGCTCTTAGTTTTAGAGATGTATTACTGGCCACACATTACAAAACAGACTGCAACTCTTTGTTAAGGGTTTCGGTGACTTAATTAGCTGTGGTTGCTGATGCGTATATGGTTGAATCATCAGCATACATGGACACACATGCTTTGTTTAATGCCAGTGGCAGGTCATTGGTAAAAAATAGAAAAGAGTAGAGAGCTACACTACACTTTACATGTTTGACATTAGAGAAGTTTCCATTCAAGAAAACCCTTAGAGTTCTATTAGATACAGTGGGGGAAAAAAGTATTTAGTCAGCCACCAATTGTGCAAGTTCTCCCACTTAAAAAGATGAGAGAGGCCTGTAATTTTCATCATAGGTACACGTCAACTATGACAGACAAAATGAGATTTTTTTTCCCAGAAAATCACATTGTAGGATTTTTAATGAATTTATTTGCAAATTATGGTGGAAAATAAGTATTTGGTCAATAACAAAAGTTTCTCAATACTTTGTTATATACCCTTTGTTGGCAATGACACAGGTCAAACGTTTTCTGTAAGTCTTCACAAGGTTTTCACACACTGTTGCTGGTATTTTGGCCCATTCCTCCATGCAGATCTCCTCTAGAGCTGTGATGTTTTGGGACTGTCGCTGGGCAACACGGACTTTATACTCCCTCCAAAGATTTTCTATGGGGTTGAGATCTGGAGACTGGCTAGGCCACTCCAGGACCTTGAAATGCTTCTTACGAAGCCACTCCTTCGTTGCCCGGGCGGTGTGTTTGGGATCATTGTCATGCTGAAAGACACAGCCATTTTTCATCTTCAATGCCCTTGCTGATGGAAGGAGGTTTTCACTCAAAATCTCACGATACATGGCCCCATTCATTCTTTCCTTTACACGGATCAGTCGTCCTGGTCCCTTTGCAGAAAAACAGCCCCAAAGCATGATGTTTCCACCCCCATGATTCACAGTAGGTATGGTGTTCTTTGGATGCAACTCAGCATTCTTTGTCCTCCAAACACGACGAGTTGAGTTTTTACCAAAAAAGTTATATTTTGGTTTCATCTGACCATATGACATTCTCCCAATCCTCTTCTGGATCATCCAAATGCACTCTAGCAAACTTCAGACGGGCCTGGACATGTACTGGCTTAAGCAGGGGGACACGTCTTGCACTACAGGATTTGAGTCCCTGGCGGCGTAGTGTGTTACTGATGGTAGGCTTTGTTACTTTGGTCCCAGCTCTCTGCAGGTCATTCACTAGGTCCCCCCGTGTGGTTCTGGGATTTTTGCTCACCGTTCTTGTGATCATTTTGACCCCACGGGATGAGATCTTGCGTGGCGCCCCAGATCGAGGGAGATTATCAGTGGTCTTGTATGTCTTCCATTTCCTAATAATTGCTCCCACAGTTGATTTCTTCAAACCAAGCTGCTTACCTATTGCAGATTCAGTCTTCCCAGCCTGGTGCAGGTCTACAATTTTGTTTCTGGTGTCCTTTGACAGCTCTTTGGTCTTGGCCATAGTGGAGTTTGGAGTGTGACTGTTTGAGGTTGTGGACAGGTGTCTTTTATACTGATAACAAGTTCAAACAGGTGCCATTAATACAGGTAACGAGTGGAGGACAGAGGAGCCTCTTAAAGAAGAAGTTACAGGTCTGTGAGAGCCAGAAATCTTGCTTGTTTGTAGGTGACCAAATACTTATTTTCCACCATAATTTGCAAATAAATTCATTAAAAATCCTACAATGTGATTTTCTGGATTTTTTTTTCTCAATTTGTCTGTCATAGTTGACGTGTACCTATGATGAAAATTACAGGCCTCTCTCATCTTTTTAAGTGGGAGAACTTGCACAATTGGTGGCTGACTAAATACTTTTTTCCCCCACTGTATATAGCTCTGAATCCACGATATGGCAGAGGTTGAAAAGCCATAACACATTTGTTTACAGAGAAATAGCATTGTATTTGGTCAAACACCATTTTTTCCAACAGTTTGCTAAGAGCTGGCAGCAAGCTGATAGGTCTGCTGTTAGAACCAGTAAAGGCCGCTTTACCACTCTTGGGTAACGGAATTACTTTGGCTTCCCTCCAGGCCTGAGGACAAAGACTTTCCTCTAGGCTCAGATTAAAGATATGACAGATAGGAGTAGCTATAGAGTCAGCTACCATCCTCAGTAGCTTTCCATCTAAGTTGTCAATGCCAGGAGGTTTGTCATTATTGATCGATAACAATAACTTTTCCACCTCTCCAACACTAACTTTACAAAATTCTAACTTTCAATGCTTTTCTTTCATTCTTTCTTTTTTTTATGCATGAATACGATGGCTCACTGTACGTTGTTGGCATTTCCTGCCTACGTTTGCCCACTTTGTCAATGAAGTAATCATTAAAATAATTGGCAACATCAAATGGGGCGGCAGGTAGCTTAGTGGGTAAGATCGTTGTGCCAGTAACCGAAAGGTCGCTGGTTCTAATCCCCGAGCCGACTAGGTGAAAATTCTGTCTGTGCCCTTAAGCAAGGCACTTAACCCTAATTGCTCCTGTAAGTCGCTCGTCTGCTAAATGACAAAAAAAAAATGAAAAAAGGTTTTGTGATGAATAAGACATCTGATTTGATGAAAGATGGAGTTGAATTAGTCTTTCTGCCCATAATTTCATTTAAAGTACTCAAGTTTTTTTCCATCATTCTTTATAGCATTGATCTTGGCTTCATCCTCTTCTTCTTGTTGAGTTTAGCCACATAATTTCTCACCTGAACCAGATTACAGGCACTGGTTACAGTGAGAAGCTAGCTCTTGAGCAGACAGCTTGATGAAAAGCAGTCAATATTCAGGTCCCCAAAAAAGTAGACCTCTCTGTTTACATCACATACACTATCAAGCATTTCACACATATTATTTAGATACTGACTGTTAGCACTTGGTGGCCTACAGCAACACCCCAAATGTAAAGTCTTTAGATGTGCCAAGTGAACCTGCAATCACAACATTTCAATAACACTTGACATAAGATTTAATCGAAGCATTACAGGTTATGGCTCTGAATATATACAGCAACACCTCCCCCATAAGCATTTATGTCTCTTCTATAGATGTTATGTCCTTGTATTGCTACTGCTGTATCATCAAATGAATTATCAAAGTGAGTCTCAGAAATGGCTAATATATTAATGTTATCTGATGTTATTTCTAAGGCTATATACAGTGCCTTCGGAAAGTATTCAGACCCCTTGACTTTTTCAACATTTTGTTACGTTACATTTTACATTTACATTTTAGTCATTTAGCAGACGCTCTTATCCAGAGCGACTTACAGTTAGTGAGTGCATACATTTTCATACTTGCCTCACGTTACAGCCTTATTCTAAAATTTGTTAAATTGGTTTTTCCGCCTCATCAATCTACACACAATACCCCATAATGACAAAGCAAAAACAGGTTTTTGCTAATTTATATCACATTTACATAAGTATTCAGACCCTTTACTCAGTACTTTGTTGAAGCACCTTTGGCATCGACTACAGCCTCGAGTCTTCTTGGGTATGACGCTACAAGCTTGGCACATCTGTATTTGGGGAGTTTCTCCCATTCTTCTCTGCAGATCCTCTCAAGCTCTGTCAGGTTGGATGGGTAGCGTTGCTGCACAGCTATTTTCAGGTCTCTCCAGAGATGTTCGATCGGGTTCAAGTCCGGGCTCTGGCTGGGCCAGTCAAGGACATTCAGAGACTTGTCCCGAAGCCACTCCTGCGTTGTCTTGGCTGTGTACTTAGGGTCGTTGTCCTGTTGGAAGGTGAACCTTCGCCCCAGTCTGAGGTCCTGAGCGCTCTGGAGCAGGTTTTCATCAAGGATCTCTCTGTACTTTGCTCCGTTCATCTTTGCCTCTATCCTGACTAGTCTCCCAATCCCTGCTACCGAAGAAAATTCCCACAGCATGATGCTGCCACCACCATGCTTCACCGTAGGGATGGTGCCAGGTTTCCTCCAGATGTGACACTTGGCATTCAGGCCAAAGAGTTCTATCTTGGTTTCATCAAATCAAATCAAATTTTATTGGTCACATGCGCCGAATACAACAGCTGCAGACATTGCAGTGAAATGCTTACTTACAGCCCTTAACCAACAGTGCATTTATTTTAAACAAAAAAAGTAAGAATAAAATAACAACAAAAAAAGTGTTGAGAAAAAAAGAGCAGAAGTAAAATAAAGTGACAGTAGGGAGGCTATATATACAGTAAAATAAAGTGACAGTAGGGAGGCTATATATACAGGGGGGTACCGTTGCAGAGTCAATGTGCGGGGGCACCGGCTAGTTGAGGTAGTTGAGGTAATATGTACATGTGGGTAGAGTTAAAGTGACTATGCATAAATACTTAACAGAGTAGCAGCAGCGTAAAAAGGATGGGGTGGGGGGGCAGTGCAAATAGTCCGGGTAGCCATGATTAGCTGTTCAGGAGTCTTATGGCTTGGGGGTAGAAGCTGTTGAGAAGTCTTTTGGACCTAGACTTGGCACTCCGGTACCGCTTGCCGTGCGGTAGCAGAGAGAACAGTCTATGACTAGGGTGGCTGGAGTCTTTGACAATTTTGAGGGCCTTCCTCTGACACCGCCTGGTATAGAGGTCCTGGATGGCAGGGAGCTTTGCCCCAGTGATGTACTGGGCCGTACGCACTACCCTCTGTAGTGCCTTGCGGTCAGAGGCCAAGCAGTTGCCATTCCAGGCGGTGATGCAACCAGTCAGGATGCTCTCGATGGTGCAGCTGTATAATTTTTTGAGGATCTGAGGACCCATGCCAAATCTTTTTAGTCTCCTGAGGGGGAATAGGCTTTGTCGTGCCCTCTTCATGACTGTCTTGGTGTGTTTGGACCATGATAGTTCGTTGGTGATGTGGACACCAAGGAACTTGAAGCTCTCAACCTGTTCCACTACAGCCCCGTCGATGAGAATGGGGGCGTGCTCAGTCCTCTTTTTTTTCCTGTAGTCCACAATCATCTCCTTTGTCTTGGTCACGTTGAGGGAGAGGTTGTTGTCCTGGCACCACACGGCCAGATCTCTGACCTCCTCCCTATAGGCTGTCTCATCGTTGTCGGTGATCAGGCCTACCACTGTTGTGTCGTCGGCAAACTTAATGATGGTGTTGGAGTCGTGCCTGGCCATGCAGTCATGGGTGAACAGAGAGTACAGGAGGGGACTGAGCACGCACCCCTGAGGGGCCCCCGTGTTGAGGATCAGTGTGGCAGATGTGTTGTTACCTACCCTTACCACCTGGGGGCGGCCCGTCAGGAAGTCCAGGATCCAGTTGCAGAGGGAGGTGTTTAGTCCCAGGATCCTTAGCTTAGTGATGAGCTTAGAGGGCACTATGGTGTTGAATGCTGAGCTGTAGTCAATGAATAGCATTCTCACGTAGGTGTTCCTCTTGTCCAGGTGGGAAAGGGCAGTGTGGAGTGCGATAGAGATTGCATCATCTGTGGATCTGTTGGGGCGGTATGCAAATTGGAGTGGGTCTAGGGTTTCTGGGATTATGCTGTTGATGTGAGCCATGACCAGTCTTTCAAAGCACTTCATGGCTACAGACGTCAGTGCTACGGGTCGGTAGTCATTTAGGCAGGTTATCTTAGAGTTCTTGGGCACGGGGACTATGGTGGTCTGCTTGAAACATGTTGGTATTACAGACTCAGTCAGGGACATGTTGAAAATGTCAGTGAAGACACTTGCCAGTTGGTCAGCACATGCTCGGAGTACACGTCCTGGTAATCCGTCTGGCCCTGCGGCCTTGTGAATGTTGACCTGCTTAAAAGTCTTACTCACATCGGCTACGGAGAGCGTGATCACATAGTCATCCGGAACAGCTGGTGCTCTCATGCATGCTTCAGTGTTGCTTGCCTCGAAGCGAGCATAGAAGTGGTTTAGCTCGTCTGGTAGGCTTGTGTCACTGGGCAGCTCGCGGCTGTGCTTCCCTTTGTAGTCTGTAATAGTTTTCAAGCCATGCCACATCCGACGAGCGTCAGAGCCAGTGTAGTATGATTCAATCTTAGACCTGTATTGACTCTTTGCCTGTTTGATGGTTCGTCGGAGGTCATAGCGGGATTTCTTATAAGCGTCCGGGTTAGAGTCCCGTTCCTTGAAAGCGGCAGCTCTACCCTTTAGCTCAGTGCGGATGTTTCCTGTAATCCATGGCTTCTGGTTGGGGTATGTACGTACGGTCACTGTGGGGACGACATCATCGATGCACTTATTGATGAAGCCAGTGACTGATGTGGTGTACTCCTCAATGCTGTCTGAAGAATCCCGGAACATGTTCCAGTCTGTGCTAGCAAAACAGTCCTGTAGCTTAGCATCTGCGTCATCTGACCACTTTTTTATTAACCGAATCACTGGTGCTTCCTGCTTCAGTTTTTGCTTATAAGCAGGAATCAGGAGGATAGAGTTATGGTCAGATTTGCCAAATGGAGGGCGAGGGAGAGCTTTGTATGCGTCTCTGTGTGTGGAGTAAAGGTGGTCTAGAGTTTTTTTCCCTCTGGTTGCACATTTAACATGCTGGTAGAAATCTTGTTTCTCATGATCTGAGAGTCTTTAGGTGCCTTTTGGCAAACTCCAAGCGGGCTGTCATGTGCCTTTTACTGAGGAGTGGCTTTCGTCTGGCCACTCTACCATAAAGGCCTGATTGGTGGAGTACTGCAGAGATAGTTGTCCTTCTGGAAGGTTCTCCTATCTCCACAGAGGAACTCCTTCAAAGTGACCATTGGGTTCTTGGTCACCTCCCCGACCAAGACCCTTCTCCCCCGATTGCTCAGTTTGGCTGGACGGCCAGCTCTAGGAAGAGTCTTGGTAGTTCCAAACTTCTTCCATTTAAGAATGATGGAGGGCACTGTGTTCTTGGGGCCCTTCAATGCTGCAGAAATGTTTTGGTACCCTTCCTTAGATCTGTGCCTCGACACAATCCTGACTCTGAGCTCTACGGACAATTCCTTCGACCTCATGGCTTGATTTTTGCTGTGACATGCACTGTCAACTGTGGGACCTTTTATAGACAGTTGTGTGCCTTTCCAAATCATGTCCAATCAATTGAATTTACCACAGGTGGACTCCAATCAAGTTGTAGAAACATCTCAAGGACGATCAATGAAAACTGAAGGCACCTGAGCTCAATTTTGAGTCTCATAGCAAAGGGTCTGAATACTTATGTATTGTCATTATGGGGTATCGTGTGTAGATTGCTGAGGATATATATATTTTTAATCCATTTTAGAATAAGGCTGTAACGTAACAAAATTTTGAAAAAGTCAAGGGGTCTGAATACTTTCCGAAGGCACTGTATGTTAATATGGGCTATTTTCAGCCCTTTCCTGGGTAGCTTATTAGAGATAGGCATAATATGGAAAAGAGCAAACAAAGCAAGATAAAAATATATACATTCGGCAGTCCATTAATCAATTGGTGTGTGTTTGTGTGTGTGCTGCAGGGTTGAAGCTACGAACCCATAGACTTGGCTCTCTCATCCCATCCAGGCTTCTGGGAGGGAAGGTGGACAATGAGCCTGTCATAGCGGATGTAAGCAATGTCCTCACATGCTCTGGCAGCTTTCATGGCTGGGATAAGTTCTTTCCTCTTCTGGCGCATAGCTTCAGGATAGTCCTCGTTGAGGAAGATATACAGTTGAAGTCAGAAGTTTACATACATACATTTTTCACAATTCCTGACATTTAATCCTAGTAAAAATGCTCTGTCTTAGGTCAGTTAGGATCACCACTTTATTTTAAGAATGTGAAATGTCAGAATAATAGTAGAGAGAATGATTTATTTCAGCTTTTATTTATTTCATCACATTCTCAGTGGGTCAGAAGTGTACATATACTCAATTAGTATTTGGTAGCATTGCCTTTAAATTGGGTCAAACGTTTCGGGTAGCCTTCCACAAGCTTCCCACAATAAGTTGGGTGATTTTTGGCCCATTCCTCCTGACAGATCTGGTGTAACTGAGTCAGGTTTATAGGCCTCCTTGCTCGCACACGCCTTTTCAGTTCTGCCCACACATTTTCTATAGGATTGAGGTCAGGGCTTTGTGATGGCCACTCCAATACCTTGACTTTGTTGTCCTTAAGCCATTTTGCCACAACTTTGGAAGTATGCTTGGGGTCATTGTCCATTTAGAAGACCCATTTGCGACCAAGCTTTAACTTCCTGACTGATGTCTTGAGATGTTGCTTCAATATATCCACATAATTTTTCTTCCTCATGATGCCATCTATTTTGTGAAGTGCAGCAGTCCCTCCTGCAGCAAAGCACCCCCACAGCATGATGCTGCCGTGCTTCACGGTTAGGATGGTGTTCTTCGGCTTGCAAGGGACCCCCCTTTTCCTCCAAACATAACGATGGTCATTATGGCCAAGCAGTTATATTTCATCAGACCAGAGGACATTTCTCCAAAAAGTACGATCTGTGTCCCCATGTGCAGTTGCAAACCGTAGTCTGGCTTTTTTATGGTGGTTTTGGAGCAGTAGCTTCTTCCTTGCTGAGCGGCCTTTCAGGTTATGTCGATATAGGACTCGTTTTACTATGGATATAGATACTTTTGTACCTGTTTCCTCCAGCATCTTCACAAGGTCCTTTGCTGTTCTGGGATTGATTTGCTCTTTTCGCACCAAAGTACATTCATCTCTAGGAGACAGAACGTGTCTCCTTCCTGAGTGGTATGACGGCTGCGTGGTCCCATGGTGTTTATACTTGCGTACTATTGTTTGTACAGATGAACTTGGTAACTTCAAGCGTTTTAAATTGCTCCCAAGGATGAACCAGACTAGTGGAGGTCTATATTGTTTTTCTGAGGTCTTGGCTGATTTCTTTTGATTTTCCCATGATGTCAAGCAAAGAGGTACTGCGTTTGAAGGTAGGCCTTGAAATACATCCACAGGTACACCTTCAATTGACTCAAATGATGTCAATTAGCCTATCAGAAGCTTCTAAAGCCATGACATCATTTTCTGGAATTTTCCAAGCTGTTTAAAGGCACAGTCAACTTAGTGTATGTAAACTTCTGGAATTGTGATACAGTGAATTATAAGTGAAATAATCTGTCTGTAAACAATTGTTGGAAAAATTACTTGTGTCATGCACAAAGTAGATGTCCTCACCAACTTGCCAAAACTATAGTTTGTTAACAAGAAATGTGTGGAGTGGTTGAAAAACAAGTTTGAATGACTCCAACCAAAGTGTATGTAAACTTCTGACTTCAACTGTACGTTCCTCTCAAGTTCTTGGCTCTTTCCAGAGCAGCTACCTTGTCCTTGAACCTCAAGAACTTGACCACTATCGGCCTGAGCCTGTCACCTGGGCCGGTGATGGGTTTTACAGTTCTGTGGGCACGCTCCACCTCAATCTTCCTGTGGTCCATCTTCAATTTCGCCAATACCATTCCCCACACTTTGTCCTCAGACTCCATCCAGGTCTCGTGGAGATTCTGCAATTCCATCCACAACCATGTGGTTCCGCCTTGATTGCTCGAGATAATCTGATTTCTCCGTCATTGTTATCATGGATTCACACACAGAACTGATGTCCTCTCTCAATGACTTACAGATTGCTGTCATCTTGCCGTTCTCCTGTTTCAACTCATCGAGCTGACCCTGGGAGAACTGCAAACTGTTCTTCAGGTCCTGGACCTCTCTGATCAGGTCGTCCATTCTTTTATTAGTTGACGCCACCAATATTTGGACAAAGACACTTGAAGCTATTTTCTTGTTGTTGTAACAACTGCTTGTAGAACTACACCCGCCGGCTTTGGTCTTTGTCATGGTAGCTAGCAACGTAGGTTACGCTGTTACTTCTCGCAGTTCCAGACAGGGCAGGTCACAGGGAAGATTGAAAACAACAACAAACAGAAGAGATCTAGACAGCCACAAACCTGGGACAATCCGCGGTCCCAGCCACAATGGCTAACCGTGTCGCGGGCTGCGTTCAAGCCCTCAAGAAAACCCTGCTAGCTTGATAGGCAGCTAGCTAAGAGCTAGGCTAGCTGCTACGCCAAATAACTTCTCAGACCCGGCCTTGGTCGGCAGGATCACTGAACAGAGAGTAGCAGTCCCAGCAACTGATGCCAACTGCATTGCGGGATCCAAATGTAAAAGTTAGCAAGCTAATAAGAAACTTTTCAATACACTTTCAAAACAACAAACTTTCCAAAACAACAAACCGAGCTCTCCCTGATTTTGCGTTCAACAGGAATTCGATTCACTCTATTTACATGTAGTCCAGGGTTTCCCAAACTCAGTCCTCAGGACCCCAAGGAGTGCATGTTTTGGTTTTTGCCCTAGCACTACACAGCATATTGAAATATTACACTAATCATCAAGGTTTGATCATTTTTATCAGCTGTGTTGTGTTAGAGCAAAAACCAAAACGTGCACTCCTTGGGGTCCTGAGGACCGAGTTTGGGAAATGCTGATGTAGTCTATTTAAGTTGACCAGTTCTACACATGCTTCCTCAATGCCTTATATCATGTACACGCATGTGCTGGTGTCTCTTGCTGCCATTGCGTTGCTGCTCTAACTAGGTGTTACTCACTATGCTTGCTGTTTTCTGATATCCCACCACCCCAGCTTCCACCTGTCTGGGTTCTGTGTTTCTTCCTTCAGGGGATTTGGTATAGAATATCGTGCTCACTGCCTGTAGTTATTTTATCATCTTTATATGAGCTACCCTAAAAGAGCAGAGCCCTAACGCCAAAACAATGCATTGTAACATTTATAATAAATGGTTAAAGGTACACTTGGTGTTTCCTTTCTGAACCTTAGTTGTCAAAAAATGTGAATATGCTGATGGTAAATGGTGTCTCATAAAGTACGCATATTTTCCCCGTTCTTTTCTCCTTCTTGCCATTAAAGCTAGTTAAGGAGGGAAATAATGAGGATGCTTTATGTACGAGCCGGTCCACGGGGACACAGGTGTATTACTGGGAATGCACATCAAGCCTAGACAATAGTGCAGATCTAGCGCCCATGCACTATCGGCTGCCTAGGCTACCTTTAACAGACAAATAAGAAATAGAGTTCCAAACCTCTCTGCCAATAACAGCTAGTTTTCAGTTTTCCCCTCCCCACTCAGTCCACTCCCAGATAGTCCTAGCAAAATTAATGCTTGAGAAATTGCTCTTTGCTAAGAAGCTAGTTTTGTTTATTTTTGACCATTTTAATTGAAAACAATCACAGTAAGGTACTTAATTGTTACCAAGAAATGATTTGAAATTGAGATAAAAACGGCTGCATTGGACCTTTAATTCATCAAACGTCATGGATTTGGGACACTCCCTCTCCTTTGGGACTGCTGTCTCGAGCAGCCCTCCGCTTGTGCTCTGGCAGCCTGAGCCTACTTAAAATCATTTGGTGAGGAAAGAAGCAAGAGGGATCTGCTGGCTTGGACGTTGGCCTTATGGTTAAATCCAAACGCAAGACGATATTAAATAGCCACTGTTTTGTAAGAGAAAAAGAGAAAACCATTTCTACAATGCCAGTTATCGAACTGCTGCCCAGTAATAACACAGAAAGTGAAAGGTGAGTTAATTTATAGCTAGCTAACCCCAGAAGGGCTATGCTAATTAGTTAGCCACAGAGGCCTACGCAGCTAACGTTAGCATAGCTTGCTAACTTGTTTACTATTTTTACAGGGGTTATTAGCTATGTATCTAACAAGTCCGTGGAACAATATTGTGCTAAACTGACTTTCGTTATTTTTCTCAAAGTTGACTAAGTATATTTAGTTTTAATCGAAGTCTGTATAATTTTGGTTATTACAGTTGGCTGCGGTTTATATCGCATTCTGCGGATGTTTTTGGCTAAGGTAACTAACTAGCTAGCCTGTTTACACTAGCTCGCCAATTTACTAGCTAATGCTAGCTAGCCAGATCTCTGCCTAGTTAACTAGCTTTGTCAAAGTACTGTTTACTTGCTTCATGTGTGACAGATTAAGAAACCAATTAACTACTGCAATATGTTTCTCAATAATGATGGAATAAATGGACTGACACATTTTATTTCGTCGAATGTTCTAGGAGACGTTAGTTATTAACTACTTAGTCAGCTGTTTACATTTCAAATGAGGGAGGTGTTAAAAAATGGAATTATTAATTAATTTACCTGGGGAAAAAAGCAGAGAACCATTCACACAGACAAGATACATGTATTTTGGTCACAGGGTCTGAAAATACCAGTGGTGTATAGTACTTTTTTGGGTTATCTTGTACCTTACTTGACTGATTATATTTTTGACCACTTACTAAACTACATTTCTCTGACACCCCAAAGTACTAGTTACATTTTGAAAGCAGGACAGGAAAATTGTCCAATTCACCCACTTATCAAGAGGTCATCCCTATTGCCTCTGATCTGGCGGACTCACTAATGACAGATTTTTGTCTGTATATGAAAAGGATACTAGGTACTAGCCATTGCAGCAAATATTTTACTTTCAACACTTAAACACTTGTTAGCTGCTCACCTGCAGGTATCGAGATCATATCTGTTCACTCAATGTGATTTATTAACCAATATTTGTTTTGCCAATTAAAAGCCTTGATGGCTTGACTGACTGTTATCCTAGTTTAAGAAGAACATGAGTGACAGCTAGTGTGCCTAAAAACCAAACTACAGGATATGTACAGTCTCTAAAAGTAGGTAATTTAGTTAAAAACAACCTAGCTAGAGGGACAGAAGTGTACATGTTGAGGCTTACTTATATTTTGACATAACCTTATCATAATTCCCATCCCTTCTCCTCTGTGGGAATTACACTGCTCAAAAAAATAAAGGGAACACTTAAACAACACAATGTAACTCCAAGTCAATCACACTTCTGTGAAATCAAACTGTCCACTTAGGAAGCAACACTGATTGACAATAAATGTCACATGCTGTTGTGCAAATGGAATAGACAACAGGTGGAACTTATAGGCAATTAGCAAGACACCCCCAATAAAGAAGTGGTTCTTCAGGTGGTGACTACAGACCACTTCTCAGTTCCTATGCTTCCTGGTTGATGTTTTGGTCACGTTTGAATGCTGGTGGTGCTTTCACTCTAGTGGTAGCATGAGACAGAGTCTACAACCCACACAAGTGGCTCAGGTAGTGCAGCTCATCCAGGATGGCACATCAATGCGAGCTGTGGCAAGAAGGTTTGCTGTGTCTGTCAGCGTAGTGTCCAGAGCATGGAGGCGCTACCAGGAGACAGGCCAGTACATTAGGAGACGTGGAGGAGGCCGTAGGAGGGCAACAACCCAGCAGCATGACCGCTACCTCCACCTTTGTGCAAGGAGGAGCAGGAGGAGCACTGCCAGAGCCCTGCAAAATGACCTCCAGCAGGCCACAAATGTGCATGTGTCTGCTCAAACGGTCAGAAACAGACTCCATGAGGGTGGTATGAGGGCCCGACGTCCACAGGTGGGGGTTGTGCTTACAGCCCAACACCGTGCAGGACGTTTGGCATTTGCCAGAGAACACCAAGATTGGCAAATTCGCCACTGGCGCCCTGTGTTCTTCACAGATGAAAGCAGGTTCACACTGAGCACGTGACAGACGTGACAGAGTCTGGAGACGCCGTGGAGAACGTTCTGCTGCCTGCAACATCCTCCAGCATGACCGGTTTGGTGGTGGGTCAGTCATGGTGTGGGGTGGCATTTCTTTGGGGGGGCCACACAGCCCTCCATGTGCTCGCCAGAGGTAGCCTGACTGCCATTAGGTACCGAGATGAGATCCTCAGACCCCTTGTGAGACCATATGCTGGTGCGGTTGGCCCTGGGTTCCTCCTAATGCAAGACAATTCTAGACCTCATGTGGCTGGAGTGTGTCAGCAGTTCCTGCAAGAGGAAGGCATTGATGCTATGGACTGGCTCGCCCATTCCCCAGACCTGAATCCAATTGAGCACATCTGGGACATCATGTCTCGCTCGGATCCACCAACGCCACGTTGCACCACAGACTGTCCAGGAGTTGGCGGATGCTTTAGTCCAGGTCTGGGAGGAGATCCCTAAGGAGACCATCCGCCACCTCATCAGGAGCATGCCCAGGCGTTGTAGGGAGGTCATACAGGCACGTGGAGGCCACACACACTACTGAGCATCATTTTGACTTGTTTTAAGGACATTACATCAAAGTTGGATCAGCCTGTAGTGTGGTTTTCCACTTTAATTTTGAGGGTGACTCCAAATCCAGACCTCCATGGGTTGATACATTTGATTTCCATTGATAATTTTTGTGTGATTGTGTTGTCAGCACATTCAACTATGTAAAGAAAAAAGTATTTAATAAGATTATTTCATTCAGATCTAGGATGTGTTGTTTAAGTGTTCCCTTTATTTTTTTGAGCAGTGTAAAATGAAGTGTAGACCAATAAAGCCTAGACGACACTAAAAAACTTCCCCTAACACAAGTAGACTCACCATGGAGTCTCTTTCATTGATTATTCTCAATGGTTGCAAATCATCTTGAATACAACTATTCTTGTGTAGTAAGGTTATAGTATTCTATCAGAAGGGACACAGACGCAGCACTATTTGCACATTTTTTATTGGTCAAGTCTGTGCCCAATGCTGTGTTATTTATGGTCTGTTATGTTGGTGGGGCATTGAGGAGCAGTCTGTTTACTAGAGGAAGAGGCCCCACCATTTAAGTGCTTTGAGGAGAGGTTAGGTGTCCATAAATGCCTCAAAATGATTCCCCTTTGGCCTAATATCTAGTGTATTGTTCTGCGAGACAGTATTTTTCCACATCAGATTCATTCAACTGTTAAAGGCTGTTACGCAAGTGGTGGAGACTCATCTCCCACCTGACTAAGCCAGCTGTCACAAGTTAAGCCTCTTCATGAATATTGCCTACTGTGTAGCAGAGTGTATGGGGATTTTAAGGAGTATTGTGAATGGCGTAGAATAGCAGTGCCGTTGAATCTGCAGGAACAACATGCAGGTGGAATGCAAACGGACAGGGATTTGACATAAGGATGCTAGTTGGATATTATTTGCAATCTGATCATGCAGTTTCCAAAGGAACCTTATTCACTAGAACCACTTATTAGGGATTCCAGTCAATATGCCGCACAAATTATAAGTGATGAGGCTAGGAGGTATATCACTGTTACTCTGAGGTTGAGCTCCAAGGTTGACACAATGCTTCTTACTTTGCTTTCACATGTCTGCTCCACATATAAAGCTGGAGTGGTGTTTGCGTAAGAGAGCGTCCGTGAGCAGTAACGTCACCCCTAATGGGGGTTATTCACTTTTTGAGCTTTGAGAATAGGCATACTCTGCTCTGCTAGCGCAACCCCCACACAAAAGCTTATTCTGAATCTAAACTAGAACACACACTCACGTTGTGGCTTAAGCAAAATGGCTGATCGGTAGAGTGGGTAATCCGGCACGTCTCAGTGATGTAAGAGGTTGGCGTTTTTGTCCTTAGTGCAGACTTGTATTAGGCCAAAAACGAGACACTATTTTTACCACCCTAATTTTTTGCCTGGTAGCTGAAAATGTTCTCAGTATTTTTCCATTGACATTGTTGCCAAATTTTTGCCCACAAGCAGCAGTCATCTCTCCCCCATAGGCTACTCCTACTGTGACAGTTCTCTCTGACTAATCAGTGTGACGTCAACTGTGAATCAATCACAAAGGGAGCAATCAACCTGTGTGAAAGCAGTCATTTTGTTTGTCATCACTCATTGGGACATCCTGTTACCCAATGCGCTTTGTTGCCAACAAAGGAAATAAAATGTCTCCTGCCTGTTACTTATTTTGCCTCGAGCAAAGTGTTCCATTCAGACGTGTAAAGATTTAGTCAGCGGAATAGTTTGAACTTCAACCCTTTGTTATTTGAATATATACCCTAACCAGGACAATGTTTTACCATATTAGTAATGTGAGTTACATGGACTGGAATGACGATACATTAACATCCAAAGGGACATTTTCCCTGGTCTCCAGTTAGGCCAGCTCATAGTCAGTGAATCCTTGAGTAATAATGGCTCCGTACTTCTGTGTCCTCCAGCACCTCCAGTCCGAGGCGGTGTTCCCACTGTTGCAGTAACCCGTGTCCGGGGCCTCTGTGGTGTTCCTGATGCCCCTCACCCACCCCTAAAGATCCCAGGTGGGCGAGGGGATGACCAGCGGGATCGCAATCTTTCAGCTAAGCTATTCTACTCTGTGAGTCCACTCTCTTATCTTTGTCCTTCACATCCTCTGGTGTTAAGCTACCTGTATCAAACCTCTTTTCAAACCTGCTAATTTATCCGTTCTCCTGCAGGATGCTCGGTTGCTGGTTCTTGAGGAGCCGCCCCCTGCCAATGGCAGAGTACGTTTCCTGCTCTTTGAGCCCCGTCGCTCAGAGGGCAAGCACTGTGTCTGGAGGGGGGCACTGAAAGGGGGGAACATCTACATCGAGATCCCCCCTGGAGTTCTGCCCGAGGGCAGCAAAGACAGGTCAGTGATCCAATGCAAGTACAACCTCTCGTTGTCCTTTAGTTCCACTTTAGACTGTTTTAAAGGCGCAATATGCAGAAATCACTCCACCATTGCCTGGTTGCTAAAATTCGAAATGTTTGTCAAATTTCAGGTGACAACTAGTGTGGAGATTCATTGTACCATCTAAACCGCTGTGAAATATATTTTCAATAACCAAAAATATAGTATATCCAGCTGTTTGAAGCTGGAGTACAAAACCAAAAGTAAGAAGATGCAAAGAAATGAAAATTTGGGATGGGGAAGCATAGAAATAGCACACATAGAATGGATCTATCGCTTATCAGACTTTCTTACAATGATAATGACAGATCTATAACTCACATTTCTATGTGAATTTGGTCAGGTCGCGCACAAAGATACATATTGCGCTTTCTACTAGTTTGACATTGTTGTTTCTATTGCTTGCTGACTGCAGTGCACTACCTTCATAACTCATTGACTTCATCTCTCCAGTTTTGCTCTCCTGCTGGAGTTTGCGGAAGAGAAGCTGCAGGTTGACCATGTCTTCATCTGCTTCCACAAGAACCGAGACGACAGAGGTAAGTCCCTATGTGTGTGTCTGCGTCTGCTTCCAGTCAACCCCTCTGTTAATGCTTTGTTATGAGGCAGTTCTCTCACTGTCCTTTTCTCTCTTTCTCTCTCCAGCATCTCTGCTGCGTACCTTCAGCTTCCTGGGCTTTGAGATTGTGAGACCAGGTCATCCACTCGTCCCTACCCGCCCCGATGCTTTCTTCATGGCTTACAGCATCGAACGAGGCTCCTTCGACGATGAATAATGGATCACACACATGCCACAAACACACATGTTAGCATTTACCTACCCTTCCCCATCCACTTAATCACTTAGGGAAAATAAATATCAAAACTCAATAAGGTTGAGGTTTCCTGTGAAATAGTTTGTTTATTTCCTTTGATGTGATGTATTACAACAACATTTTAACTAGTGTGTAATGTTAAACCAAGAATGTACCCTTATAAAATCTGGGAAATGTTTCCTCACCGCTGTATTAATTTCCATGTTTAGTGCTGATTTCCCCTTTCCCCATTCACCACAATGATCATCACTAGGATGTAATATTTATGGTGAAAATGTCCATGCTGCATATTCATGTAATTAGTTATGTTTCTTGACTATTTCAAGTTGATTTTCATGTTTTATATTGACTTTCTTTTAATGTGTGCATGAACTTTGATTTCTAGTTTTGATTCACTTAACTGAAATCTGCATGTTGTAACAAGTGCGCAAATAAAAGTGCTCACCTTAACAAGTGGATTTTGCCTTATGGTTTTGCGTGTCGGGATTGGGGAAAGGGCCTTGAAATATGTGTAAAGATTTATAAGAAGTTGCATTTTTGTGGGAACGCAGACCAGCGGGATATACCAGAGTTGTAGAAGCATCTGTTTAAAATTGATCAGCCGATGTTGAATTATACCTAATGTACTGTAAGTTGATATTTTATAATCATTACTGTGATCTAATGTGGCTCTTTGCATCCATGAAAGGTTAATGATAGAGCATAGTGCGTATACATTTGATCAATATCCTTGTTGGAAAGCGATGCTGTGGAAAAACATTTAATCAAAAAAAGCAAACCTTTTATGAATTCCAGATGTTCTAGATCAGGGGTGTCAAACGTGCGGGCCGGATCAGGCCCGTAAACGGGTTTAATCCGGCCCGTGAGATGATTTTGAAAAAAAATTAATAATAATAATAATTTTGTAAAGTATAAAAATGCGCTGCAATTTTTCAATAAAATAAACTGCTGTTCCAATTGCGTCCACTGGATGGCGCAATAGCAATTGTGTTAAGCAAGCAAACTGTTTATACCGGGGCAGAGCAAGTAGGTCAAGCACGTGCAGCCAATGAGCTACTTTGTTTTGCCCGCGATATTTATTACGGCTTCTACTTTTAACATTATGTGCTTTGGCACCCTCATTGCCCCAATATGTCTCTGTCAAAAAAGAGAAAAGTGGACGCAGAGTGCAGTGTTCCAAGAAAAATGGTCATCCTATTTATTCACGGAATTGAATGGGAAAGCTGTATGTTTGGTGTGTTCAGAGCATGTTGCAGTGCTGAAAGAATATAACCTTCGTCGCCACTATGTGAGTCTTCATGCCGACAAATATGACAACTTTCAAGGACAGCGGAGATGAGAGAAGGTGAATGAACTGTTGGCGGGTCTGAAGAAACAGCAGTCTGTGTTTACTCACAGCCGAGACATCAGTGACGCTGCAGTGAAAGCTAGCTACCTCATTGCTAATGAAATCGCAGTGGCTTCAAAACCATTTAGTGAGGGTGAATTTGTAAAAACATGCATGATGAAGGCAGCGGAGATTGTGTGCCCTGAAAAGCGGCAGGCTTTTGCAAATATCAGCCTGACAAGAAACACAGTTGCAGACAGGATTTCCGATCTTTCAGTGGATTTGGACAGCCAGTTGAAGCAAAAAGTAAAGTCATTTATTGCGTTCGGTTGCAATTGATGAAAGCACGGACATTACAGATGTTGCACAACTGGCCATTTTCATCCGCGGAGTTGATGACACATTGACCGTCACCGAGGAGTTCGTGGAGTTGGTGCCGATGACAGATACAACGACAGCAGCTGATATTTTTACTGCACTCGTCTGCGCGCTGGACAGGGTCGGAGTGGACTGGTCCCGCGCTGTCAGCCTGGCTACAGATGGTGCGCCCTCAATGATCGGGAAAAAAGCAGGCGTTGTGACAAAGTTCAGAGAGAAAGTGCAATCTGCAAATGGAGGATGTGATTTTTTGACTTTTCACTGTATTTTGCACCAGGAGGCTTTGTGTTGCAAGTCATTAAAGATGGATAACGTCATGAAGGTGGTCATCCAAACTGTTAATTTCATCCGATCCAGAAGCCTGAATCACCGTCAGTTTGACAGCCTTCTCAGAGAGAAAGACCACATCTATGGCCTGCCATACCACACTGAGGTAAGATGGTTAAGCCGAGGTGCTGTGCTGAGGCGTTTCTTTGATTTACGAGAAGAAATTGAACAGTTCATGGAAGAAAAGGGCAAACCAGTGTTAGAATTTCATTCCGCAGAATGGATGCAGGACCTTGCATTTATGGTGGATGTTACAGAGCACCTGAATAACTTGAACAAACAGCTGCAAGGGCGCAACAAAGTTGTCACGCAGTATTATGACAGCATACGTTCTTTCAAGTTGAAGCTGTCATTGTGGGAGACGCAACTTGCCGGTGGTGATGCAGCTCACTTCCCCTGTCTGAAAAATGTGTGCGCGACCCAACATGTGGCAGACATGAAGCGGTTCAAAGATAAAATAACGGGACTGTTACGGAAGTTTGAGCAACGCTTTCAGATTTATGTTTATATGTTTTTATGTTGATGTGCTATTGTTTTTCATTGATTTTATTTTATTTGTATATTTAACCTATTCTTGACTCTGTG
Source organism: Coregonus lavaretus (assembly GCF_964263955.1). Classification (NCBI taxonomy): domain Eukaryota; kingdom Metazoa; phylum Chordata; class Actinopteri; order Salmoniformes; family Salmonidae; genus Coregonus; species Coregonus lavaretus. The sequence goes on along the minus strand of NC_139993.1, from coordinate 36,731,358 downwards.
GTTCTTGCACTTGTTTGGGGAACAGGATTTCATTATTTTTATCTACATTTCTGCCTGAGAAATGACACCCTGATATAGTTCTGTGATATACTTCTGTGAATCACTGAGGCATTGTGTGTTTGTGTGTTCTTTGTCCTCAGAACTTTCAAATAACTTGAGGTGTTTTATGATTAATAGTGATGTTGTGCTTTTGGACACTGTCCTCAGGCTCCAGCTTTATGTTTATATGTTTTTATGTTGATGTGCTATTGTTTTTAATTGATTTTATTTTATTTGTATATTTAACCTATTCTTGACTCTGTGGTTCTTGCACTTGTTTGGGGAACAGGATTTCATTATTTTTATCTACATTTCTGCCTGAGAAATGACACCCTGATATAGTTCTGTGATATACTTCTGTGAATCACTGAGGCATTGTGTGTTTGTGTGTTCTTTGTCCTCAGAACTTTCAAATAACTTGAGGTGTTTTATGATTAATAGTGATGTTGTGCTTTTGGACACTGTCCTCAGGCTCCAGCTTTATGTTTATATGTTTTTATGTTGATGTGCTATTGTTTTTAATTGTTTTTATTTTATTTGTATATTTAACCTATTCTTGACTCTGTGGTTCTTGCACTTGTTTGGGGAACAGGATTTCATTATTTTTATCTACATTTCTGCCTGAGAAATGACACCCTGATATAGTTCTGTGATCTGTGAAACAGTTCTGTTAATCACTGAGGCATTGTGTGTTTGTGTGTTCTTTTTCTTTAGAATTTTCAAATAAACTTGACGTGTTTTATGATTAATAGTGATGTTGTGCTTGTACTATTTTGGACACACTGTCCTCAGGCTCCAGCTTTATGTTGTATGTTGATCGTATTAAAACAAAGAAAACAATCTGAAGTTGTTGTTTTTAAGTTATATATACCATGATTTTTCCGGTCCGGCCCACTTGGGAATAGATTTTCCTCCATGTGGCCCCTGAGCTAAAATGAGTTTGACACCCCTGTTCTAGATAGATTCTGTCAACAAAGTTTAATATCTTCCACATTGTACATTCGATTAGAGCAGGGTTTCCCGAACTCTGTCCTGGGGCCCCACCTGGGTGCACGTTTAGTTTTTTGCCCTAGCACCACATCTGATTCAAATAATCAAAGCTTGATGAGTTATTTTTATCAGCTGTGTGGTGCTAGGGCAAAAAACAAAACGTGCAACCGGGGGGGGGGGGGGGGAGTGGACTTCAATGAACAGATATGAAACAGACACGAGTAATCACAACTTCCAGTCCACTGTGTTGTGGAGGCCTAGTAGTGCCGTGGTCCTCATCACTGTCTCAGAGTCAGTGAAGGACAGGTACTGTAGACACAGGCAGTGCTCCCAGTCCAGACTGGGCAGGTCCTGGATCAGCCCTCTCTCTGCCAGCTTCAGCAACATGAGGGCCTGCTTGACTGACAGCCAGTTGTGCAGAGTGGAAGGCACAGTGGGATTTACCCTGAAGAGCTCAGCACGTGGACCCCAGAGCAGAGCCTGCAGGACCCCCACTACGTCTGCTATCTGTAGCCCACTACCCCCATCCTGAAGCCAGGAGGCTAGCTGGAGAAGCCCTGGTAGATATGGGGAGCTCTGGATAACGCCATCTGAACTCTTTGTATGTTGAGAGGAAGCATTGTCAGGGAGGTACAGGCAGTACTTTAGCAACGCTCCGAACTGAGACTGTATGGATGGAGCAGCATGAGCAGGTTGAAAGAGACTGGGGTCACTGTGACTGGGGTGATTGGTCAATGCCACACGAGGGGTTCCACACTTTCTCCATAGCTCCTGAATCTCTCCCTTTATCTTTTCCTTTTCATTCTCCAATAACTCAATTTCTTCACTTCTTCCACTTTCTTCTGCTTTGTCTGCCTCTGTTCCCCCCCCCCTCTCCATCGGCCATACCAGTAAGATGCCTTGAGCCTTCAGCACAGGACAGGTGGCTGCATTACTGCACAGGTGTTGTAACCCAAAGGCTAACTGTAGCAGCAGAATACTCAGTCGCCTCTCATACACAAGTGGTTTAAAGCTCTGCATGAACCTTCCCTCTTGTACAAAGTCTTCCAAAGTAGCCTGTGGTAAGTCTCTCTCAATAGTCACTGCATATCCCTTGAGCAATAGTGAAACAACTGTAGGCCCACTGCTCTCCCCAGACTCCGCTTGACTTTTATCTGCCTCAATTCTGCTCCCATCTGGTGATTCTGTCATTGTTTGATCAGACTGTGAGGAGTCTGAAGTGATTGTGTTTTTGGTTCCAAGTTCTTTCTCTTGTGCTGGGCATGATGGGAAAGATGCAATGACCTGCTGGATGTTGACATTGGGCGGCACTGAGGTAGGTTGAGACAAGGGGCCAAGTTCAATGTTTACCTGGGAATAAAACCAGGGAGGAAATTAGAACATCCAAAAACCTTTCCTTTCCTAAACAAGGCTTAGTCACATTTAAAGTTAAGGCTATAAAGCCTTTCTAAGCCATGGATGTTTGCTGTTATCTTTGCAGTCTGTTGGGTTGCTCAACACCTTTTGGCAGTTCAGAGGAAATGTGTGTCACTGGAGTTGGGGGTTGCCAAACTTGCCATATAAGGGTGCAGAACACGACTGTTGCTTGAGGTAGAGCATAGAAATGTGCCCTCTTATCTTTTACTTTTGGCCTTATCGTGGCTTTTCGCATTTGGTGCAGCTGTGTTTGTATTCTGCTTGACTTTTGCATTGTGCACATAACTCAAGTATGAATACTGCTTGAGCATGATGCACAAACTGGTTTACACATAGATTAGGCAGGGCTGGCCCTTGCCTTTTGGGGGTAGGGGTAAAACATTTAAGTGGCCCCCCCTCTTGATGGCAGAGATTTTTTTATTGTTAATTTCCTGCAATTCTATACATTTTGCCATGGGGTGGAGAGAAGATTTTACAATTTTCTAACTCATTTCATGCAATTCTAACAATTTTGCCATGGGGCGGAGAGCAAAATTAGCAGTTTTACAGCTAACTTCCTGCAATTCTACAAATTTTACCATAGGGTGTAGAGATATGTGAGCAGTTTAAAAATGAAATTCCTGCACATTTTGCCATGGCTTATGATATCTGAGTGAGAGTGACTAACAAAATTAATCGGGGCCCCCTGGAGGTCAGGGTCCCTGGGCACATGTCCTGTCGGTAATTCAACCATGATTACTAGCTACAAGTTTAGATAGCTGGCTAGACTAGCTTACAATCTATTGAACAACCAAATTGCGAAATTGCACGTTGTGTATTCTACTATTCTAACTCTCAACAGAGTTCCTAAAAACATTTAAAATAATTTGGGTCGAGGGCCCCCTATGTCGCTAATACCCTGAGAATAGGCCATATATTATGAGCATAACCTTACCTTAGCTGCGAGCATCCTCCCTGGAAACTTTGGGCTATGCAGGCGGTAGTACAGTGAACCTGCTATCTGCTTGGACTGGTAGTTTTCACACAGCAGAAAATCTTGGGGCTGAAATGCACCAATGCCTTCACTGGACTCTCTCATCAGGAGAACCCCAGCCTCCATGCGCTGTGCCACACTCCTCAGGAATAGTAGGTGGCGATGCTGAATGCCTTGAGAAATGTCCCCCTGGTTGTAGAAACTGCTGAAGAAGTAGGTAAGCTGTTCGTCAGGTGTATCGAAGTCCAGTTGAGATAGGGGCTGCAAGTGGAGAGGGCTTTTCTGGACTTGTCTTTCTTCGTTTCTCTCTACATGGGGCTGAGTGCCTGTGATGGGGACCAACATGTAGAGAGGGTTGTCATAGTTTTGGTGACTGCAGGGTAGTGGGGAAAGGGGACACAGATAGGCCCCTGGTAGGGACAGGGTCCGAGCCAGCCTCTTCTTGGGCACTGGTGGTGGGGTGGTGCTATCTGAGAAAAACCTCTCTTGATGACAGTAAGAGGGGTCTAAAAAATAAAGGGAAATACAAAACATGTAATAAACTTTCCAGAGAAGTCGTTGCCTAGTTCCACGCTTTGACTCTATGATTATCGAGAACTTCTTCCGAATAAGGAAGAGAAATTACAGAAGAGTAATACTGAACTCCACAAAAAAGAACATTTCAGCCGATGTTTGTCTCAAACTGTTGTTGGATGTGTAGACAGGAGCTACTGTATTTAGTTGAGCTTGTGACAGACGTGGACACGTAAATGTTGTGGCTATGGCGGTTTCTATCAGCACAGACCTGGTTTCAGGTGTCACTTCCTCGCATTCATTTCACATGAGAAAAAGGAAGCAAGGCAAGGAAGGAAAATGAGAGACTAAAATACAAGTGCCTTCTATTTTTATTTTATTTTTTACTTCAGGTGGGAAAAAGCAAATGTCTAAAGAACTTATATTTAATCTTTGAAATCAACTGGATAATATAATACTACAGTGTCTGATAAAGTTAGATGTGTGTTGTACTCACCATAGCGCTGGTGTATGGGACACTTTAGTGCATGGCAATCAGTGGCTGCAGAGAACACATCTGTGCAGGTAGAGGCCTGGTGCTGATGGGGTCCCAATGAGCTAGAGACACTCCCATCCAACTCCAGGTCCACACTGGAACCCACACTAGAGCCTCGCGAGTAGAGACTTCTGAGCACACGCGCACACACGCACGCACACACACAGACATACACACACACAGACATACACACACACACACACACACACACACACACACACACACACACACACACACACACACACACACAATCATATTCATTAATTGATCTGCTGTCCTTTGACCTAATTACCTAAAATAAGTGCATACAGTACAGAAGCTGCATAGCACTCAGATAGACTCTATGCAGTCTTGATAGTTTTGTGATAAAGCTCACATTTAAAGGTTCAGAGAAACTGTCAAGACACTGCATAGAGTCTATGTAAGTGCTATGCAACTTCTGTACTGTATGTTTTTGCCTCACCTGCGCTGTTTGATAGGCAACACTGGGGGTCCACTCTGTCTCTCTGCTCCATGAGTTAGATCCATTGCTGCACAATCCATTGCCTGGTTACAGTGTCTCTCACTCAGAATAGCAGTCTGTCAAACTCTAATGGAACTTTAGGTCTCCAATATTATTGCTCAGGTTCACATTTATAATCTCTCTCCCTCTCCCTCACTCGCTCTCTCTCTTACTGTCTGTCTGTCTCTCTCTCTCTCTCCTTCTCTCTTTCTTATGAGAATGTAATTATCTGCTGTTCTGATCTTTACAGTCTGAGGTAGGTACCGGAAAAGTAGTGTCTGTGTGAGGGTATATCAGTACTTATGCAGTAACCTCAACTACAAAATGAGGAAGAACACCAAAAAGACACCCAACTTCACGCACTCTTTTTTTCTCTCACTTTCCTTTTAAGTTAGATCCATCACACACTTGGTCTCTGCCTCCCTGGTACTTTGTCTGTTATGGATCTCAAATCACATTTTTATTATTTAATGTGCTAGCCCCCAATTGCTTTGTGATGCATCTTCTTGGTCAAACACGTGTGAATGCATGTTGTAGAGTAGTTTTTTTAACCCCCGGGAGGCAGCTCATAGTAAAAACAATGGACACGGGACAGTAAATACACACAAAAACAAAAAACAAGTATATACTGTGCTTCCATAAAATGTAAAGGTTATTATTGTCTTTGCATAATGAAGTTTATGTTTTGTCAACCCTACAACTGTCTTATTGTAATTACACTGATATTCAACGTGTGTGTTCATTATCATGAGACACTTAATGCATAATGTTTATGAGTGAGTGATCCTCTGCGTAGGTCTGTGGTAGAGGCTCATACGCACAAGGCCACTATGCGTGGTTGTGCAGCCCAGAGTGTATGCTTGAGGCTGAGTGAGCAGCCCTGAAGTAGCGCTCTCTGATGAATACAATGAGTGAGACACAGGCTCATGGCAGAGACCCATTGTTTCATATAATTATTTTCCATTTATCAGCTTTGTCATCGTGATCACTCTAATTTTGTGGGTGCTTTTAGGTCTATTAATAATTCAATTTGACAAACATCAGTACAGTCCATCTAGGGTTGCAGAGATTCTTTGATTTATCATGGAGAGCATAACTGAAGCAATCTGGCTTTACTTTTATAAAAAAATGATGTAACCTTTATTTAACTAGGCAAGTCAGTTAAGAACAAATTATTATTTACAATGACGGCCTACCAAGAGGCAAAAGGCCTCCTGCGGGGACGGGGGCTGGGATAAAAATAAAAAAAAGTAGGACAAAACACACATCATGACAAGAGAGACACCACAACACTACATAAAGAGAGACCTAAGACAACAACACAGCATGGCAGCAACAAATGACAACACAGCATGGTAGCAATACAACATGACAACAACACAGTAGCGACACAACATGGCAGCAGCACAACATGGTAGCTGCACAAAAACGGTACAAACATTATTGGGCACAGACAACAGCACAAAGGGAAAAAGTTAGAGACAACAATACATCACGCGAAGCAGCCACAAGGGTCAGTAAAAGTTTCCATGATTGAGTCTTTGAATGTAGACATGGAGATAAAACTGTCCAGTTTTAGTGTTTTTTGCAGCTCGTTCCAGTCGCTAGCTGCAGCGAACTGAAAAGAGGAGCGACCCAGGGATGTGTGCTTTGGGGACCTTTAACAGAATGTGACTGGCAGAACGGTTGTTGTATGTGGAGGATGCACATACAACAGTAGGTATCTCAGATAGTGGGGAGTGAGGCCTAAGAGGGTTTTATAAATAAGCATCAACCAGTGGGTCTTGCATCAGGTATACAGAGATGACCAGTTTACAGAGGAGTATAGAGCATAGTGATGTGTCCTATAAGGAGCATTGGTGGCATATCTGATGCCGGAATGGTAAAGAACATCTAGCCGCTTGAGAGCACCCTTACCTGCCGATCTATAAATTAAGTCTCTGTAATCTAGTATTGGTAGGATGGTCATCTGAATCAGGGTTCGTTTGGCAGCTGGAGTGAAAGAGGAGTGATTATGATAGAGGCAATCAAGTCTAGATTCAACCTTAGCCTGCAGCCTGGATATGTGCTGAGAGAAGGACGGTGTACCGTCTAGCCATACTTCCAAGTACTTGTATGAGTTGACTACCTCATGCTCTAAACCCTCAGAGGTAGTAATCACACCGGTGGAGAGAGGGGCATTCTTCTTACCGAACCACATTACCTTTGTATTGGAGGTGTTCAGAACAAGGTTAAGGGCAGAGAAAGCTTGTTGAACACCAAGAAAGTTTTGTTGTAGAGGGTTTAACACAAAATCCGGGGAGGGGCTAGCTGAGTATAAGACTGTATCGACTGTATCATCTGCATATAAATGGATGAAAGAGCGTCCTACTGCCTGAGCTATGTTGTAAATTGAGAAGAGTGTGGGGCCTAGGATTGAGCCTTGGGGTACTCCCTTGGTGACAGGCAGTGGCTGAGACAGCAGATGTTCTGACTTTATACACTGCACTCTTTAAGAGAGGTAGTTAGCAAACCAGGCCAAAGACCCCTCAGAGACACCAATACTCCTTAGCCGAACCCACAAGAATGGAATGGTCTACCGTATCAAAAGCTTTAGCCAAGTCAATAAAAATAGTAGCACAACATTGCTTAGAATCAAGGGCAATGGTGACATCATTTAGGACCTTTAAGGTTGCAGTGACACATCCATAACCTGTGCGGAAACCAGATTGCATACCAGAGAGAATACTGTAGACATCAAGAAAGCCAGTCAGTTGATTATTGACAACTCTTTTGATAAACAGGGCAAGATAGAAATAAATTGGCCTATAACAGTTAGGATCAGCTTGAGTTCCCACTTTAAATAACGGACACACCGTGGCTGCCTTCCAAGCACTGGGAACCTCCCCAGAGATGAGAGACAGGTTAAAAAGGTGAGAGATAGGCTCAGCGATTGTCACAGTACTCCCTCTACCCCGCTCCAGCGCTCGACGTCGCCGTTCTACTAACCGCCGGTCCTGGCAACCATCATTACGCACACCTGTTCCCCATTGTTACGTACACCTGGACCTCATCATCACCTTGATTACTCTCTCTTTATTTAGCCCTTAGTAGCCTCAGTCATCAGGCAGTATTGGTTTTGGTCACGTTCAGTACGCTTTTCCTGTTCTGTTAATCTGCCTTATTCTTATCATTAAACTCACCTTCTGCACCTGCTTCTTGACTCCCAGTGTATACAGTGCCTTGCAAAAGTATTCATCCCCCTTGACGTTTTTCCTATTTTGTTGCATTACAACCTGTAATTTAAATGGATTTTTATTTGGATTTCATGTAATGGACATACACAAAATAGTCCAAATTGGTGAAGGGAAATGAAAAAAATAACTTGTTTCAAAATAATTCTAAAAAATTAATAACGGAAAAGTGGTGCGTGCATATGTATTCACCCCTTTTGCTACGAAGCCCCTAAATAAGATCTGGTGCAAACAATTACCTTTAGAAGTCACATAATTAGTTAAAGTCCACCTGTGTACACTCTAAGTGTCACATGATCTGTCACATGATCTCAGTATATATACACCTGTTCTGAAAGGCCCTCTGTCCTCTGTAGCTCAGCTGGTAGAGCACGGCGCTTGTAACGCCAAGGTAGTGGGTTCGATCCCTGGGACCACCCATACACAAAAATGTATGCACGCATGACTGTAAGTCACTTTGGATAAAAGCGTCTGCTAAATGGCATATTATTATTATATTATAAGTCTGTAACACCACTAAGCAAGGGGCACCACCAAGCAAGCGGCACCATGAAGACCAAGGAGCTCTCCAAACAGGTCAGGGACAAATTTGTACGGAGCACCATTAGATCCATTATAAAAAAATATAAAATAATATGGCACCACAACAAACCTGCCAAGAGAGGGCCTCCCACCAAAACGCATGGCCCAGGCAAGGAGGGCATTAATCAGAGAGGCAACAAAGAGACCAAAGATAACCCTGAAGGAGCTGCAAAGCTCCACAGCGGAGATTGGAGTATCTGTCCATAAGACCACTTTAAGCCATACACTCCACAGAGCTGGCTTTATGGAAGAGTGGCCAGAAAAAAGCCATTGCTTAAAGAAAAAAATACGTTTGGTGTTCGCCAAAAGGCATGTGGGAGACTCTCCAAACATATAGAGGAAAGTACTCTGGTCAGATGAGACTAAAATTGATATTTTTGGCCATCAAGGAAAATGCTATATCTGGCGCAAGCCCAACACCTCTCATCGCCCCGAGAACACCATCCCCACAGTGAAGCATGGTGGTGGCAGCATCATGCTGTGGGGATGTTTTTCATCGGCAGGGACTGGGAACCTGATCAGAATTGAAGGAATGATGGATGGCGCTAAATAAAGGGGAATTCTTGAGGGAAACCTGTTTCAGTCTTCCAGAGATTTGAGACTGGGACGGAGGTTCACCTTCCAGCAGGACAATGACCCTAAGCATACTGCTAAAGCAACACTTGAGTGGTTTAAGGGGAAATGTCTTGGACTGGCCTAGTCAAAGCCCAGACCTCAATCCAATTGAGAATCTGTGGTATGACTTAAAGATTGCTGTACACCAGTGGAACCCATCCAACTTGAAGGAGCTGTACAGCACTACAATGTATTGACTTTGGGGGGGGTGAATAGTTATGCACGCTCAAGTTTTCTGTTTTTTTGTCTTATTTTTGTTTGTTTCACAAGAAAAAATATTTTGCATCTTCAAAGTGGTATGCATGTTGTGTAAATCAAATGATACAACCCCCCCCAAAAATCCATTTTATTTCCAGGTTGTAAGACAACAAAATAGGAAATATGCCAAGGGGGGTGAATACTTTCGCAAACCACTGTGCGTTACAGCGATGATAGGGGCTGCAACCTTAAGGGAGAAAGGATCTAAACCATCTGACCCAGGGTTTTTTGGGGTCAAGTTTAAGGAGCTCCTTTAGCACCTCAGACTCAGTGACCGCCTGCAGGGAGAAACTGTGTAGCGGGGCAGGGGAAAAAGAGGGTGGAGCATCGGGGCTAATCGCGTTAGAAGGGCTGAGAGATGAGGAAGTGTTGGACGAGCAAGGAGGCATGGCTGAGTCAAATAGGAATCCTGACTTAATGAAGTGGTGATTATAGAGCTCAGCCATACGCTCCTTGTCAGTAGCAACCCCATCATCAACAATAAGGGACATAGGCAGCTGTGAGGAGGAGGGTTTATTCTCCAGGTCTTTCACCGTTTTCCAGAACTTCTTGGGGTTAGACCCACAGAGAGAGAGAACTGCTATTTAAAGTAACTAACTTTGGCCTTCCGGATAGCCTGAGTGCACTTATTTCTCATTTGCCTGAATGACAGCCAGTCAGCCTGAGTATTTGTGTGCCAAGCCTTTCGCCAAATGGTGTTCTTGAGGTGGAGTAACTCTGTCAGATCACGGTCGAACCAGGGGCTGAACCTGTTTTTAATTCTCATTTTCTTTATGGGGGTGTGTTTGTTAACAATACCACTGAAAATATCAAAAAAGAAGGTCCAAGCGTCTTCGACAGAGGGGATCAAGCTGATTCTAAACCAATTTACAGAGGCCAGGTCATGAAGGAAGGCTTGCTCATTAAAGTTTTTTAGCAAGTGTCTATGACAAATCAGGACAGGTCGTTTAACTAAGCAGCCATTACGAACACAGGCTGTAAAACAGTGATCACTAAGGTCATTACAGAAAACACCAGACTGATACCTATCAGGATTATTTGTGAGGATAACATTAAGGAGAGTAGCCTTTTCTGGGTGTTTGGAGTCATACCTTGTGGGATTGGTAATAATCTGAGAGAGATTTAAGGAGTCCCATTGTTTTAGTACTTGGTCAGGTGGTTTAAGCATGTCCCAGTTTAGGTCACCTAGCAGGACAAATTCAGACTTCGTGTAAGGGGCCAGGAGAGAGCTTAGGGCAGGTAGGGTGCAGGTCAGTGCTGGTGGTGGACGATAACAGTCAACAAAGAGCTATTTTAAAGCTTATTGCTTAAAACTAGCAAATCAAATTGTTTGGGGACAGACTTGGTGGAAACACAGAGCACTGAAGGTGTTCCTTGGTAAAGATTGCCACTCCACCACCTTTGGAAGATGTCTTGCCAAAAAAAGTTCTCACCAGAAAGGTTAACATCAATGTTCAAAACACTCTTTCTTAACCAAGTCTCAGTAATGACCAACACATCTGGATTGGAGCTGTGAACCCACACGTTTAATTGATCAATTTTAGGTAATAAGCTTCTAGTGTTAATGTGCAGAAAACCCAGGCTTTTACGAGAGCAGAAATCAGTGAAGAAGAAATCAGAGCACAAGTCAGAATTGAGGCTAGCAACAGTAGACGGGCCAGGGTGTACATGCACATTTCCAGATATCATCAGAAGTAATACAATCAGGGCACGGCAGAGGACAGGGAGAGCTCTGCAGTGTTGATTTGTTATGACATTTCAATGTGCATCAGATGGCAACAAGATCATATTGTACAACAATTTCATCAGGTAACATGAATACAAAGCCGGCGAGAGATTGTTAAAATAGGATGGGAGGCCAAGAGTTCATGTAACCAATAGAGAGTCAGAGTCGTGAGTGTGGGAAAAAACATTTTCTGTCCCATGGTTGGGTAAATGATCAAGTTCATAGTCAACAAAGCATGCAGGAGTCATGGGGCAAATAGCATAAAGCACAATAAAAAAATTAAACGGCTTGGGGCTAGCCATTGTAAGTTCAAAGAGTCACTCGCCCCAACAAGATAACTTGAGAGAGTAGCTCTTTATGAGTCCAGTAGCTATAAAAGTCTGAGATAAAATAAATAAATAGAAGACCTATAGTAGTAAATTAAAGCGTTTCTGAGTAAGCTCACATAATAAGCTTCACAAGTTAATTAGCCTACATACAATTCTGATCAGTCCAAAGTGTACGGTGTGTGTGTATTTGCAGAGAGGGATTAGAATTCCTACAGCTATAATAATAGCACACTGTGGGCCTATTGGTTAGCATTAATAGATTTAAACAATTAAGCTTATAAGTTCATACATTTACGTAGACGCTGTTATCCAGAGCGACTTACAGGAGCAATTAGGGTTAAGTGCCTTGCTCAAGGGCACATCGACAGATGTGTCACTAGTCGGCTCAGGGATTCAAACCAGCAACCTTTCAGTTACTGGCCCAATGCTCTTAACCGCTAGACTGTCTGCTACCATACTTTCTTACTTTGCAGTAGGCATTATTCTGAAAATGAATATCTTGCTCCATTATATTATTGAAATATATTAGGTCAAGTGCTCTTCAGACAAGGGGGTTTTGTGATCTGTTTTTAGAATTAGAAGGTTTCATATTTTGTCTTTATTCCACATTGAGGCACTCTTCCTCTTAATGATCTATGAGCGAGGAGACATAATGAGTATCAGTAGAAGGCTGCAGAGTAAACATCATTAGGCCCTAGTGTCCTTTCTCTTAAGAGCCCCTTCATATGCTAAGAGCCACAGAGAACAGGGTCTCCCTACCTCACATACAGCAGATGTTGCATCAGCACACATTGAACAACATGCACTTCAGCTTTACAGACTGTTGGACATGTGACCCACGCAATCTCTCATCTGGAACAGATTGAGTTGCTGAAATACATCACCCTTTTATGATATGTAACTTTAAATTGTCATCTGAAGAGTGTAATAAACCATTGAAAATATACAGCTGTTATATGTGTTGTTAACGATGGTGTATGGTGGATTAGGATTTCTGTTAAATTCAGTTGGGAAGATTAAGGCTTAGAATATGCCCCTTAAATAAAACATACAGATGTAAGGCTAGCCATAGTTGGGATCTACAGTATAGAGGTCTGAAGGGGCTGACTCTGGTGCTTACTTAAGGTGATGTGGGATTGGAATAAATTAGTTATGTAAAGACTGGACAGTGCAATGGAATGCACACCCACAACCATCATTATATAATCCACGAGATGGCCTGCCCTACACCAGTTTGAGTCATTTTTGAGTTTTATGAAGTGTATTCATAAAACTGTTAATGTAGATCCAACAAATGTGTCTTGGAAATTGGAAATCTCTGAAAATATATTGGATATATTGTAGATAGATGCACGTAGCCATAGTTTACTAGCTAGTATTGTGGATTTCATGAGATATTGACCTGTCTTGAGAGGAGAATGTTTATGAAAGGCATTTCTACAAAATGATGAATTCAGGATCAGCTTTCATATTCATACAAATGTTTCAGTGAGGAGATGGGTATAGAGGTCCTGGATGGCTGGAAGCTTGGCCCCAGTGATGTACTGGGTCGTACGCACTACCCTCTGTAGTGCCTTGCGGTCGGAGGCCGAGCAGTTGCCATACCAGGCAGTGATGTAACCAGTCAGGATGCTCTCGATGGTGCAGCTGTAGAACCTTTTGAGGATCTGAGGACCCATGCCAAATATTTTCAGTCTCTTTAGGGGGAATAGGTTTTGTCGTGCCCTCTTCACGACTGTCTTGGTGTGCTTGGACCATGTTAGTTTGTTGGTGATGTGGACACCAAGGAACTTGAAGCTTTCAACCTGCTCCACTACAGCCCCGTCGATGAGAATGGGGGCGTGCTCGGTCCTCTTCTTTTTCCTATAGTCCACAGTCATCTCCTTTGTCTTGATCACGTTGAGGGAGAGGTTGTTGTCCTGGCACCACACGGCCAGGTCTCTGACCTCCTCCCTATAGGCTGTCTCGTCGTTGTCGGTGATCAGGCCTACCACTGTTGTGTCATCTGCAAACTTAATGATGGTGTTGGAGTCGTGCCTGGCCATGCAGTCATGAGTGAACAGGGAGTACAGGAGGGGACTGAGCACGCACCCCTGAGGGGCACCCGTGTTGAGGATCAGCGTGGCGGATGTGTTGTTACCTACCCTTACCACCTGGGGGGCGGCCCGTCAGGAAGTCCAGGATCCAGTTGCAGAGGCAATGGTAGAAACTCTGCCTGTGGAGGGTAGACCGCTTGTGGGTGAAGGGGTCTGAGATGGTCCAGTGGGCTTTTAGCTCAGGTGAAGACCCAAAGCTAGAGGATGGCGCTGATGAAGAGAGTGAAGAGGATGGTGAAAGTGATAAACAGCAGGTGTCCACTTCAGGGCCCCCATAGCCTTCCTCTGCCTCCTCACCATCATCCCTTTGGGAATGGTGAAGACTGGGAATGGTAAACTGTGGGACGCTGCCAGGCGTTTGTAAATTGCTGTAGATTTTGTCCTTACTTGTGTGGCAGTCTGATCCGACGGAACTCCCAAGAGAGCACGCACTAGAGGTGGCCCACAAAAGTGAATGCATCCCCACGCAACTGTGCCTGCGCTAGGTGGGGAAATACCACATTTCAGCGCGAGGTGGGGAAATACCACATTTCTGCGGCATTAAAGGGTTTTGCGCTACTGCTAATAGTTCCAATGCTGATGGTGCATGTCACTGTCATGTTTCTGTTCATTGTGTGTGTGTGTGTGTGTGTGTGTGTGTGTGTGTGTAGGCTAGCCTATGTGTCTCTCTCTCCCTTTCAGCAGTGCTATTAGTGCGTGTCTTGGGTAGGCTAGATTGGTCTGGAGAGAAAACAGTGGGCCTTTATACCTGTGACTCCCCCCTCACCCCCTCTTCATCTCCCACTCTGGAGTACTGTTGGTGCGTTCAAGACAACTGGGAATTCGGGGAAAAACGACGTCAAATCATGACGTCAATGATCTTCAGGTCGGAAACTCTGAACTCTAGAAAGATGCCGCTAACTGGTTGCCTAGTTATACACATGCCGCATTCAACCAGTTAGCAAGTCGTACATTTCTGAGTTTAGTTCCGATTGGCACGTGATCGCGGCATAAACGCAGCCTATTTTGCCTACTGTATGTGACAGGCTATTGTTGGCCCATACATCTGATGTTGGCCCATACGTTTCTACAGATGCTGCCCTACGTCATTATTTCAATAATTTGTGATTCGATAATTGGTCACAGTTAGCCTAATTGTTTGTGTGAGGTGATTGGCTCATCTACGGCTATTACGGGGTTCATAAGATCAACGATCACACACCGCTGTCATCAACTTCCTTCCAATCGAGCGCCTAGCTGATCAGTATGACCTCTGAATGTAGCGTCACCATCGAGCAGGACAACGACGGTGTTGAGGTAATGTGGGCGAATTATGTTTGACAGCAACTTGTATTTATTGTGGAACTTGTTGTCGTTAACTTGCCAACATCATGAACTCTCTGCGGCGGGAAACTTTGAACGCTTGCTAGCTTCTGCTGCATGTGTCATCAGAAGTGACTGCTCGCTAACTAAATGCGCTGGGACACTTCACGACACGAAGTGGCTTTCGTAGCAGCTTAGGCCAGCATTTTCGCTAACCTATTTCCTGACCTTAACCCGTCTCCTAACCTAGCTTAATTTTCCTAGTTTGCTATGAAAGTGAATTTCATAGGGCATTGGTGTGAAGTGTTTCTCATCAATGCGCTTGCTAGTTAGCCTACTGGCTGCACACCTCGATATTTTATGCCTACTTGGTGGTTTAGAAGTTGAATTTAAGATTTGATTAACTAACACTGCACTGACTCATTTTACCTTAACAGGAAAAAGTTGTGGTGAAGAGAGACAGTGCGATAACCACTGTACTCTGTCGCCTGTCACAGTTTTGGCCGGTCAGACTTGCGGTAAGCATGTGCCCCTAGCTTCACTTCTGTCTTCACTGGATGGTTTGAATTTGACTCCATGTTTAGACATGGGATGGTTAAGGTTCAATAGTTTCAGTGCCCATAATTGGCCTCATAAATGTGCCATTTCAATAATCCCATGAGCACCTGTCATCACTGTGCATCTGTCTTGGATATGTGATTTATGGCTCTTTTTTAATTGCCAAAGTAATTAAACCTATGTTATGTGTCTGCAGATGCGTGCTCTCCGTGGGTTTTGGTGGCTGTTTGGTTGGTCCCCTTCAGATGAGAAGGCTTTCGCTGCTCCAGAAGAGGATGACCGCTCTAGTCCAGCCCGCCATTGTCTAACAGGCCGCAAGCGTCTGCGGCGGGCCACACGCATACTGTTGGCTATCCTGCCCCGCCGCATGCAGAGCGCCCTGGGATACCCTGTGTGCACCAGCATCGGCTGCGCCGTATCCCCAGGCATGTATAGCCATGGTTTCTATCTACAGCATTGAGACGTGCTTGAAATGGTATGGGGGGAATTCTATTATTAATTTGGGTTGTTTTTCAGAGGTGCGTGTCTCCCCCACTAAGCCCTGTGGGAAAGGCAACAAGAGGAAGCAGGATGACGTTGATGACGAGGAGCAGCAGACCTGGGTTGAGGCCCTCTCTCAGGAACTAGAGGATGAGGAGCCTTCTGTTGATCCTGACTATGAGGTGGGTTCTCATGTTATGGGTTGCTCTGACTGGGCCTAACCCTGGTTCTTCTCACATGGGTAGTATATTTTCTCTAAAATGCATGCCATCATTAAACCGATTTCGTCACGCTAATTTCCCATGGCACTTTGAATCGATTTGACACTTCTGTACTTGAATAATCCATGTCTTTCCTTTTTGACAGCTGAGCGCAGTGGATACTGACAGTGAGGAATTTAACTCTCACAATAACACAGAAAGTGACCTTGACGTTTCAGAGAAGGGCGTGATCGAGGACCTTAAAACGGTACAGAGTGAGCATCTCGCTGGGATGGTCTTTCATCATTCTGCAAGTACTCTGACTAGGAGACTGGCTTTGAATGTAAAGTTGTCTTTTTTGCCTTCTCTTGTTGCAGGATATTCCACAAGAGGCATAGTGGAAGGTGGCATTTCAGGTACATCTGGTGTGATAATAAAACCTGTAAAAAATGTTTTACTGAGACATGGTCAACCTATTCTTTGTAATCCTGGTATGATGCTTGGACTGCTTTGTTTATATGGATGTATTTATGACTTCTGTGGCCCAATCCTGTAAATTGACATCAGTCCAGATTTATTGGTCCTTCTTCATAGGTGCTCTGCCTCCAGTTTTATCGCCACTTGTAAGCCTCCTGCAGTGCAAGTATGCACTTTTTTTTTTTGTTCAATGTGATATGTACAACTGTTCACTAAATAAAATATATTCATCTTTACATGCAGGTCTATTGTACTTAATAGCTTCAAACATCCAGTGTAATAACTGACCAGGAGATGGCAGTACCGGATTCTTGTTTAGCCTGAAACATCTAGCAGTGGATAAATGGGCAGTTGCTGGTTGCCACCATATGTATGGGAACATGAGTTCCAAGCATAACACCAGTACAAAGAGTGAGTTGCTTCTTGACCCTTATGTCTCAGTTATGTAACATTCCAGTTGCGCTGCAGGAATGACTCGTACACAGAGTAAGGCCAGTTTGATCCAGTCTTTGTCCTTTTATGGATGCATTCACTTGACTGCACGTGCATATAACTAATTACTGTACTTGGAGAATTTCTGTAGCCTGATCTCAACCAGTTCAGATTGCCAATGGAAATCTAATTTCAAAGGTAAACTCCTGTGGGTAGTTTCTAGGTTGGCTGTCATCAGAGCGGTTCAGTGCATGTAATGATGCCACTAACACCCACAGGCTGCTAAACAATCTACTCATTATGCTGTCCTCTACTTTGACAATCTACCATCCTGCATAACTCTTTGCATTCCTGCTCCCGTCACCTGATATGCTTATGAATATACATTATGCAAAACAGAAGGATCAAAACTGCTTTGTGGTCCTGCTAAAATACAAGCTTGTTTAATTGAGTCAAAGTATCCCACAGGCTCATGTGTGGCTCCGATTTAAGCCACATAGCCCTGTGGTACTTGTCTGACGCGATACAGAGGGGGTCAGCAAAGGGCACCATCCCATCCAGGGTGCCAGGTTCTAGGCTGAAGAGGACTCTGTGCCCGCAATGTGGGAGGTGGTAGAGAGCCCTTGAAGCCCCTTCAATGTATTCCCGATACTCACCCATTTCCAACCGCTCTCTGAATAGTGGGCGAGTCTTCGCGCTACATGTTCTGTCTAATCAAACATGAGCTGTGAGTGCACATTTAGGATAGTTGCAGTAGACACATTTTTGATATGCCATATGGAACCGAGAACCAAATCTGTATTAAGCTTAGTTACTAGCAAAAACGTATACTGTAGTTTAAACCGAGGTTTGGCAGGAAACCTTTTCAATTGCCTTACTATATCTTAGGCTTTTCCCTAGACATTTTCTCTCCAGTAATCTTCAGAATAGAGCTAGAGAAGACCTTTAAAGCAACTTGGAATGAATTAAAAGCTGGTTGCTTTTGGATGTGGGTAGGGAGAGATGATAGCGGGTGGTGATACTGTGAGGGGAGCTGGACGAAAAGCAGACATTGATTGTCCCTGGGGATTCCCTTGGCTCTATGGGTGTTTGAAGGAGAGCCTGCTCAGTCGAGAGGCTCCACCTCTGTTTATATTCAGCTCTGAGTCTGCCTGGCTTTACACCACCAGCACGTTCTCACTCTGCCTTTCAACTGCAATGTGCTCTGAAACAGTACTGGGAAGGGTCATGTGTGAAAATAAAATATACATGCATAGTTTCAGCTGTGCAAGGTTACCACGGCATGTGGGCAATTATTCCAGTGTGCTTTTTTGGTCCCCTAATGAATGACAGTGTGACGTGTCAAGGTAATCCAGATTCCCACACTAACCTCCATATAGGATGCTTACTGTAGAGGCACTGTTCAGGCCCCCTGTGACTCGGCACTGCACCCGACGGGCTCATTGTCACCTTGACTGAATGACAGCAGGTGCTGCCTGCTCCCAATGCACTCTGACCTGCAGGCTATTATCTGCTGGATTACAATGTAACTCTAATGTCAAGCCACAAAAAGGCCCTGGTACTCACTCTCCCCGTCTCACTATTTCGGTCTTCTCTCTACCTACGCCTCTCTCACACACCACAAACACAGTGCTTCACCTCCCCCCTAATGACCAGTAGTCCCCTTGGATTTAAACAGCCATCCATCATGTGTGTGAATGGGAGTGGGTAAAGATGGACAGACCTGTGAGAGACAGCCCTCCCAAAGCAAACAGAGGCTAGGAATGGCACTGGCTGGGTAAAAAGGACTGAGACAAATGCAGAGAATTCACATTTTTGGCCATCAATGTTGACTTGAGTGATAGGACCCTCCAGAGATGACTAGCACGGTTACCTAAGGGCCCTGTCACTCACAATCATCGGGCCACCAAAGATGGCGTTGTCCTTGATTTAATCCCAGTCTCCCCTTTTTCCAGCTAGAGAAACTGGGTTGTAATCAAAACGAAGGAATCTGAATGCCCTGAAGGCCATTAGACTGTCTGGGTTTGGCTTAGCGACGTGCTCCTAGTGTTTCAGTCTATCATACCTTCGTACAGGAATAAAAGGTCTAGCTGTACATTCAGTCCTGAAGCTAGCTGGTCCAATGTAGTCAGTAACTCCTTTCTCCCTCAGCCTGACTCACTGATCATAAGAGGACACTGTGCACCTGCTGCATACATTCCAGACTGAGATTCTTTCAAGTTTTAATGAGTGAAGTATGAATGCATGGATAAAGTCTAAATTGTCTGTGTATCAAAGAGCTGAGCAGTAGCACACACTCAGAGGCTCACAGTTTGAGAGAGGAGACAGCATGTTAAGTCCCTATATTTCCCAATTAGGGCCAGATGGCCTGTTCTTGTCATTTGCTTGATTAGAGGACACTCTTTGATTCAGTATGCCCATAACACCTGCAGTTACGTGTCACTTTGATTACATCATGCTGATTTCATTACAAGATAATTGAGAGGACAATTTATGACAAGTTGCCGTTTTTGCAGATTTCTATCCATCCTACATTCAAACTGGTGTAAAAAAGTACCTCTTTAAAAACAACACTTTCTGTTTCATGCTTTTGGAACTTTCACCATGAATAATGATGATGCTTCTTGTACAGACCTCATTTACTTGTAGTTTACAACTTCTGGCCTCTGGATCCAAACACCAAAATAGCTCCTGTTAATCTGACGCCAATTACAGCAATTTTACAACTGCATTTAGACAGGCTTTCCTGTGATTACACTGATTGTCATTAACATACACAGCACCACAGAGAGTGCAATGCAGTCCAATTAGTTAATAGATTAGAATGTCAAACTGTATATGCCCCTTGCTTGCGGATTAGTGTTTTTTGAAGATGCTCGTAGCTCCAGAATGTAGTGCAGAAAGATGAAGGGAGAGCTGGGATGGCAAGGAGGCCAGCGCTGGGTAGAGATACACCATCCAGAAGATCTCATTCCTTAACTTCTAAGGCTTTTTTTCCCTAGTTCACGAAAATAGCAATTTGTATTTATTCTATTTAAAGTTTTGTAGAATATGATCAATTGCTGTGCAATGTGACAGCCCGGTGTAGGACGCTAGTAATGCATTATTAATGGGGTGGATACTGATGTTGATAGCCTTATGTATAGTGTCAGTTTATGACCATTTGTCATGAGGTGCCCTATTCTAGAGTCTACGGGGTCTATGCAATATAAACAAAGGTAATGAGGGCTATACTACGATTGAAGCTCGATCTACTCAGGGTTTTTCTAAAGCTAGTCAGCTTCAGTTAGCTTCACATTCCAGCTCAGGCTTCAGCCATACTACGACCGTGGATATTGCTCATTGCTCGTCTGCCTGCTGCTAACTAGCAAGCTTATAACTGCGGTGCATGTCGCACGTGGCTAGTCTAATGCCGAACTCTTCATTGAGACAATGCTGAAACATCAATCCAGAGTGGCGAGTTTGTGCCACATTTTCATTGGTGCCGAAATCAAAATGAAAGAGAAGTTATCTTGCAAATTCAGCAGGCTATGGTGAGAAATAGGCTTTTAGAAGTGCTGTCTTTATTTTGTTGCTTATCATGTCGTAGAATTACAACATTATGTTAATCACATTACTTTTATATTAGAATGTATTAGATATATTAGTACATTAACACTGTCTGTTCTTCTGCGAGGAAACATAATAGGGTTTTTAGAACTCTCCTGTGTCTGTGTGGAACTGAGATGAGCCTCTGAGATTTAACCGCTGACAGTTTATTTGCGATGACTTGGTGATAAGACAACATTCCATTCAATGATTAGTGTCTGTGTGCCTGTGTGTGGGTGCCAGGGAGACCAAATCTCCAGTTTATTTATCCTATATGGAAGATGAACACTCGACTTAATCATTTGAGGGAATGACCTAGTGTTCTAGGTTACATTAGTATTTCTGTATAAACAAGCAGTAAATGAACTAGAGACAGATATTTGGCTCCATGTAAATCTTGATGTCTGTTGCATGAGAGCACAATGTACCTTTTGACCCATTCCACACATCTGCTGTTTGTCATGTATTCAGAAGGATGTATCTTTGCTATAAAGAGCTGTAACCTCAGTTCTGCTCTTCTGAGTTCTCAGTGATCACCTCCAAGGCGGTTGCCGACTAACTCAATTTCTGCAGTAATTAATCGATAATAAAGTTAAATTGTTTTGAGGACATCTAAAAGTCTCTCCTTTGATTAGAATAAGTACCACAACAATCGTTAATGCCTTCTTTGGTGTGCTTTGGCACCTACACAGTATAGGGCTCTGTAGGAGGGTTGTGTTTGTGCTCATCATCCCCTACAGCCCTTCATAGATGATCTCTGGCTGACACAGCCTGGGACTGTACACTAGGCATGCAGTGTTGGGTGACGTGGATGGTAATATGCAGAGTGAGTGTTTTACCTCCCCCTTTAGTCTTCCTGAAGTCAACAATCAACTCCTTTGTATTGCTGATGTTGAGAGCGAGGTTGTTGTCCTGGCACCACAATGCCAGTTCACTTACCCCCTCTCAATAGGCACACACACACACACACACACACACACACATTCATGCTACACACACATCACAACTGCTGCTACCAGACTCCCATTATGATTGCTAAATACTGCATAATTTAAAAACTTGTCCCTCCTTCCCCAAAACACGTATAAATATTGGACTATAAATTGTGCCTTCCTGTATTAGGCTTATGCAAAAATCTTTGTTCTATTCTAGTGAGCCGTTTACTTTATGTTCGTATTCTTATCTTTTATTGTTTCTTATTGTTGTTGCATTGTCGAGAAGGAACCTGCAAATAAGCATTTCGTTAGATGGTGTATACCATGTGTATCCCGTACATACGACTAATGAAACTTCAAACTCCTGTTCTGTCTGTGCACAGGAGGTAGAACTGGCCATTTCCCTGTTGCCTGAGCGATGCTGAGAGACAATCGATAAATGATTCAACTCATTACAAATATGGATTTCCCCTGTGGCCCTGTACACACAGTACACACAGTGACAGCCCAAAGTTTTGTGTTTGAGATCAGAGCACCGCCTTAGTTTTATCTGATGGAGCTGGGGGAGAGCATGTGGAGGAGTGGATGTGTTATATTAATGTTTCAATAACCTCCTCGAGAGCTAATTTTCACTGCCCTAGGGTCTGGAGATGAGATTTCTGATTGGTCTGCCAACAGGAAATTAAACTTGGATGGTGTGAGATTTCTGTGAGGATGTGTCTCTGTGAAGCGAGCAGAAACAACTTCTGTTTCTGACAATCATTTCAAAGGATGTAGGCCTATACCATCGGAAAATAAAATATCCCACAGCCTTATTGCTTTGTAGCTTATACATCTCCTTTGATAATTTGTTCACAAAAAGGCCCTTTTGTGTTTATTAGGTTTTCATCCTGCCCTGCCTTGGCTAGCAGTTGATAATTGGACATAATAACAGCTATTTATTTCATTGTGCAGCCAAGAGAGAATTTATGGCTCCCTAAAAGCGTGTGATGGATATAAACTCTGAAAGGCCAAGACAATCTGTTTCCTCTATGCTTGTGTGCTCCCAATATTGGTATTTGTCATCTTGAATATAATTAATGCTCTGCCAGTCATGCTATTTGTTTTGGAATGGGAAAATTAAGACGGATACTAAGACTAAAACTACAGACTGCAGAGCCAGGGACCTATCAGGGTGAGTGTAGCAGTGTGTTTTTGAAGCACAATGGCCCATAGAGAGACAGGAGGAGGAGTTTGTGAGGCATCAGACTGGCTTTATAGTGCTCGGAGTCTAACAGAACTTGGCAACTGCAGCCAGGGTCCTTACGTAAGAAGCCGTGGGCAGGGGGCTCTTAGCAGGACTGTTGAACTACAAAAAAAAAAAAAAAAAAGTCATGAAAAGGAGTCCAACTACCTTCCCTCACAACAAAACAAACCATAAGCTGCAAATAAGGGAAACAATGTGGAAGTGAGAGGTTTCATAATGGCAGCTATTTTCATGTTTGTTTTCTTTTTCTTCTATGAAATGTACAGTTTTTTGAGGTTGGTGTCATTAAGAGCACAGTGCTCTGACAATACAATAGCTGATATAGACTATACACAGTGTAATGCTCTTTCCATGACAGACTGACCAGGTGAATCCAGGTGAAAGCTATGATCCTTTATTGATGTCACTTGTTAAATCCACTTCAATCAGTGTAGATGATGGGGAGGAGACAGGTTAAAGAAGGATTTTTAAGCCTTGAGACAATTGAGACATGGATTGTGTATGTGTGCCATTCAGAGGGTGAATGGTCAAGACAAAAGTTTTAAGTGCCTTTGAACAGGGGTATGGTAGTAGGTGCCAGGCGCACCGGTTTGTGTCAAGAACTGCAAGTCTGCTGGGTTTTTCACGCTCATCAGGTTCCCGTGTGTATCAACAATGGTCCACCACCCAAAGGACATCCAGCCAACTTGACACAACCGTGGTAAGCATTAGCGTCAACATGGGCCAGCATCCCTGTGGAATGCTTTCGACATCTTGTAGAGTCCATGCCCCGACTAATTTCAGGCTGTTCTGAGGGCAAAAGGGGGGGTGCAACTCAATATTAGGAATGTGTTCTTAATGTCTTGTACACTCAGTGCCTTCGGAAAGTATTCAGACCCCTTGACTTTTTCCACGTTTTGTTACGTTACAAGACATAAACTTTTGCTAATTTATAATTTAAAAAACCTTGAAATATCACATTTACATAAGTATTCAGACCCTTTACTCAGTACTTTGTTGAAGCACCTTTGGCAGCGACTACAGCCTTGAGTCTTCTTGGGTATGACGCTACAAGCTTGGCACACCTGTATTTGGGGAGTTTCTCCCATTCTTCTCTGCAGATCCTCTCAAGCTCTGTCAGGTTGGATGGGGAGCGTTGTTGCACAGCTATTTTCAGGTCTCCCCAGAGATGTTTGATCGGGTTCAAGTCCAGGCTCTGGCTGGGCCACTCAAAGACATTCAGAGACTTGTCCCGAAGCCACTCCTGCGTTGTCTTAGCTGTGTGTTTAGGGTCGTTGTCTGAGGTCCAGAGTGCTCTGGAGCAGGTTTTCAACAAGGATCTCTCTGTACTTCGCTCCGTACATCTTTGTCTCGATCCTGACTAGTCTCCCAGTCCCTGCCGCTGAAAAACATCCCCACAGCATGATGCTGCCGCCACTATGCTTCACCATAGGGATGGTGCCAGGTTTCCTCCAGACGTGACGCTTGGCATTCAGGCCAAAAAGTTCAAGCTTGGATTCATCATTCCAGAGAATCTTGTTTCTCATGGTCAGAGTCTTTAGGTGCCTTTTGGCAAACTCCAAGTGGGCTGTCATGTGCCTTTTACTGAGGAGTGGTTTCCGTCTGGCCACTCTACCATAATGGCCTGATTGGTGGAGTGCTGCGGAGATGGTTGTCCTTCTGGAAGGTTCTCCCATCTCCACAGAGGAACTCTAGAGCTCTATCAGAGTGATCATTGGGTTCTTAGTCACCTCCCTGATCAAGGACCTTCTCCCACGATTGCTCAGTTTGGCCGGGCGGCCAGCTCTAGGAAGAGTCATTTAAGAATGATGGAGGGCACTGTATTCTTGCGGACTTTCAATGCTGCAGACATTTTTGGTACCCTTCCCCAGATCTGTGCCTCGACACAATCCTGTCTCGGAGCTCTACGGACAATTCCTTCAACCTCATGGCTTGGTTTTTGCTGTGACATGCACTGTCAACTGTGGGACCTTTTTATACTCCAGTCAAGTTGTTGAAACATCTCAAGGATGATCAATGGAAACAGGATGCGCTCAATTTCGAGTCTCATAGCAAAGGGTCTGAATACTTATGTAAATAAGGTATTTCTGTTTTCTATTTTTAACACATTTGGTAAAATTTCTGTTTTCCCATTCTCATAATGGGATATTGTGTATAGAATGCTGAGGATTTTCATTTATTTAATGAATTTTCTAATAAGGCTGTAACGTAACAAAAAAAATTAAAAGTCAAGGGGTCTGAATACTTTCCGAAGTATAAAGCCATCTTGTCTTGCCCAAGATTTTAATATGTATAGCAATGCCCACACTAATACCAAAGCAGCCATTGAAAAGTGATTTAGTTGTGCTGTTGAGTGATGTGAGAACAGTGTGGACCTGAGCCAGCAACCCTCTGCTTAACGCCACACCAGCTAATCTGTTCTCATGGCTTGGCTGGAACACTAACAGGCTTAAATGAAATGTAGCAGTGGTCAGCACTCTACAGTATACATTCTCTCACAAACAAGCAAAAAAGCCAGTCGGATATTCATGCCTTGCACTTGATCTTCAGCTGTGTGTGTGTGTGCACGTGTGTGTGTGAGTGCACGTGTGTGTGCATGAGTGCATGGGCGCGTGTGCATGTGTGTGAGGACAAGTGCACGGTATATGCATGGGTGTGTGTATCAGCGTATATCCATAGAGAGAAAGTAATCATTCTGCAAGTGAGATGGTTTGTTATTCTCATGAAGCCTACTTAATGTTATCGAAAAATCAATTTCAGTGCTGTACACCCGGTGATACCATTTCTCTAGGAAATGCAGATTGTAGAGCGTGTCTTCTTCGTGTCCATCTGATTGGTTTGTATTGTATCGGCCTCATTCATTTGGTAGTACTATTGTGAAATCATGAGAATTCCTGTCCTCGTGTGAAATCCTCCTGTAAAACAGAGAAATTAGAACCTCACTGATGCTTTCTAATCCACCCACCATCCTCTTGTCTCGGGTCTGCCTCAATCTGCATACTGTGTGGGTGGCAATTGTGTGGCCTCGCTGATCCGTGTGAATCGTTACATTACTCTCAGGTAGATTTTCACACACACACACACACACACACACACACACACGGAGCCATAATCAAGGTGAAGAGAACAAAAAATCTACATCAGAACTCTGTAAACAGGTATGCATTTCTATTACAGCTTTTACAAAATAGAAAACATGCATGCAAATTTAGCCTCAAATGTCATAGCCTTAGCCTATCTGATGCAGTACATATAGATAGCCTGTGGTCTATTGTTCTAAGAGCACATTGGAATTTCAAATGATTAATTTCCCAAACACATTGAGCACAATGCTTTATGTTGTTCCTGTTTACATGTTGTGAGGCACTCACACCGCCATGGGCTGAGGCTAGTATGACGCCGTTGCTGTTTAGGGCATATTTCTGCTCATTTTTGACATAGAATGCTAATATCAATAAGCCTATTAACAAGTGAAATAAACCCCGGAGGAGTGGGCAGCATGAGCAGTTGTTACCTTCCAGTAGCATCTGGAACAATCACGATTGACCTAACACTTTCAAATAGAGGATACACATGTTGCTGAGAGGAAGTTTGTATTACGGAAAAACCAGAGCCATATATTTAAGGCTCTGTAGAAAACTGTTGCTGGGAATAGCCTATCTCCCTTCTTCTCTAAGCTCCTGTATGACTTTACCTTCCTGCTGAGTATAATCCTCAATGACACATCTGCCACTGGAATATTTTAGACCAGAATTTTATGGATCCTTTACAGACTACAGACGTTCTTGGGAATGAGGAGGAATGGTATAATTGAGAAGCTGATTGCAGGCATGATGCTATTTGTATTTATTATGGATCCCCATTAGCTGCTGCCAAGGAAAATATATTAAATTATATATATATATATATATATGAATTAAATATATTTCTTCTATAAATCCACACTTGGCTCATAAGTTTCCATCATTTTGATATTTGCCTTTAAAATCTGTATTGTGTTTATCTCTTTCCAGTTCCAAGCAGTTTTAAGGCTCTCTTCTTTTGATAGTAATGGGAGGAATGCGCTGCCTCAGAAGGCAAGGCGGGGTTTACTAATCCCGCTCTCTATCTCCTTCCACCCATGCACTCCTTATTTACTCCTGATAGCTCCAAATTGAAACTGTGATCACATTTTCCACACCATCCCTCATTCCCCCTTCAATCTTTAAGCTCTCTTCCCGAACACACCAAGTCACATTTTCACATTCTCTCTTCCTGGCTGTTTGCCTGTGTGCCTTGAGGGCTCTATCAATATCTGACCCCAATGCCTCTCTGTTCTCCCTCTCGCTGTCTTTGGAGAACACTTCATCTGTTAAGATGGAGGACAGCGGTGTTGGTGGAGCAGTGGGGGTGGATTAGTCACCGCTGGTGCGGTGGGGGCTGGTGAGGGTAAGACGGCTTATAGTAATGGCTGGAATGGAGTACATGGAATGGAATGAAACACACCTCCACTGTGCTGGTTTACTTTTCTTTCTGAAGGCTACAGCCAGTCTTGTCATTAACAGCAGGTAAAGAGGAAGAGAACCAGTGTCTGGGAATTGACTGGGCCATTTGTCCTGCCAGTCCTCTATCTCTCTCTATCTCTGGTCGTGTTGGCAGATTTATGCCAGGCTCACCCCATCAACCGCTGGGTTAAATGCATGAGTTAGGAAGTGTCTATGGGAACAAATACTATACTATAGCCCAGTGTATACAGCTTAAACTCACACACACACACTCACTCTCGCTTAATGGGATGACACAATGTATACACAGCCGTGGCCTGTTGGTGGAGCGTCAACTGGGTGGCCGTGACAGACGGTTTGTGTGAGCGCTGGCCCTGAGGCCTGCTCTGGCATGTGGTTGTGGGCAGCGTGAATGTCTAGGCTTTGCTCATTAGATGCACCAGTGGCACCAAGGCCAGCTCTAAGGCAGGCTGCAAACAGAGACAGGCTGCAAACAGAGACAGGCTGCAAACAGAGACAGGCTGCAAACAGAGACAGGCTGCAAACAGAGACAGGCTGCAAACAGAGACAGGCTGCAAACAGAGACAGGCTGCAAACAGAGACAGGCTGCAAACAGAGACAGGCAGCACAGCTGTCAAGAGGAAATCCTCTCCTCCCTCTCTCTCTACACTGCAGGACTGCATCAGAGCTTCCTCACTCACGTGTAGCTCAGTTGGTAGAGCATGGCGTTTGCAACGTCAGGGTTGTGGGTTCGATTCCCACGGGGGGCCAGTATAAAAAATAAATACTAAAAAAGTATGCATTCACTAAACTGTAAGTCGCTCTGGATAAGAGCGTCTGCTAAATCAAATAAAATCAAATGTTATTTGCCACATGCGCCAAATACAACAAGTGTAAACATTACTGTGAAATGCTTACTTACAGCCCTTAACCAAATGACTAAAATGTAAAAAATATATAGTCTACCTGAACCTGCCTGATTCACCTGCCTCTGATGAGGACTAATAACTAGCTAGAGGAATACTACACAATTCATTTGCATGGTCATTCAGCACAGCATCCTATTTCATGGAGGAGACAATGAGCGGGTTTAACACCTATCTCATAGTACAGGTTTCCCAAACTCAGCTCTGGGACCCCCCTGGGTGCACATTTTGGTTTTTGCCTTAGCACTACACAGCTGATTCAAATAATCAACTAATCATCAAGCTTTGATTATTTGAATCAGCTGTGTATTGCTAGGGCAAAAAAAATTACGTGCACCCAGGGGGTGTTTTCGCTGTTCTGTGAAGGGAGTAGTACACAGCGTTGTACGAGATCTTCAGTTTCTTGGCAATTTCTCGCATGGAATAGCCTTAATTTCTCCGAACAAGAATAGACTGACGAGTTTCAGAAGAAAGTTTTGTTTCTGGCCATTTTGAGCCTGTAATCAAACCCACAATTGCTGATGCTCCAGATACTCAACTAGTCTCAAGAAGGACAGTTTTATTGCTTCTTTAATCAGCACAACCATTTTCAGCTGTGCTAACATAATTGCAAAAGGGTTTTCTAATGATCAATTAGCCTTTTTAAAATGATAAACTTGGATTAGCAAACACAATGGGCCTCTGTACGCCTATGTAGATATTCCATTAAAAATCAGCTGTTTCCAGCTACAATAGCCATTTACAATGTCTACACTGTATTTCTGATCAATTTGATGTTATTTTAATGGACAACAAAATTGCTTATCTTTCGAAAACAAGGACATTTCTAAGTGACCACAAACTTTTGAACGGTAGTGTATTTTTAAAAACAATTCCAGCGAAGAAATCAACGCAGCTGTATAGTTCAAGAGGACAAAACAGCCAACAGATTTTTCTCAAATCAATCACAACATGCGTTGGCGGCGGGAGTTGAAGCCTGGCCCTGGCAACTATGGCGAGGTCCTCATCCTGTTCTCCTATGTTATTGTAAGTGGAGTTTAATTCATGTTGACTGCACCATGCCTGTGCTCCAGCCTGCCCAGATATTGCTGTTCCCATTAGGTTTTAATGAACTGCTGTTGCAGAACTGCGGGGAATGAGAAAGGGGTGAAACGTTCCCATAGAACTGAATGTCAAACTTTTTATTTTTTATAATGCTGCGGTTTTGTGCTGCCAGGGGCCCAATAATCATTCTGTCATACACATGCTGCACATTTGCATATCAAACAAACAACCAATTAAAGGTGAATGTTTTTCCCTCATTTAATTATAATCAATTTCTGTATGCCATTGTTCCTTGTCGCTGCTACAAATCCAGCACACTACCCACAACACCTAGTCTTTACTACAGAGCTTTTATTGTCCTTTTCAATAGAGAATTGCTGTGTGTGAATGTGAATTGCCAACAATTGCACATTTTGTGTATAGTTGGCAAATACAGTGCCTTCAGAAAGTATTCATACCCCTTGACTTATTCCACATTCTGTTGTGTTACAGCCTGAATTCAAAATTGATTAAATACAATAGATTTTTTCTCTCACCCATCTACACAAAATACCCCATAATGTCGAAGTGAAAGCATAGGTTTGTAAATGTATTGAAAATGAAATACAGAAATATCAAATTTACATAGGTATCCACACCCCTGAGTCAATACATGTTAGAATGACCTTTGGCAGTGATTACAGCTGTGAGTCTTTCTGGGATTACAGCTGTGAGTCTTTCTTTCACACTGCAAAATGTCATTTAAACCTGTTAGTGTTCCAGCCAAGCCATGAGAACAGATTAGATGGTGTAGCGTTAAGCAGAGGGTTGCTGGCTCAGGTCCACACTGTTCTCACATCACTCAACAGCACAACTAAATCACTTTTCAATGGCTGTTTTGGTATAAGTGTGGGCATTGCTATACATATTAAAACCTTGGGCAAGACAAGATGGCTTTATTGTGTTTCTGGCCATTTTGAGCCTGTAATCAAACCCACAATTGCTGATGCTCCAGATACTCAACTAGTCTCAAAAAGGACAGTTTTATTGCTATGTGACTGAGTGTACAAGACATTAAGAACACATTCCTAATATTGAGTTGCACCCCCCCCTTTTGCCCATCAGAACGGCCTCAAATTCGTCAGGGCATGGACTCTACAAGGTGTCGAAAGCATTCCACAGGGATGCTGGCCCATGTTGACTCCAATGCTTTCCACAGTTGTGTGAAGTTGGCTAAATTTCTTGATACACACAATAAACTGTTGAGCATGAAAACCCAACAGTGTTGCAGTTCTTGACACAAACTGGTATGCCTGGCACCTACTACCATACCCCGTTCAAAGGCACTTACATTTTTTGTCTTGCCCATCACCCTCTGAATGGCACACATACACAATCAATGTCTCAAGGCATAGAAATATTTATTTAACCTGTCTCCTACCCTTCATCTACACTGATTGAAGTGGATTTAACAAGTGAAATCAATAAGGGATCATAGCTTTCACCTTGATTCACCTGGTCAGTCTGTCATGGAAAGAGCATGTGTTCTTAATGTTTTGTATACTCAGCTTATATTTGGCCTTGTGTCTGTGTCTGTTGGAAAGCAGACTGAACTAGGGTTTCCTCTAGGACTTTGCCTGTACTTAGCTCTATTCCATTTCTTTTTATGACAAGTATACCCATAACATGATGCAGACACCACCATACTTGAAAATATGAAGAGTGGTACTCATGGATGTGTTGGGTTGGATTTGCCACAAACATAACGCTTTGTATTCAGGACATAAAGTTTCTTTCTTTGCCAATTTTTTTGCAGTTTTAATTTGGTGCCTTCTTGCAAACAGGATGCATGTTTTGAATATTTTTATTCTGTACAGGCTTCCTTCTTTTCACTCTTAGGTTAATATTGTGGAGTAACTACAATGTTGTTGATTCATCCTCAGTTATCTCCTATCACAGCCATTAAACTCTGTAACTGTTTTAAAGTCACCATTGGCCTCATGGTGAAATCCCTGAGCGGTTTCCTTCCTCTCCGGAAACTGAGTTAGGATGGACGCCTGTATCTTTGTAGTGACTGGGTGTATTGATACACCATCCAAAGTGTTATTTATAACTGCACCATGCTCAAAGGGATATTAAATGTCTGCTTTTTCATTTTTACCCATCTACCAATAGGTTCCCTTCTTTGCAAGGCATTGGAAATCTCCCTGTCTTTGTGGTTGAATCTGTGTTTGAAATTCACTGCTCGACTGAATGACCTTACAGATAATTGTATGTGAGGCGTACAGAGATGAGGTAGTCATTCAAAAATCATGTTAAACACTATTATTGCACACAGAGTGAGTCCATGCAACTTATTATGTGACTCGTTAAGCAACTTTTTACTCCTGAACTTATTTAAGCTTGCCATAACAAAGGGGTTATTGAGTCAGGACATTTCAGCTTTTAATTTTTTATTAATTTGCAAAAATTTCGAAAAACAAAATTCCACTTTGACATTATGGGGTATTGTGTGTAGGGCAGTGACACAAAATCTTAATTTTAAATTCAAGCTGTAACACAACAAAATGTGGAAAAGGTCAAGGGGTGTGAATACTTTCTGAAGGCACTGTCCACTTGTATAATTCACTTAGCTGGGGCTTTGTTGAGAAACTGTGTATCCTCCACGGGCTACGTATCCTCCATGGGCATTATACAGAATCCACGTTAGTGCATCTAAATGCCACGGCTGTCCGGTTAAATCTGTCCCTACTGTGTTGAGCAGAGCAGGAGGGCAGGAGATCCTGTGGGTTAGCCACTACTAATACAGGGCTTTGCTGGCATAGTGACCAGAGCCAAGTTTAGCTGTGTTTAAGCCAGGGATAAAGGACAGGCAGTTTCTGACTGGGGCAGGTGTGTGATGATGATGTTACTGACCCAGTAAGCTCCAGCCACTATCCACCCTCTTACTGACACCCACAGGGACTGGAGAACCACAGACCAAAACAGTGCAACCTATTTCCCATGTGGTCTGTGTGCCAGTGGTTATCTTGCATGGTAGTTACTATGTAGCCTTGTTGAATACAGATACAGCCTTGTTGAATACAGGTATAGCCAGGTATCAAGGCTATTTCCCATGGTGGTCTCAGTGTGTTTGTATTATTTGCTGCAATTCATCTTCCAGCCCCTCGCCTCCCTCTTCCTTTTCTGTAAACTTCAGCATTATCGGGGCACGCGTTCCTGACTGATACTCACCGCCTGTCATGATTTAACTGGATAGAACCCAAATGCAGACAACTACACCAAGCCCGAGAAGGTTTAACAGGTTTATTTACAATGTACAATAGTCCAGGTTTCCAATAGCAGGGGAAGAGCAAATCCAGGTTACAGGGAGGGTAACAGATCCAGGTCAGGGCAGGGGTTGTACCGTAATGTCCTAGTGTCCGTGATGAGTCCAAGAGGGAGGTCCGGTAGTGGAAAGCAGGATGGTGGTGGCAGGAGTGAAGCGGAGGCAGGAGTCAGGTTCCAATAATCTGTGGCACAGGAGAAAATAAAATAGAACAGGCCAAAAACACAAAGAGCGAAAACAAACAGGTTGAGTCGACAGCGAGACTAACATGGTCGTCTTGACTATGATCTGACGATGAGTGGCAAGTTTGACCGGGTCTTAAAGGCTGAGGTGATTATGGTGAATGAGCTGCAGCTGGAACCCTGACTCCCGCACACCAGACTTCACTCCTGCAATCAAGGACAGACAGAGGGGAGGGGGAGAGCAGAGAGAGAGCTACCTAGCAGCAGTAGGCCTAACAGTACCCCCCCCTCTACGGACGCCACCTGGCGACCGACAGGGTTTATCAGGATGTAACCTATGAAACTCACGGACCAGAGCAGGATCCACAATGAAGCTCCTGGGCACCCAGGAACGTTCCTCAGGACCATAACCCTCCCAATCCACCAGGTACTGGAAACCACGACCCCGGCGGCGAACATCCAGAAGTCGCCGGACAGTGTAGACCGGACCCCCACCCACGATCCTGGGCGGAGGAGGGGGACGAGGAGGGCGGGCACAGAGGGCTAACCGACACAGGCTTAATCTGGGAAACATGAAAGGTGGAATGAACCCGTAGGGAGGCAGGAAGCTGTAGCTTAACCGCGCAGGGGTTAACAATAGACAGTATCTTGAACGGTCCTATAAAACGAGGCGCCATCTTCTTAGACTCCACTTTCAATGGAAGGTCACGTGATTTAAGCCATACCTCTTGACCAGGAGAGTAACCGGGAGCCTGGGACCGGTGACGGTTGGCTTGCCTCTGCATGTACGCCGAAGCTCGGGACAGAGCTACCCTGGCCTTCCTCCAGACCTTGAAGCAGCGGCGCATGTGGGACTGCACCGAGGGTACCGCCAGTTCCCTCACTTGAGAAGGGAACAGGGGAGGTTGATAACCCAGAGCACACAGAAAGGGAGACAAACCAGAGGAAGCGTTAGTCAAGGTGTTATGAGCATATTCCACCCAGGGGAGCATGGAGCTCCATGACCCAGGGTTAGACCCTGTGACACAGCGGAGAGCGGTCTCCATCTCCTGGTTCGCTCTCTCGGCTTGCCCGTTGGTCTGGGGGTGATATCCAGAGGACAGGCTGGATGTAATGCCCAAAGCTTTACAGAAAGCCTTCCAAACCTGGGAGACAAACTGGGGACCCCTGTCAGAGACAATATCCGTGGGTAGACCATGAGAGCGGAACACATGTTCAACCAAAATATCAGCCGTTTCTCTGGCAGTGGGCAGTTTAGGTAGGGCCAAAAAATTTGCAAACTTAGAAAAACGATCAATCACAGTAAGAATGACCGTCTTTCCAGACGAGGGGGGAAGTCCAGTGACAAAATCCAAGGCAATGTGGGACCAGGGCCGGCTGGGTATAGGCAGAGGTCTTAGATGACCAGCGCTGGCCTGGGTGGAGTTCTTACTACGTGCACATACCGTACAAGCAGCAATGAAGGCTCGAGTGTCCGCCTCCATCCTGGCCCACCAGAACTTCCGTCGCACAAAGTCAAGGGTCCGAGTAACTCCAGGGTGACAGGTAAGGGGAGACGAGTGAGCCCACTGAAGTACCTGGGAGCGAACAGACTCAGGGACAAACAACCGGTTAGGAGGACCGCTCCCAGGGTCAGCTTGATGATGTTGAGCCTGTCTAACAATCCCTTCGATGTCACATGTAATGGCCGCAATACTGCAGGTAGGAGGCAAGATGGGTTCAGGGTTACTACCCGTATCAACAGCAGAAAAAACACGAGACAGGGCGTCAGGCTTGACGTTGCGTGACCCAGGACGGTAAGACAGAGAAAAATTGAATCTACCAAAAAATAGTGCCCACCTGGCTTGACGGGGGTTGAGCTGCTTCGCTGACTGGATGTATGCCAGATTCTTATGATCCGTCCAAACGATGAAGGGTTGTTCCGCCCCCTCCAGCCAATGCCGCCACTCTTCGAGAGCCAGCTTCACGGCGAGCAGTTCACGATTGCCAACATAATTCCTCTCTGCCTGAGAAAGTTTCCGTGAAAGGAAAGCACAGGGATGCAGTTTGTTATCTTCCGGTGAACGTTGTGACAACACCGCACCTACCCCAGTGTCGGATGCATCCACCTCCACGACAAACTGGCGGTCGGGGTCCGGCTGCATCAGAATGGGAGCCGAGGCGAAGCGATGTTTCAGTTCTTCAAACGCTGCTTCGGCCCCTTCATTCCAAGCGAACGGTCGTGCGATGGAGGTGAGAGCGGTGAGTGGCGCCGCAATGCGGCTGTAGTCCTTGATGAACCTCCTGTAGAAGTTCGCAAACCCCAGGAATCGTTGAAGTTGTTTGCGGGTGGAGGGGGCTGGCCAGTCCGTGACAGCAGAGATCTTAGCTGGGTCCATCCGCAACTCCCCCTGAGCTATTATGTAACCCAAAAAAGCGGTCTCAGACACATGAAATTCACATTTCTCCATCTTCACAAACAGTTTGTTCTCCAACAACCTTTGCAACACCTGGCGCACATGCAGTTCGTGTTCCTGGGAGGACTCTGAAAAAAATCAGGATATCATCCAGATAGACAAAAACAAACCGATTCAACATGTCCCGAAGGACATCATTGACTAGTGCCTGAAAAACGGCAGGGGCATTGGACAACCCAAAAGGCATAACCAGGTACTCAAAATGTCCCAAAGGTGTGTTGAAGGCAGTCTTCCATTCATCCCCTTTACGAATGCGCACCAGGTGATACGCATTTCGTAGATCCAGTTTAGTGAAGATAGTTGCACCATGAAGGAGGGGAAAAGCAGAGTTAATTAAAGGCAGAGAATATTTGTTCTTAATGGTGATGTTGTTAAGTCCACGGAAATCAATACAGGGTCTGAGGGTCTTATCCTTCTTAGCAACAAAAAAGAATCCCGCTCCTACAGGTGACGAGGAAGGACGAATAATACCTGCCGCCAAGGAGTCCCGAATGTAGTTCTCCATAGCCTCCGTCTCCGGGCGGGAGAGATTGTACAGGCGACTGCTGGGGAGAGGGGCTCCTGGCTGGAGGTCAATGGCGCAGTCGTAAGGCCGGTGAGGAGGAAGAGAAGTAGCTCTGTGTTTGCAGAAAACGGATGCCAGGTCATGATACACGTCAGGGACAGCAGAAAGATCCATGGACTCCAGTGGAGGTTGAGGCACAGTGCTGGCAGGAGTCTGAGCAGAACACAAACAATTCACATGACAAAATGTGCTCCATGAAACAATTCTACCGGTCACCCAATCAATGTGTGGATTGTGTCTTATGAGCCAGGGGATACCAAGGACCAGGGGGGTCTGTGGGCAGTCAATTATATGGAATTGAATGTTCTCCTGATGATTACCCGACACTCTGAGACAAACAGGAACAGTCTGATGAGTAATACGGGTCAACAATTGTCCATTTAGACCCTTAGCCTGCAGCGGACGGTCCATAGGAACAGTCTCCAAATCCATTTGTTGAGCCAACTCTCGATCCAAAAAGCTTTCATCAGCACCAGAGTCAACCAGCGCACTAACAGAGAAATTCTGGAACTGCCACTGGAGGGATGCCTGGAGCAGAATGCGGGGAGAAGAGGAAGAATCCGCTGCTCGGCTCACCAAAACTTCTCCCAATAATGATGAGCCGGCCCTTTTCCCGGACGAACTGGGCAGGAAGGAACGAAATGACCAGCTTCTCCACAATACAGGCAGACCCGAGCCTGAATACGACGTGCACGCTCCTCTGAGGACAACCGTGCACGACCCACCTCCATGGCTTCGGGTTCAGTGCTCCTCGTATCGACTCGGGAAGACTCGGCTTTCTCCGTAGGGAAGATGCGGGGAGGAGTTTGTTGACGACAGACCAGTTGCTTGGAACTAACACTCCTCTCCCGGCGGCGCTCCCGAATCCGATTATCCAACCTGATGGTGAGTGAAATAAGATTATCCAGCGTAGGCGATACATCATATGACACCAACTCATCTTTTAAAGTCTCAGACAAAGCATTGATGAACACTCCTTGTAATGCCTCGTCATTCCAACCGCTCACTGCCGCTAAAGTCCGAAACTCCACTGCCATCTCCGCCACACTGCGAACCCCCTGCCGAAGAGACAACAACCGTTTCGCAGCCTCCTTGCCCCGTACGGGGTGGTCAAAAACCTTCCTCATCTCAGTGGAGAAGGCCACGTAAGCGTTGCAAATGTCCGACTGACTCTCCCAGACCGCGGATCCCCAGGCACGAGCGGAACCGCTAGTAGAGTTGATAAGGTAGGCAATACGGGCTCTTTCTGAGGCGTAGGTGAGGGGCTGTTGTTCAAACACTAACGAGCATTGAGTCAAAAATTCACCACAGGTTCCCATGTTCCCATCATAGCGCTCTGGAGCAGGAACAAAAGGCTCTCTGATCTGGGCTGGAGGGCCAGGAAAAACAGGTGGAGCAGGAGAAGGGGCAGTTTGTATGCCATGCCCGAGGGTTGCATTATTAACTTGGGTAGTAAGGGCAGACACTTGATTGGTGAGTAATTGAACCTGATTAAACAGCACCTGACTGTTCTCAGCAATAGTCTTAACCAGGGTATCATGTTGGCCAAGTAAAATGTCCTGATTGGCTATGGCAGTCCGAATTTGAGTGCACTCTGGGGTGGTATCCGAGCTACTGTCTGCTGGGTTCATGTTGGTCAGATCATACTGTCATGATTTAACTGGATAGAACCCAAATGCAGACAACTACACCAAGCCCGAGAAGGTTTAACAGGTTTATTTACAATGTACAATAGTCCAGGTTTCCAATAGCAGGGGAAGAGCAAATCCAGGTTACAGGGAGGGTAACAGATCCAGGTCAGGGCAGGGGTGGTACCGTAATGTCCTAGTGTCCGTGATGAGTCCAAGAGGGAGGTCCGGTAGTGGAAAGCAGGATGGTGGTGGCAGGAGTGAAGCGGAGGCAGGAGTCAGGTTCCAATAATCTGTGGCACAGGAGAAAATAAAATAGAACAGGCCAAAAACACAAAGAGCGAAAACAAACAGGTTGAGTCGACAGCGAGACTAACATGGTCGTCTTGACTATGATCTGACGATGAGTGGCAAGTTTGACCGGGTCTTAAAGGCTGAGGTGGTTATGGTGAATGAGCTGCAGCTGGAACCCTGACTCCCGCACACCAGACTTCACTCCTGCAATCAAGGACAGACAGAGGGGAGGGGGAGAGCAGAGAGAGAGCTACCTAGCAGCAGTAGGCCTAACACCGCCACCTTTATTTGCTGGGTCAGCCGTTTCCCGCAAAAATTGTAGGTGATGGATGTTTCATGCTGTCGTGTGAATGTATAGCTGCAGTCATGGTTTATGTATATTATTTTGTTTCAATTATGTATCTGTCTGCAGTGAGAATATCCATGTCAAATTTGAAAAGCGGGGAAAATCCCTGTTTTCTCTCTCTTTCGCTCCCTCTCTCTCGCTCTTTCTCCCTGTTTACTCCACAATAAATCACAGATATATGTATGTACTGTATGTGCATGTCTACACATACCCTCGTTACCAAATCATACTGACGTTAGGGTATTTCCTAATTAATTGGTATTACTTAATTATCCCTTGCAGGGAAATCATGTGATCTCTAAATGAGAAATACAAATTAGAGGGAATAATTTACTTATCAAGCTTTGAGATGATTGATGAGTCCACATGGTGCCTCTGTGCTGTTTCCCACCAATCAGACTTTGATACACTTACTCAATGGAAAACACTGGCATACGGTAGCCTACATCTACACATGAATGGGGAATCACAACCCTCCTGTCACGTCTTCCTCCGAAGCTGCCTCCTCTCCTTGTTCGGGGAGGCTTCGGCGTTCATCGTCACCGGCCTTCTAGACACTGCCGCTCCTCATCTTCTCATCTCATCATTCCATTTGTTTTGTCTTGTTCATTACACACACCTGGTTCATATCTCCTCATTAGTACCTGTATAAGTGTTCCCTCTGCCCCCCTGTCTTTGTGTGAGATTAGTTATTGTGGAGGTGACTCTAGCTCGGTTGAGCTACCTTGTATTTTGTATCGCCGGGATATTCACCCGTGTGCCTTGTTTTCTCCAGTGCGCGGTATGTACCGCACTGGAGTGTTCTACGCAGTGCTGCGTACCGCTGTGTTCTTGAATAAACCATATATTCTGTGATTTACCCTCCTGCGCCTGACTCTGTCCGAAATCACCTGCTACACCTCCCTATTCATTTGGGAGTAGGTACAACGCGTACCAAACGTGCTTCAGTGAAGTCAGTTGTTAATTTGTTTACTGTGAAATAGCATTGTGTCTGGTCCCCCAAAAAATCTGTAAGTGTACTAAGGATCAGTAGCAGGCTGATTGGTCGGCTGTTTGAACCAGTAAAGGGTGCTTTGCTATTCTTGGGTAGCGGAATTACTTTTGCTTCCCTCCAGGCCTGAGGGCACACACCTTTCCTCTAGGCTTAGATTGAAGAGATGGAAAATAGGAGTGGCAATATAGTCTGCTACAATCCTCAGTAATTTTCCATCCAAGTTGTCAGTACCAGGTGGTTTGTCATTATTGATAGACAGCAATAATTTGTTCATCTCTTCCACACTCACTTTACATCATTCAAAATGTGTGTGCCATGTGTCATAAGGTTGGGCCATTTGTGCATGCCTTTGACCCTCAATTCCAGGCTAGGGACTGTCTCACAAGAGCAAGACGTTATCCCAGT
Organism: Coregonus lavaretus; assembly: GCF_964263955.1. Classification (NCBI taxonomy): domain Eukaryota; kingdom Metazoa; phylum Chordata; class Actinopteri; order Salmoniformes; family Salmonidae; genus Coregonus; species Coregonus lavaretus. The sequence continues at coordinate 36,691,702 of NC_139993.1, read as the reverse complement.
GTCATACACGTAGACTAGAGGACTGCAGGAGTATTGATCTGCACCTGCTACATATGGACTGCTGACAGAGAGATTTTGTTATATGCCTGTGTAGGAATAGCCTATGAAGGTATAGAGGGGTTGAACAGTATATTTTGCTCTCACTGACTTCACAAAGTTGAAACTCCAATTAAAATAGTAACTCCAAACGTATCGAGTTACAACAAAATAGCATCTAATTGCATGCAAACACTCATTATGAATATGAGCATAGTCAGTATAACCTGCAGCCATTCATCCTCCCTGTGCTCCGGTTGCAGTAGTAATTATTCAGTAATGATAGGGCTTTGCTGTTGGTAAACGGTGTGTGTAATCACATCCACACACAGAGAGACGGTCTCCCAGTAGGGATCTGTATTTACACCAGTAAACATGGCCCCCGCCCACGTAGTGCCCTCCTTCAGCGTGTAGGCCTGCGGGTACATCTAGCTAGCGTGTCTGTCTCCCTCCACGGCGCTGCCTGCTCTGCCAGTCCCTCCGGAGGCTCCAGGACCCACAGACTTCCGTTCTCTCTGCAGGCTGCCAGTCTCTGTGGATGCTGCAGGGTGCATAGACCCCACTATCTCCCCACAGACTACCCTCTCTATCTTCTCTCTCTTCCAGCCCTCACTTCATCCAGCTCTCGATCCACTTCCCACACTCCATATATTTTCCTCTTTCCCTCGTCTTCCATCTTTCCCGCTTTCCCTCGTATATCATCTCTCTCTCCTAGTCTCTATGGAGGCTACAGGGTACACCCACTCCTGACTCCCCCTCTCTCCCCTCCCCCCTCACAGACCACAGGGTCTCCAGCGTCAGCTCAGGCCAGTGTGAGTCACCACCTCCATATCCGGGCCCAGGGGCACAGGAGGCTCTGGAGCCCTCTCTGTCACACACCACCACCGTCTCACGCACACACACTCACCCTCCACTGGCACGTTTGTCACCATGACCCTGAACACCACTCTCCATGGTGATATCATGCAGTATTCTGCAGCAGAGGTGCAGCAGAGGAACTCACAGATGTGTGGGAACTGGGAGAAATTGAGACGGAGTCAAGGAGCTATAGAAATGCATTTAATCATAAGTCATCATCATTCATCACCAGGTCCAGAGGACCTACAGGGGAGGTTTATGGTTGAGCAGACACAAATGTGTTCAGTATAATATGAGTTTATGCTTGAGGCAGGGGACAATGGCAATTCACAGGCGTGGGATACTGCACCTCTCTGCTCCAAACATTTGAATGCTTGTCTTGGCATACATTTGATCAGACATATGTTTCTCTGACCTGATAATGACCTTCTTTCTCATGGTGAGAATCACCTCCTCCAACACTGCCTGATGTGGCAGTGTTTGGACTATCACATAAACACTAGTGGATATCAGCATACACCCAGCTCCCCAGTCCTGTGAGTGTGTTGCTGTGTGCCACTGCAGATCGGCGTCGTCTGCAGGGCGTGAGAAAGCAGCAGGATTTCTCAGCCCCTTTCACAGCTGCAGTGAGGGAGCACTGAGGCCGCAAAAGCTGTTTCCCCCCCCAGCACAGCAGCTCCCTCCCTAGGGTAGACATACAGATGATCACAGCAGTCACACTGCTTTGGCTAATGTGCGCACGCATGCACACACGGGCACATAACAATTCCAGTGCACTCATCTGTGATTACAGGGGCATCTGGATGCAATCCACCCATATTCATACCCACCATTTTCTATGTATGGTTAGCAGAATTTCCATTTAGGCTATTTCTGATGTTTTGTGTGCACTATGTCTATCTGTCTCATGCAGTCCCATGAGTTTTCTCAGTTTATTAAACACTCCTCTCACACAGTCTCTCTCTCTCTCATCTTTTTCTCTCAGTCTTTTGTATTTGGTGTGGGAGGATGTTTGTGAGTGAGTGTACTTAAAGTTGCTCAAGGCCAATAGATAGACTATTACAAAATAATGAGTGGGTGGGCATGAATATACCACAATAATCTGTATGTGCTTGTTGACTGAATTGATTAGAAACCTTCACTCAATATGAAATGTGCTTGTATGTTGTACCAACATACAGTGGAGTCCATAATTATTGGCACCCTTGATAAAGATGAGCAAAAAAGATTGCGAGGATAACCACACAGCCTTTTTTATTAAATGTTTTATGAAATTGGAGAACACATTGGGAGTGATCATAGACCATTCCTCCATACAGAATATTTCCAGTTCCTTGAAATCCTTCGTCTGCGCTTATGGACTGCCCTCTTCAATTCAAACCACAGGTTTTCAATGGGGTTCAAGTCCGTAGACTGATATGGCCATTGCAAAATGTTGATTTTGTGGTAAATGAACAATTTCTTTGTGGATTTTGATGTGTGCTTGGGGTTATTGTCTTGCTGGAAGATCCACTTGTGGCCAAGTGTCAGCCTCCTGGCAGAGGCAACCAGGTTTTTGGCTAAAATGTCATGGTACTTGGTAAAGTTTATGATACCACTGACCTTAACAAGGGTCACATGACCAGTGGAAGCAAAATAGCCCAATAACATCAAAGATGCACCACCATATTTTACCGTAGGTATGAGGTACTGTCCTGCATATGCTTCCGTTTGTCGATTCAATTGGCTGTCTAACTATTCAATTGATTGGACATGATTTGGAAAGGCACACACCTGTCTATATAAGGTCCCACAGTTGACAGTGCATGTCAGAGCAAAAACCAAGCCATGAGGTCGAAGGAATTGTCAGTAGAGCTCTGAGACAGGATTGTGTCGAGGCACAGATCTGGGGAAGGCTGGCAAAAAATTTCTGCAGCATTGAAGGTCCCCAAGAACACAGTGGCCTCCATCATTCTTAAATGGAAGAAGTTTGGAACCACCAAGACTCTACCTAGAGCTGGCCGCCCGGCCAAACTCAGCAATGGGGGAGAAGGGCCTTGGTCAGGGAGGTGACCAAGAACCCAAAGGTCACTCTGACAGGGCTCCAGAGTTCCTCTGTGGAGATGGGAGAACCTTCCAGAAGGACAACCATCTCTGCAGCACTCCACCAATCAGGCCTTTATGATAGAGTGGCAAGACGGAAGCCACTCCTCAGTAAAAGGCACATGACACCCCGCTTAGAGTTTGCCAAAAGGCACCTAAAGGACTTTCAGACCATGAGAAACAAGATTCTCTGGTCTGATGAAACCAAGATTGAACTCTTTGGCCTGAATGCCAGGCGTCACGTCTGGAGGAAACCTGGCACCATCCCTACGGTGAAGCATGGTGGTGGCAGCATCATGCTGTGGGGATGTTTTTCAGCGGCAGGGACTGCGAGACTAGTCAGGATCGAGGGAAAGATGAATAGAGCAAAGTACAGAGAGATCCTTGATGAAAACCTGCTCCAGAGCGCTCAGGACCTCAGACTGGGGCGAAGGTTCACCTTCTTACAGGACAACGACCCTAAGCACACAGCCAAGACAACGCAGGAGTGGCTTCGGGACAAGTCTCTGAATATCCTTGAGTGGCCCAGCCAGAGCCCGGACTTGAACCCGATCTAACATCTCTGGAGAGACCTGAAAATAGCCGTGCAGCGACGCTCCCCATCCATCCTGACAGAGCTTGAGAGGATCTGCAGAGAAGAATGTAAGAAACTCCCCAAATACAGGTGTGCCAAACATGTAGTGTCATACCCAAGAAGAATTGAGGCTGTAATCGCTGCCAAAGGTGCTTCAACAAAGTACTGAGTAAAGGGTCTGAATACTTATGTAAATGTAATTAATACATTTGCAAACATTTCAAAAAACGTGTTTTTGCTTTGTCATTATGGGTTATTGTGTGTAGATTGATGAGGGGGAAAAAACAATTTAATCAATTTTAGAATAAGGCTGTAACATAAGAAAGTGTGGAAAAATGTCAAGGGGTCTGAATACTTTCCGAATGCACTGTATGTATCTGGTATGCTGATGTTAACTAGCTGGCCTGGCGCATCGTTTCCCATGAAAGGAAGTTAGGCTAGCGTGCAAGTATTTTAGCCAGGTAGCCTAGGACAACAAAAACTAAAAGCGTGTACTGTATGACAGAGTCATAGACCGTTTAGGCAACATGAAAGAGGAGGATGGCATTAGCGTTTCTCTACAAGTAGGGTGAGTCAACATGTTTTTTCCCATTTTGAATGCACGCGCACACACACCACACACGAAATCAGTACCATGAACAGCCACATCATATTTAGTTTACATTGATTGGACAAAATAGTTGTTGGTATCTTTTAGTTGTCACTGTATTAGACTAAGCATAGGTGATCAGATGATGTTGAAATGGTGCTGGAATAGTGGAGGCAGCGCCTGATTTCTTTGCGACTTGCGGTAACTCTCCGTGGTTCTAAATCAATAGTTGTTTAGTAGTCCAAAAATGTTGGAAACATTACCTTCCCTGACCATGCTGTAGATCATGTAACTGTTTGTTACATGCAATAATAGAATATTGCCAATGGCAATATGTTTTGTGGCCTTCACCGGACAGATGTTGCTCTCCGGTTTTGTAATGAAACAATTGTGTGGTTGAATTTATTCTGCCACTGTGTCTTCTTATTGTCTCGGTCTTAGGTCTATATATCACGGTGTCAAGGCATATGAACTAACAGGTTATAGAGCAAACAATGCAATTATCACAACACATAGGTTGTAATATGTTTGTTTTTCTGGAGTGGCTTCCCCGGTGATTTTACCTACGCACTGCTACTGCGCACACTTGCTCGGTATAGGAGTGAAAATGGGCTTCCATAAAGTTGGTGCAAAGTTCTAATGCATACAACATAATGGCTGTGACTGGTGTATGGGTGCTAGCTAGCTATGATACTGTGATGTAACTAGCTAAATACATAGCCTCTCCCTAATGTGTAATGTCATTGAGAGGAAGATTTGCATAGCTAACGTTGCACCTGACGATAAGGTTTGATAGTATGTCACTTTAGCCAGCTGGCTATAGATAATGTTTCAACTCGAACTGGCTAATGATAGCTAGCCAATTATTTAAACTCAAAGATATTGTTAACTAAACCGGATTTGCAAGTTAGGTAGCTAGCTACTTTTATGAGAACAGGCATGTTGTTTGGGTTAGCACTTGCTCTCGATAACTCAGGCCCTGGCGGCATTCTGCCTTTACTGTAATGGAACTGGGAGTCATGATCAAGGGCTAGGTTAGTTAGCGCTAGCTAGCATTCGGGGGCTTCGTCTGCTACCAGCGCTAAAACATCATGCCTGTTCTCATAAAAGTCTATTGTGTATTTTCTAGGGCAAAAATAAATGAAGGGTGGCACTTGTCTATCCTGAATACTAGTCTTTTTGGCTAACATTATGAAAATGTATGCACTCACTAACCGTAAGTCACTCTGGATAAGAGCGTCTGCTAAATGACTAAAATGTAAAACAAATGTCAGCAAGCATTCAGCAACATAACATTACACAGCTGGTTGCATATGGTGCTTTCAAGACAAGTGGGAACTTGTAAAAAAACCAGGTCAAATCATGACGTGATAATCAAATCGTGATTTTCAGGTCGTAAAGTCGGAGCTCTAAAAAGATGGCAGTTTCCGACTTGGAATTTCGAGTTGGATGACAAAAAAAATAATACCCCAGTCGGAGCATGTTATTTTAAGAGTTCCCAGTTGTCTTGAACGCACTGAAGTCGGAAGTCGGAGAGTTCTGAGTTCCCAGTTGTTTTGAACGTGGCAATAGTAACGGCATCAGCCTCACTGGCCTGAATATATTCTGTACTTACAGTAACTCTATTAGTATAATTACTTCCGAACTAGAGAAAAGTAATTTTTCTCGCTATATGTTTATTGAGTGATGATGTTTTATTTAATTCACAGGCTACTAACGATCCCTGGTGGATTTGTTCTTCAGCAGTGTCGTTGCAACCCCCCTGCCACATCAGGAGCGGAAGGCTGAGGCAGTACATGGCCAGGCTCCAGTCCCACCTCAGGTTGGTCGGATTTGATCTGGTCATAGGTCAAAATACTATCACTTGTCTGTCCTGGAATTCACCTATAGGTCAAAATACTATCACTTGTCTGTCCTGGAATTCACCTAACAACCATTGATAATGTAATCAGTGCTGTGTGTATCAACTCTACCTTGTTTTTCTACAAATGGAGGACAGGAGAGATGGTTTGTCAAGGAGTCCCCTGACTAAAAGACAGGTTGATACAGATGTCTGAACTGGGAGAGACCTTGCACTCAGCATTAAAATTATACAAGACACATCTATTACTTTTTATCGTCTTTTGTTATTATTGAATGGTAGGGGGAGACTGTCTTGTATGGGACACCATACGAAGGGATGATGACTAACATGTACCACCAGACAAAATGCTGATAGCTACAGTATCTGTATGGGCTGTGAATGACAATACAAGATGAAAGACAAGTGTCATTTTTGCACATTGTTACATTAGCAGAACACTGCTTCTACAGTATTATGTTTAAGGATAGTTTCTTCTACATGGAACTGTTACACTTGAACGTTAACAAAACACATAGTTTAGAATATCAGCACATGTTCAGCAATTGCCCTCTTCTCATATTACTCTGAAGGCTACTGACCAATTCAAAGCTTCCTCCTGGAGGAAGCTTGGTCAGTAGCTTCAGAGTGGTATGAGAAGAGTGCCATCTTCCTGCATCTCACATCTGCCTGTATTTATTGAACTCTGCCTGCTGGACCCATGGGTTGAGGCAAATTCGGCCATATCCAGGATGGAGTGTCATGCACTCCACCCCTCCTGCCACCTGACTGCACCTGTCCATAACATGTAATACATTACATAGATGGGACTTCATCACCCACTGGAGACTGGAAGACAAAACCTCACCCAGAGAGCTGTGCATGTCCGTGTGTAGTTAGACAGCCAAATCCTTAAAATAGACCATATAAATATAATTGAATGCCATGCTAGTTCTGGGACAGCTGAAATTGTACCAAAGATTTTTGTGTTCCTTGTTCTATCTGTGGTTATTTTAATTTGCTAGGTGAAGTGTAGGCATACTGTCTTTATAAGCAAATCAATATAATAGCCTATTTACAGTAGAAAATGTTGTGTCTTTGTAACACAAACACACCCATGGATTTTTTTATTGATAAATGTATCTACAACATAACTGCGGGAAGTAGGGGTGCTGAGGGTGCTGCAGCACTCCCTGATCAATCAGAATTTTAATAATTATTTTTCACAAAATTAGTGCACTGGGCCTTTATTAGTCCTGTATGAGTGGACAAAAATAGTCGTCAGCAGCGTGGGGAGAAAATATTCTCTCAGCACCCAATTCATTGTAGTCATTGTGATCTGTAAAGTTGCTATTTTCTCGAGTTTTCTCGTGTCAATTAACTCGTGACATTCCTGGATTACTCATCATATTAATAAAGTCAGATTTAATCAACAAATACGATAGTCAGTAGAAAAAACGTTAAGGGTACAAGACTACATATCTGGATGTGTTGGCAAAATCATTACCTACAGTGCATTCGGAAAGTATTCAGACCCTTTGACTTTTTCCACATTTTGTTACGTTACAGCCTTATTCTAAAATTGATTAAATTGTTTTTTCCCTCATCAATCTACACACAATACCCCATAATGACAAAGCAAAAACAGGTTTTTCGAAATGTTTGCAAATTTATGAAAAATATAAAATTGAAATATCACATTTACATAAGTATTCAGAACCTTTACTCAGTACTTTGTTGAAGCACCTTTGGCAGCGATTACAACATTGAGTCTTCTTTGGTATGACGCTACAAGTTTGGCACACCTGTATTTGGGGAGTTTTTTACATTCTTCTCTGCAGATCCTCTCAAGCTCTGTCAGGTTGGATGGGGAGCTTCGCTGTACAGCTATTTTCAGGTCTCTCCAGAGATGTTTGATTGGGTTCAAGTACAGGCTCTGGCTGGGCCACTCAAGGACATTCAGAGACTTGTCCCGAATCCACTCCTGTGTTGTCTTAGCTGTGTGCTTAGGGTCGTTGTCCTGTTGGAAGGTGAACCTTCGTCCCAGTCTGAGGTCCTGAGCGCTCTGGAGCAGGTTTTCCCCACTCGGTTAGGACATCTACTTTGTGCATGACACAAGTAATTTTTCCAACAATTGTTTACAGACAGATTATTTCACTTGTAATTCACTGTATCACAATTCCAGTGGGTCAGAAGTTCACATACACTAAGTTGACTGTGCCTTTAAACAGCTTGGAAAATTCCAGAAAATGATGTCATGGCTTTAGAAGCTTCTGATAGGCTAATTGACATCATTTGAGTCAATTGGAGGTGTACCTGTGGATGTATTTCAAGGCCTACCTTCAAACGCAGTGCCTCTTTTCTTGACATCATGGGAAAATCAAAAGAAATCAGCCAAGACCTTGGTAGACCTCCACAAGTCTGGTTCATCTTGGGAGCAATTTCCAAACACCTGAAGGTACCACGTTCATCTGTACAAACAATAGTACGCAAGTATAAACACCATGGGACCACGCAGCCGTCATACCGCTCAGGAAGGAGATGCATTCTGTCTCCTAGAGATGAACGTACTTTGGTGCGAAAAGTGCAAATCAATCCCAGAACAACAGCAAAGGACCTTGTGAAGATAATGTATCAACATAACCTGAAAGGCCGCTCAGCAAGAAAGCTGCTCCAAAACCGCCATAAAAAAACCAGACTACGGTTTGCAACTGCACATGGGGATAAAGATTGTACTTTTTTGAGAAATGTCCTCTGGTCTGATGAAACAAAAATAGAACTGTTTGGCCATAATGACCATCGTTATGTTTGGAGGAAAAAGGGGGTGGCGCAGTGGTCTAAGGCACTGCATCGCAGTGCTAACTGTGCCACTAGAGATCCTGGTTTGAATCCAGGCTCTGTCGCAGCCGGCCGCGACCGGGAGACTCATGGGCGGCGCACAATTGGCCCAGCGTCATCCAGGGTAGGGGAGGGAATGGCCGGCAGGGATGTAGCTCAGTTGATAGAGCATGGTGTTTGCAACGCCAGGGTTGTGGGTTCGTTTCCCACGGGGGGCCAGTATAAAAAAATATGTATTCACTAACTGTAAGTCGCTCTGGATAAGAGCGTCTGCTAAATGACTAAAATGTAAAATGTAAATGTAAATGCAAGCCGAAGAGCACCATCCCAACCGTGAAGCACGGGGGGTGGCAGCATCAAGCTGTGGGGGTGCTTTGCTGCAGGAGGGACTGGTGCACTTCACAAAATAGATGGCATCATGCGGAAGGAAACTTATGTGGATATATTGAAGCAACATCTCAAGACATCAGTCAGGAAGTTAAAGCTTGGTCGCAAATGGGTCTTCCAAATGGACAATGACTCCAAGCATGCTTCCAAAGTTGTGGCAAAATGGCTTAAGGACAACAAAGTCAAGGTATTGGAGTGGCCATCACAAAGCCCTGACCTCAATCCTATAGAACATTTGTGGGCAGAACTGAAAAAGCGTGTGCGAGCAAGGAGGCCTACAAACCTGACTTAGTTACACCAGCTCTGTCAGGAGGAATGGGCCAAAATTCACCCAACTTATTGTGGGAAGCTTGTGGAAGGCTACCCGAAACGTTTGACCCAAGTTAAACAATTTAAAGGCAATGCTACCAAATACTAATTGAGTGTATGTAAACTTCTGAGCCACTGGGAATGTGATGAAATAAATAAAAGCTGAAATAAATAATTCTCTCTACTATTATTCTGACATTTCACATTCTTAAAATAAAGTGGTGATCCTAACTGACCTAAGACAGGGAATTTTTACTAGGATTAAATGTCAGGAATTGTGAAAAACTGAGTTTAAATGTATTTGGCTAAGGTGTATGTAAACTTCCGACTTCAAAAGTATATCCTTATTATGGACACAGTATGTTTTACATTAGTTATCTTGTTGTTATTAGTCCCAACCTTCAGCTCCATTCAACCCCTCCCATCTATCTCTTAACACCATCCATATTGGATTTCTATTTGCCATATATTTTTCAACTGTACTGTGATGTTTCACAAAAGTTCTGAACCCTACTCTTCTCATTGTTTCTACAGATTTTAAATTGAAAATATATATTTTTTGCTAAAAGTTTTATTATATTATTGATTGAGTGACTATGACTTTTCAGATCACCCAGTAGTGCTATCTGCAGGGTTAGCTCCAGGTAAATATTGCAATCCTTCAGCCATTCCTGGACCTGTGACTGAAAACAAGCTACAGATGGACAGTACCAAAACAAATGATCTAATGTTTCTGTCTCTTCGCAGCAAAATCTGCAGAGCTGGGAAGATTGTATCCCCCATTTAAATAACATTCTATTGGGAGCAAGAATTTTGTATAATAATTGAAATTGAACAATTATTTTGAATCCGCCGTCGTTTTGCGTATCAGTTCATAAACCATTTGCCATGGAATCGGTACGTCAAAAATCTCTTACCAACTATTGTCCAATCTATATTGGACGGCTGTCAATCCTTCGGTCCTTAAATGAAACTGGTATACCTTTTAATTTATCACAATTTTCATTAACCAATTATGGTCTTTAATGCAGGGCCGACAGACAAGTTCCCCACTTTTCCCCCCTTCCACTTTCCTCTTCCATTTTTGCGGTAATGCTGCAATTATTTGGTTGTAATTTTGGTTAGAGCAGACATTTCCATATGTTTTTGTTAGCTGCATGTGCGACATAACTCCACCAGTCCTACCTATGATATAATTTACGAAGATTGTACCTTTTTTTTTTTTTTTTTTTTTTTAAATCAATTAAATCAAATCAAATTGTATTTGCCACATGCGCCGAATACAACAGGTGTAGACATTACAGTGAAATGCTTACTTACAAGCCCTTAACCAACAATGCAGTTTTTTAAAGAAAAATGTAAAATAAAAAAAGTGTTAATTAAATAAAAAGAAAAGCAAATAACTAAAGAGCAGCAGTAAAATAAAAGAACAGTAGGGAGGCTATATACAGGGGGGTACCGGTACAGAGTCAATGTGTGGGGGCACCAGCTAGTTGAGGTAATTGAGGTCATATGTACATGTGGGTAGAGTTAAAGTGACTATGCATAAATAATAAACAGAGTAGCAGCAGCGTAAAAGAGGGGGATGGGGTGGGGTGAGGGGGCAGTGCAAATAGTCCGGGTAGCCATGATTAGCTGTTCAAGAGTCTTATGGCTTGGGGGTAGAAGCTGTTGAGAAGCATTTGGACCTAGACTTGGCGCTCCGGTACCGCTTGCCGTGCGGTAGCAGAGAGAACAGTCTATGACTAGGGTGGCTGGAGTCTTTGACAATTTATAGTCTCTGACACCGCCTGGTATAGAAGTCCTGGATGGCAGGAAGCTTGGCCCCAGTGATGTACTGGGCCGTACGCACTACCCTCTGTGGTGCCTTGCGGTCGGAGGCCGAGCAGTTGCCATACCAGGCAGTGATGCAACCAGTCAGGATGCTCTCGATGGTGCAGCTGTATAACTTTTTGAGGATCTGAGGACCCATGCCAAATCTTTTCAGTCTCCTAAGGGGGAATTGTCGTGTCCTCTTCACGACTGTCTTGGTGTGTTTGGACCATGATAGATCGTTGGTGATGTGGACACCAAGGAACTTGAAGCTCTGAACCTGTTCCACTACAGCCCCGTCAATGAGAATGGGGGCGTGCTCAGGCCTCTTTTTTTTTCCTGTGGTCCACAATCATCTCCTTTGTCTTGATCACGTTGAGGGAGAGGTTGTTATCCTGGCACCACACGGCCAGGTCTCTGACCTCCTCCCTATAGGCTGTCTCATCGTTGTCGGTGATCAGGCCTACCACTGTTGTGTCGTCGGCAAACTTAATGATGGTGTTGGAGTCGTGCCTGGCCATGCAGTCATAGGTGAACAGGGAGTACAGGAGGGGACTGAGCACGCACCCCTGAGGGTCCCCCGTGTTGAGGATCAGCGTGGCAGACACGTTGTTACCTACCCTTACCACCTGTGGGCGGCCCGTCAGGAAGTCCAGGATCCAGTTGCAGAGGGAGGTGTTTAGTACCAGGATCCTTAGCTTAGTGATGAGCTTTGAGGGCACTATGGTGTTGAACGCTGAGCTGTAGTCAATGAAAAAAAAAGTGATGTATTTGAGTTTTACCACAAAATTTGTTGCATTATTTGTTATTTCGTTTCTGGAGGATTCAATTGAAGTTGCAACCAACTTTCTATGGCTTGTTTTAGAAATAGTGATATTTGGGAGATTATTTCCTTTTCAAATAACTGAAAGTGAGAGGTTGTAAACTGAATAAAGGGAAAAAAGGCCATTCTTGAACATGGGGTGAGACAATCTTACTAATTTGCTAGAGAACCAGTTCGGATTTAAGTATAACTTTTGTACGACTGAAGCATTAAGTGATATAACTAATGCTTTAATATTTAATAAATTCTGTCCTCTGAATTCATATTCGTTATATAAATAGGCCCGTTTAATTTTGTCTGGCTTGCCGTTCCAAATAAAATGGAATATTTATTTCTCATATAATTTTAAACTGTTAAGACTGTTCGCTAGGCGTAGGCAAGACCATAAGCAAATAGGTAAACTGGGATAATACTAAAGAGTTAAATCAGGGTGATTTTCGCGGTTCCAAACTTCTTCCATTTAAGAATGATGGAGGCCACTGTGTTCTTGGGGACCTTCAATGCTGCAGACATTTTTTCGTACCCTTCCCCAGATCTGTCCTCGACACAATCCTGTCTCTGAGCTCTACGGACAATTCCTTCGACCTCATGGCTTGGTTTTTGCTCTGACATGCACTGTCAACTGTGGGACCTTATATAGACAGGTATGTGCCTTTCCACATCATGTCCAATCAATTGAATTTACCACAGGTGGACTCCAATCAAGTTGTAAAAACATCTCAAGGATGATCAATGGAAACAATAAGGTATTTAAATTTTTAATACATTTGCAAAAATGTCTATCGCTTTGTCATTATGTGGTATTGTGTGTAGATTGATGAGGACATTTTCTTATTTAATCCATTTTGGAATAAGGCTGTAACGTAACAAAAAGGGGAAGTGGTCTGAATACTTTCCGAATGCACAGTTCCAAGACCAGTCAGAAACGCCCAGCTAACCCTACGTCAATGACGCCAGTGGATCTGAAAACTGAACTTAGATCTGTGTTAGCAATGATATCCTTCGCCACCGTCATATCACTAACCTATTCAACAAAACAATAAAACAATACATCATTTTGAAGTTTCTTTACAGCTAATTTCTTAGTTACATGATTATATAATTAGCAAAGGAGTTTTGAAGTTGAAGGTGCAGTATTTATGAAGTTTGGCAATGAGGACAAAAACTAGCATAGTTCAGCTAGCCAACTAGTTTAGCCAGGAAAAACCGTGGAAAACGAGCTCGGGTCTAGTGCACATGTGCGCCAGCTGGCTAAATCAGGAGTCGGATTGGAGTTTTTATGCCCTGATATCAGGAGCTGGCGGCGAAAAGTTTCATTGAACAATTCAGAGACTGAAACGAATAAATCAGATGAGTTATATTTAAGGAGAGAAAATCGATATACAATCCCGAAATCAGCTGTAACTGTCAATAGTAAAACAAAGCTTAAAACGATGTTTGAGTGAAACCAGTATGAAAAATGTATACACTCACTAACTGTAAGTCGCTCTGGATAAGAGCGTCTGCTAAATGACTAAAAAAAACAAAAAAAACAACAACCTGAATACAGAAAATGAATGGTGAATTTGCTTCTGGACACGGTAGACTCCTCCTCAGCATTCTATAGAGAAGCATGTAGAGGACAAAAGAGGAAAGGCCCAACCCCCCACTTGTGCCATGTCATGAGGATAACTGGACCTCCTATTGAGATGTACCTTTTGTTAAGTAAATCAGGTGAAAAAAGGAGACTGGAGTGTGAAATGTAAACTCTGTTAGGGATCAGATGTAAATCCTCAGTCCATAAAACAGCAGAACAATATAGAAGATTTTAACAGATAAAAATATGATAATATTATAATGTAGGCTGAAATATGATTATGAACGTAAAGAATTGGAATGAAGTTGTCCGCCTATAAGTAGGAGTGGTGCTAGTACAGAAAAACACAAAAAATAATATTACCCCTTCCATATTATGATAATATGCCATTTAGCAGACGCTTTTATCCAAAGCGACTTACAGTCATGTGTGCATACATTTTTACGTATGGGTGGTCCCGGGGATCGAACCCACTACCCTGGCGTTACAAGCGCCATGCTCTACCAATTGAGCTACAGAGGACCACTGTATTATCACTGGGTGGTTCCTTACATAATATAACTGTGTTCGCATTTTTGCATAGAGATTCTCCATCAGTGCACCTGAAGCGCTGTCTCTAAGGGACAATAAAGGGACAATAAGTCAGCGAGCAGTAGAGGGTGAAATTAGGTATAGTCTGTGTTCATCTGAATATGACACTCCTGCATTGCCTCAGGCTCTGTGATTAAACACATTAAACCTTTGACTACGTTTTTCCTGTTTTCCAGACTTTTGAGAGAATCCCTAAGCAGTTTATTGACCATCAGAGTAAGATGTGAAGCTAAACAGCCGGAGTAGTGGAGAGGCAGCAACAGTGCACATGAGCTCCACTGAACAGCAGCAGCGGTAGCAGCAGTAGCAGCAGGGCTATCTCTCTCCCTCACACACACATGCGCACACACACATTCACTCGCATACCCCCGTAGTGAAAGCGCACACCGCCACCAGTCCAGGCTTTCATTGTGGCAGAGCTCCATCCTCCCATAGACACAAAGCCCTGTGCCTACTGGGATCCAGGGGCTGGGTCTGGAACACAAAGAACAGAGAGAGGAGTGAGACTTCAGTTGCCTTTTCATCTGCAGAGGAAGAGGGAGTTAGTAGATGCTCTATAGATAGGGAGGTAGCGTGAGAGGGAGAAGGGGAACGAAGCGATTAGCAGTCAGGCTCAGCTGCTGATGCTACAAGCTGGAGGCTCACTGACTGCTATAGGAAGCTGGAGTAGCAACATTACAGAACAGCACACACACACACTCTCCGGACGGACAGACTGCGGAACCAGAGACGCACAGACACACACACGCCGAGCGAGGAACAGGCTTGCGAATGTGGATGGACCACCGGTCAAGTTCCAGTCCTGGGTAAGCCAACTTCCTCTGATAGACAAGCAACACATTCACACAGGCATGCACCCACAATAGACACCTAACACATGGGTTGCTCAGAGAACTAGGAATGGGTACTCCGACACTGACACCCACCTGTAATTAACTGAAGCAATAATTAATTAGGCTCTCAAACCACAGATTAGGTCATAGATACTGTCTCTTCATCCTGTTTTGTATCCCTGCCTTGTGGACTTTTGTGCGGTTTCCTATCACATCTGTGTCATCCCAACCCTTCTATTATCTCTCTCAGGGGCTTTGTTTGGGGGTTGTGCAGTCATAACAGATATATTGTTTTCAAAGGAGCTAGACAGACATCTGATCTTGTTATCTCTGTGGATGGGTATTCTCTTCTTGTCCCTAAAACGTGTCTTCTCTGTTTGCTTCCTCCGTGCCTCCCCGCTCGGCCTGTGTCTTTGCTCATCCTCACACAATTAGAGCTTAATTACCAGGACACAGGGCTGAGAGAAGGCTGCACCCCAGGATCGATCCTGCAGGCGTATCACGGTGAGGGGGACGTATTGTCTGACTGACTCCCTGTCCTGCCACAGTCAGACTGACTGGCTTAGTGGGACTGACTGTGACTGACTGACTGTGGAGCTCCTCTAGGGCTTCCAGCCTCCCTAGACAGGCAGACAGAGAGAGAGACAGGCAGGCAGACAGACAAGAGAAACAATAGCTGCTGGTGGAACTCAGTTCAGTTCTCCTATCCAATTCGCCTGCCTATGTGCCTGGAGTTATTTGTGATGCTGCCTGTCTTTATTGGTTTTCCTGTTTTTTTATGTGAGAGATAAGATGAGATGAGATAATACTTTGTCTGTTATGGGATATTGGATGGGTTATTGGTTCTTCAGAAACAGAAAGGCACCGGTAGCTATTGGACTTATACCGCTCAGTCAATTGCGTTTAACAGCACCTAAGCCACAGTATAACCCTGTCTATCCATAATGAAATGTCCTAATGAATGGTTATGGTATCCAGAATGGCTCAGACTGAAATATATCCATTACGCCTACGGCCCTTTGCCATCTCCTGCTGTTGCGTATAAAGCTGTCCAATGTGCTCAAATGTGACATTACATCTCCTCATCACTGGCAGTGCCGAGCCTAATTGTGTTCCAGCATGGCTTTACGATGCCAGTAAAACCCATGCATCCCCTGTCATCAGGCTTAGGGCACGCTACTATCACAGTGTGCAGTATGAGGGAACGAGTAGAGGAGTGGTGGAGGACAACCCGAGGGCTACTAGTGGCATGTCAGTGGCCACAGTGAAAATGTCCAGCTGGACAGTTCACTCTTGAAATATACCTCCCACTCACTCAGTTGCATAATGAATGTTCAGAATAACCTGTCCTTGACAAATTGCAGTGCTGTCCCTCGGCAACATCAATCGTACCTTGAGAACATCAACCCTGGATCACAGTTTATAGAAGTCATTGAAGAGACAGGCTCTTTTCAATGTTGTCAGCCCGTGTTACACTTGTATGTGTGAGGGTTTTCATTTAGTACATTGCCTTGTTATGAAGGTGTAATACGTACAATAGAGGTGTAGTGATTGGAATTAGCACCATTATGTAACTTGATTCAACATTGTACTATGATGTCTACCTGCTGGTGACTTAAGCTAATAAGGGAGATTAATCATAGGCAATATTCCTCAGTTCTGTCAAACAGAGGTGAACCTATCATCTGTCCTATTATCATATCACACCTGTCCAATTGTCATTTCACCTCCACCAACCCTAATGCATTTCCTCTGTTTCCTCGGTCCCCTTGTTGAGCGGAGCCCTTGAACCCGCCATGTAGTTACATTTGGCATCTGAGCTAATGAGTTTGCCTGTGACCCTTTTGTAGCACCCAGAGCATCTGCCAGCGCATATACTAAAATAGCAGGGCAAAACAGAGGAGAGGCGGAAATAGGGATTTGTATGACTTTGTATGCCTTTCGGGTTTCGGCATGAAAGAGAATGAACAAGTCATGTCTATACAAGGGTGCTGAGAGAGAGAGCACTCTCATTAGTAGCGGTATGTGTGCTGTAGCTGGTTGTCATTTCTATATGCTATTTCTGTAGCATGGTCAATGTAATCTGCTACAGCCTGGAATCTATTGAGGACTGAACAAGTCATTTTGTTCAGGTTTTTAAGGGTTGGTTTTCTATCACATTTCAGGGATGTCAATTATTGATCAACCATATATTTCCTATGGTTTTTCTAAAAGGCACTCAAATATTTCTTCACATCGTCCACTTCCCAAACAGCCCTATAAAACAAAGTCCTAAATCCTGTTATTTTCAGAAGGTCAACAAAATGGCAGAAGATAGAGGCATGAAGAGGTATGGAAGCGTAAGAGGCTTGCAGTTAAAAACACAAACCTTTAGGTGTAACTGAGTGTGGCCGCAGAGCCGCTAAATCACCTAGTGGGCAGTTTAAGAGGAGGAGGGGAGTTGTGAGTTTATATACTTGACAGTCTCCACCTCATTTGATTTGATGTATTTTCTTGGCCTGGCAGCTCCACTTGAAATAGTGTGACTTTCTGGCCATAAAACAGATCTCTCCCCAGTATGGTAGATGAGTGGGTTGTGGGCGCAGCAGGGTGAGTTATACGGGCTCTATGCTACAGTAGCTGTATCATTCATAGGCCATAGCCTCTCTGGCATCCCTGTTTTATCGGGCCTTCGGGGCCGATGGCTCAGGTTCCTCTCTCTCTCTCTCTGTGGGCCTATTGTTTGGGCCAGCTCTTTAATTATGTAATTAGATTAATAATCATCTAGTCATCAAACAAGCCACAAGCTGGCTGTACCAATGTGCCATAATGTGATTGATGTGAGTGCACATGGTGTTTGATTACCCTGTCCAGGGTCTGCCCACCACTTGTCAGCAGGTGGCTTTAATTTGATTGATTTGTAAGTG
Source organism: Coregonus lavaretus (assembly GCF_964263955.1). NCBI lineage: Eukaryota > Metazoa > Chordata > Actinopteri > Salmoniformes > Salmonidae > Coregonus > Coregonus lavaretus. Next base: position 36,673,648 of record NC_139993.1, on the reverse strand, counting down.
TTTGCCCAAAATAGCTGTTATATTGTATAAATGTTCCCACACACAGCCCTGACCCTGGCTATAAGTCATAATAGAACCCTATTGTCTTGTGTAACCAGCCTTAAACGGATTGCTGCTCTGTGCAAATGGGAGTATTTAACATTAGATTGATTAATTGGTTTTCACATGGAGCATTTCACACACGTTAGTTAATAGTTTACAGGGCCGACTGAGCTTGGAACCGGCAACTTTCAGCAGGGGAGCTGAGTGAGTGTGATGATGACAGGTGATCAGTCACATTGTGCTGGAGCTCAGTCATCCACCAGCACTCTCCTCAATCAGTCTCTCTGTCTATTGCAGGGGATCATGGTATCAGTTCAGAAGCATGCTGTCTTTCTGCTGTTCAGCATTAAATAATAATGAGTTCATCAAATCATCTTATGAGGAGGCAGATGATACAGCAGCAGCAGAAGGAGAGCAGAGCAGAGCAGACACTGCTATCCAGCAGCAGGGTGTCGGGTAAATTATATTTTATTTCTGAGGGCTGTGGAAAAGGGTGGCAGCGAGGGGAGCTAATGATGAAAACTGTTGTTTCCTTCATTATGCAGGGTTAATGTGTATGTGATATGAGGAGCCGAAGGCAAGAGGAAGAGAAGAAAGGTAGCCTCCTCCTCCTCCTCCTCCTCTCCCAAAGCATCCCAGGAGTTGGAGTAGCAAAATACCTAAAAATACACTCCATCTCTGCCATTTAATAAGGACGCCTAAAAGCAGGGGGAAGGGAACCTATTCCATTTTTCTCTGGATGTTTTTAACAAATAAATCGAATGTCAGTGAGATCTTTCTAAGCTGGTTGCCTCTCTTTTCCTCAGGGAATATATGGATTCAGCTTCACTGTCAGAGCGAGTTTGATCAGAAATACTGTGCTGAGAATCCAGGCCTTGAACTACCTGAAAGATATGGCTAGGATTTTTCTTTGCATTTGTTCAACTCACATGAGAGAATTTGAGTTCACTGGCTGCTTATACATGAACTTTTTAGTTATTTAGCATGCTCTTATCCAGAGCAACTAACAGGATACATTTGTTTTAAGTGCCTTGCTCAAGGGCACATCGGCATATTTTTCACCCAGTCGGCTCGGGGATTCGAACCAGCAACCTTTTGGTCACTGGCCCAATGCTCTTACCTGCTAGGCTACCTGCCGTATACAGACAGAGTGAGGGGAATACTTTGTTGGTGAGTGTGTGTGCGGCTGTGTCACCTCACTCAGAGCCTTTTCGAGGGGGGCTGAGGAACATTTGGTATGCATTGTGTGCGTGTTTCTGGATGGCATTCACGGTTCTCTCTATCTGACAGGTATACTCTCATCTGTCTGCACTGGGTTGCCACAATTTTAAGGTTAAGAGGACGGAGCGCCTTTGGTTCATGAATTCATCATGTGCGTTAAAATGGACGCAGCAGCATCGATGCCTCTCTCCACTCCAGCATGTCATTGGCTGAAATGAATTATTCAGCTTTCTTTGAAATAAATACACAACCATCACAAATTCACAGATTGGTCGGTTGTATGGCAGTAAACTGTCAGAACCTATCCCATCTCCCTCTCCCATCCTCTATCTAGCATGTATTCCCTGCCCCTCTCCCTCTCTCATCACTCTCTCTCTCTCTCGCTCTCATCTCAGACCAGTTGATCTCTCGTACTTCAGACGAGGAGCGGCCTTTCTTCCTTCCTGGTGTGGTGAAGGCCGATTGGTGGATGTGTCTGGGTAAACATTGTCTAAGGGGCCTATTATCTGTGTGTCGGCCGGGAGTTTGTTGTTTGTTTAAGTGCTCGGCTGTGCTGTTTGTTTGAGACTAACTGCCTGCATGTGTTTATACAGCATGCTGTTTTATCCCAGCTCCAGTGAAGCCAGTGAGTTCCTGTGTGGTGTCAGAAGAGATCTGTGTTTGATGTGCAGCACCCAATTACCCAGGGACCTCATTGTACAGAGCAGACCATGGCATGCTGCCTACCCAAGCCTGTGGGAAGCTATGAAGTGAATATGGGACCTCTCTATGTTAGCATCTGCCCCAATCCAGGGTCAGTAAAATGACATACTGATTTCAATAGACAGGTTTAGTGTGACAACATTTTGTTGATTATCATTACGCTAGATATGCTACAGACTGTCACCATTGTAATTTGAGACTCAATTGTTGGCCTTTTGCTGGCATTTTCTATAAGGCAAATAGTCAATAATTCATGATCTATATTGTAGATTCAAATTACATATGATTGTTAAAACGTATGATACACCTCACTTTGTACTATTCCTGTTGGGAGGCAGGACAAGCTTGCAAGGGTAGGAATCACATACTGAGAGAGAGCGCAAGCAGCTGTCCTCCTTCCCCTCCTTGCCCTCCTGTAAGTCCCTCTCTCCTTCCCTTTCTCCCATAAGCTCTAAAAGAGAGCAGTTGAGTCCCCTGCTATCTTTCCTTCCTCTCCAATCCTTCCACATTCCTCCCCTCTCTTTTTCCTCCTAAGCTTTCATCAGGGAGAACTCCGAACCTCTGTCATTTGCCACGGTTCAGTGTGAATTCTCCCTGGAGCATTAGGCAGACTTTAGCATGGCCACTGCACAGTAGGGTAGGATTTCTCTAACGCTGAGATTTACACCGGAGAGACAGGAGAGAGCACCTGTCAAATACCCATCCAATCACACACGTCTGCACTCTCCGCAGCACCTCAACTTCAGCAAAACCATTTCTTCTGCTCTGGTTCTGTCAAGTTGTATAATCCCTCATCACCTGCCCTTAAACCCTCTCTCTCCTTTACTCTGTTTCTTATGATTTGTTTTTTTCAAATTCTTTCCTTCAGGAAATAATGTTTTCTCGCTTCCTCTCCATCAATTTGTAATTTCTGCCATATCATCCTGCAGACTTATTTTTCCTTAACTCCAGTTTAAATTCTCCCCTCCTTTTGACTTTCACTTTCCTTCATCAACTGTTTACTCTTCATGGTTACTCGTCTCTCCACACCTCTATTTTCTTCCCTCTCTCTCCCTCTGTAACAAGAGGCTGTATCAGATCGTGTTAGATTGATTTCTCTGTAGACGTGGCCCAGATACTTCATTTGAATTCACTCCTCCAAAGCCCTTTTATCAGATGGGTTCTCCTCTGGAATATCTTCTCCCCTTTGTGTATTTGGCTAAGAATGTTATAGATACAGTGCAATGGGATAGTAATTATATTTGTAGATTTATTACCAGTTCATTATCTATGATGTGATGAGAGATTTTCCTCCCTATGCGCCGTGAGAAAAGATTGCCAATGTTTTCTGTGGCTCTTAATTGCATTAGCAATCAGTGTAATTAACGTAATCTTGACAAATAGCATTGGCATGAAGACTTCATTATTTGGCTTTATCAAGAAATATACATTAACACTCAGGGAATAGCTCACTAAACAAACAAATTACCCAACAACATTACCTCATAGCAAAATATAATATCAATGCTGGACTGTGAAGTAGACCTTATTCTGCTCTCTCTGATGAACAAACAAAATGCAATTTCTATTACAACTGTACCACAATAAATGCATGTTGGACTGGACGGGTCATTTTGGATCAGTCCAAACGTCCCCTCGGCTCCACCCAGTTCAAACATCTTACATCAGACACCTATCTCCCTGCAGACTAGGCTCACAGTGCTACATGTCCCTTGTTATTGGGTCAGGTGAATTCCCTCCTCGAGGGATTTAACATTTTGCCGCCAACTTAATTCTCCCAAACTGTCCTGTCACTAAAACCTTGCGGTGGAGGCTGCAGGGAAAAAATTTGGGATGTTTAACCTTTTGTTCCAGTGTTTAGCCAGCTTTCTGTGTGGTCTCATTTCCCTAGAGATAGTGCGAGGCTGCCAGCTGTCCCCAATAGCCGTCTGTCTTGGAAGCGGTGAGATTACCAGGGGTGTAGGAGGGCCGGGCGGCCAGAACACCACAGGATTAGACTGAAGTAGACCAGGCAAACATGCCCAGGCTGAAATATGTACAACACAGCCCTACATTCTATCACAATAACAGTATATCATAATCCTCCTCAGTATGCCTCAGATTTGTGTGTGCCAATTTTTTATAATTGGTCAGTAGTAGTAGTTGTTATTGTCTGAACTGCACTATTTCTAAAAAAAATATGTTTCTATGGATCAAATTTTTATCTGAAGTATGAATCATGTTGTACGTCCATAACGTCCTCCATAAGGAATCATTGTTGTGCAAAAGAATAACAAAAGAAAATCTAGTCCTCTTAATAAAGACTAAAATAGCCTCCTGTATCTCATGCTGTTGCCCTGTCATTGCGCTAACAAGCATTAGGCTACTGCATGAGGGGAATCAGGTGACCTATGCTGCTTTGCTTTTTGAGCCTTACTGCACCAACAGCCTGTGAGAGACCCTTTCAGGTGGGTGAGGGCTGGGGTATCGGGTGTTCCCTTTGTTGTTGGTAATGAGAGCCCAGGCTTAGCCTTAGTCTATCAGCCCCTCTGGTGTAGTGGTGACCTGGCCCCTGGGGCCCCCTGGGGCCCCCTGTGGCCATGTCCACCTCCTGTTGGCCTCTACTCCCTCTCTCCTGTCCCTACTGTTGCCCTTTACTCCTCCACTCTGCCCTTCTGTCACCTTCTACCTCTTCCTCCTACTCTCCCCCTCCTCCCACCCTCCTCACCCCAGGTCAGGGCTGCAGGTGGCCAGTCTGCTGCAGGACCGCTGTGTCCCACAAACCACTCAATCTTGACAACCAAAGTCACCTCCCCAAGATGTGTCATCAGTGGATAAGATGTCGATTTCACTTTACTTCGGGTTTTCTTTAGAAAGTATATTTTTGACATAGTTTGCTTGAATTTGTTTTGAATTTATCTTGAAATTTGAGTTTTGCTCAAGCACAATAATCTACCAACCAGACATCTGATCCTCTACAGAGGCTAAACCTCTCTGCCAGTTGGCAATAGAGCAGTGTAAGACCATTAACTTGAAGAGTACTTCTATTCTCTCAATTAATGGCTTTCTAATTCAATAGTGATATATAAGAGTCTATGTGGAAGGCTGTTGTGAGTGAGATCGTTTTGTATATTGTTCATTTTGAAGTGCTACAGTATGTGCCATGAGTGCCATGAGTGTGTGGATTACGACTTCTGTGTTTAATTCATCTGAGTGAATTCCTGTGTCACGTCACTTCAGAGGGAAACTGCATCATCAGTAATATTTCACATGAATGATTTGAATTTCATACTCTGAGAGCCAGCCTGATCAGGTTGGGTTACCATAGTAAATGACAGGTTAGCTTTTTGTTATCGGTTCCCTTGAGGCTTCATTATAAAGACAAAATCACTCCCCTCTTATAATAGGCTATTACAACATTGGAATGCATTGCATGTACAGGTACAGTATCTCACAAAAGTGAGTACACCCCTCACATTTTTGTAAATATTTGAGTATATCTTTTCATGTGACAACACTGAAGAAATGACACTTCGCTACAATGTAAAGTAGTGAGTGTACAGCTTGTATAACAGTGTAAACTTGCTGTCCCCTCAAAATAACTCAACACACAGCCATTAATGTCTAAACCGCTGGTAACATAAATGAGTACACCCCTAAGTGAAAATGTCCAAATTGGGCCCAATTAGCCATTTTCCCTCCCCGGTGTCTCAGGTGTGAATGGGGAGCAGGTGTGTTAAATTTGGTGTCATCGCTCTCACACTCCCTCATACTGGTCACTGGAAGTTCAACATGGCACCTCATGGCAAAGAACTCCCTGAGGATCTGAAAAAAAGAATTGTTGCTCTACATAAAGATGGCCTGGGCTATAAGAAGATTGCCAAGACCCTGAAACTGAGCTGCAGCACGGTGGCCAAGACCATACAGCGGTTTAACAGGACAGGTTCCACTCAGAACAGGCCTCGCAATGGTCGACCAAATAAGTTGAGTGCACGTGCTCAGCGTCATATCCAGAGGTTGTCTTTGGGAAATGGACGTTTGAGTGCTGCCAGCATTGCTGCAGAGGTTGAAGGGGTGGGGGGTCAGCCTGTCAGTGCTCAGACCATACGCCGCACTCTGCATCAAATTGGTCTGCATGGCTGTCGTCCCAGAAGGAAGCCTCTTCTAAAGATGATGCACAAGAAAGCCCACAAACAGTTTGCTGAAGACAAACGGACTAAGGACATGGATTACTGGAACCATGTCCTGTGGTCTGATGAGACCAAGATAAACGTATTTGGTTCAGATGGTGTCAAGCGTGTGTGGCGGCAACCAGGTGAGGAGTACAAAGACAAGTGTGTCTTGCCTACAGTCAAGCATGGTGGTGGGAATGTCATGGTCTGGGGCTGCATGAGTGCTGCTGGCACTGGGGAGCTACAGTTCATTGAGGGAACCATGAATGCCAACATGGTTCCCTCAGGCCTCCCGAGTGGGCAGTGGTCTAAGGCACTGCATTGCAGTGCTAGCTGTGCCACTAGAGATCCTGGTTCGAATCCAGGCTCTGTCGTAGCCGGCCGCGACCGGGAGACCCATGGGGCGGCGCACAATTGGCCCAGCGTCGTCCAGGGTAGGGGAGAGAATGGCCGGCAGGGATGTAGCTCAGTTGGTAGAGCATGGCGTTTGCAACGCCAGGGTTGTGGGTTCGATTCCCACGGGGGGTATGAAAAATTAATAAATAATGTATGCACTCACTGACTGTAAGTCGCTCTGGATAAGAGCGTCTGCTAAATGACAAAAAATAAATAAAATAATGTACTGTGACATACTGAAGCATGATCCCCTCCCTTCGGAGACTGGGCCGCAGGGCAGTATTCCAACATGATAACGACCCCAAACACACCTCCAAGACGACCACTGCCTTGCTGGAGGAGTTGAAGAGGACTCCAGTGGCAACCTGTGAAGCTCTGGTAAACTCCATGCCCAAGTGGGTTAAGGAAGTGCTGGAAAATGATGGTGGCCATACAAAATATTGACACTTTGGGCCCAATTTGGACATTTTCACTTAGGGGTGTACTCACTTTTGTTACCAGCGGTTTAGACATTAATGGCTGTGTGTTGTGTCATTTTGAGGGGACAGCAAACTTACACTGTTATACAAGCTGTACACTCACTACTTTACATTGTAGCAAAGTGTCATTTCTTCAGTGTTGTCACATGAAAAGATATACTCAAATATTTAGAAGAATGTGAGGGGTGTACTCACTTTTGTGAGATACTGTAGCACTGGAATACAGATCTTACTGAAAGTAGATCAATATCTCTCAGAGCTCAGTTAAGCTTAGAAGTTTGAGAATTGACATGTGCCACATATATACTGAACAAAAATATAAACTCAACATGCAACAATTTCAATGATTTTACTGAGTTACAGTTCATATAAGGAAATCAGTCAATTGAAATAAATTCATTAGACCCTAATCTATGGATTTCACATGACTGGGCAGGGGCACAGCCATGTATGGGCCTGGGAGGGCATAGGCCCACCCACTGGGGAGCCAATCAGAATGAGTTTTTCCCCACAAAGGGGCTTTATTACAGACAGAAATACTCCTCAGTTTCATCAGCTGTCCGGGTGGCTTGTCTCAGACGATCCTGCAGGTGAAGAAGACTGATGTGGAGGTCCTGGGCTGGTGTGGTTACACGTGGTCTGCGGTTGTGAGGCCGGTTGGACGTACTGACAAATTCTCTAAAATGACATTGGAGGAGGCTTATGGTAGAGAAATTAACATTCAATTCTCTGACAACAGCTCTGGTGGACATTCCTGCATTCAGCATGACAATTGCACACTCCCTCAAAACTTGAGACATCTGTGGCGTTGTGTGAGACAACTGCACATTTTAGAGTGGCGTTTTATTGTCCCCAGCACAAGGTGCACCTGTGTAATTATCATGCTGTTTAAATCAGCTTCTTGATATGCCACACCTGTCAGGTGGATGGATTATCTTGGCAAAGGAGAAATGCTCACTAACAGGAATGTAAACAAATTTGTGCACAACATTTTCGAGAAATAAGCTGTTTGTACATATGGAACATTTCTGGGATCTTTTATTTCAGCTCATGAAACAGGGGACCAACACTTTACATGTTGCATTCATATTTTTGTTCAGTATACTTTAGGAAGATTGACTGTAGGGCAATTCCAAGGTAACGGAATTACGCTTTGACTCAGATTTTTTATGTAAAAATGTATGCCAAACAAAAACCATTGATTTCAAAGTTTAACAAACCATATAGCTCTATGCACAACGACTACTTCGAAAACTTTACTCAGAACATTTCACAAAAACACATGTACTTGAAGAACTGTGCAGATGCAAAGTTTGGTAGCAGAAATACGGTAAAATCTCCCTCCGTTTTTTATGCGACCATGTTTTCCGAAAACTCTGCTTCGAATTAAGATTAAAGATGTCTGCAGAAAGAATGGGGTGTCAGCTATGACATGAAACCTTGAGTTTGAAAACAAATATTTTTGTTTATCTACAGTAGGTGAAGTGGATTTACACTACAAGTCAAAGGTTTGGACACATCTACTCATTCAAGGGTTTTTCTTTATTTTTTAAACTATTTTTTACATTGTAGAATAATAGTGAAGACATCAAAACTATGAAATAACACATATGGAATCATGTAGTAACCAAAGAAGTGTTAAACAAATCAAAATATATTTTATATTTGAGATTCTTCAAATAGCCCCCCTTTGCCTTAATGACAGCTTTGCACACTCTTGGCATTCTCTCAACCAGCTTCATGAGGTAGTCACCTGGAATGCATTTCAATTAACAGGTGTGCCTTCTTAAAAGGTAATTTGTGGAATGTATTTCCTTTTTAATGCGTTTGAGCCAATCAGTTGTGTTGTGACAAGGTAGGGGGGTATACATAAGATAGCCCTATTTGGTAAAAGACCAAGTCCATATTATGGCAAGAACAGCTCAAATAAGCAAAGAGAAACGACAGTCCATCATTACTTTAAGACATGAAGGTCAGTCAATACGGAAAATGTCAAGAACATTGAATGTTTCTTGAAGTGCAGTCGCAAAAACCATCAAGCGCTATGATGAAATTGGCTCTCATGAGGACCGCCACAGGAATGAAAGACCCAGAGTTACCTCTGCTGCAGAGGATAAGTTCATTAGAGTTACCAGCCTCAGAAATTGCATCCCAAATAAATGCTTCACAGAGTTCAAGTAACAGACACATCTCAACATCAACTGTTCAGAGGGGACTGTGTGAATCAGGCCTTCATGGTCGAATTGCTGCAAAGAAACCACTACTAAAGGACACCAATAATAAGAAGAGACCTGCTTGGGCCAAGAAACACGAGCAATCAACATTAGACCGTTGGAAATGTATCTTTTGGTCTGGAGTCCAAATTTGAAACCGCCGTGTCTTTGTGAGACGCGGTGTGGGTGAACGGATGATCTTCACATGTGTAGTTCCCACCGTAAAGCATGGAGGAGGAGGTGCTATGGTGTGGGGGTGCTTTGCTGGTGACACTGTCTGTGATTTATTTAGAATTCAAGGCACACTTAACCAGAATGGCTACCACAGCATTCTGTAGCGATACGCCATCCAATCTGGTTTGGGCTAAGAGAGACTATCATTTGTTTTTCAACAGGACAATGACACAACACACCTCCAGGCTGTGTAAGGGCTATTTTACCAAGAAGGAGAGTGATGGAGTGCTGCATCAGATGACCTGGCCTCCACAATCCCCCGACCTCAACCCAATTGAGATGGCTTGGGATGAGTCGGACGGCAGAGTGAAGGAAAAGCAGCCAACAAGTGCTGAGCATATGTGGGAACTCCTTCAATACTGTTGGAAAAGCATTCCAGGTGAAGCTGGTTGAGAGAATGCCAAGAGTGCGCAAAACTGTCATCAAGGCAAAGGGTGGCTATTTGAAGAATCTGAAATATAAAATATATTTTGATTTGTTTAACACTTTTTTGGTTACTACATGATTCCATATGTGTTATTTAATAGCTTTGATCTCTTCACTATTATTCTACAATGTAGAAAATAGTCAAAATAAAGAAAAACCCTTGAATGAGTAGGTGTGTCCAAACTTTTGACTGGTACTGTACATACGGTAATGGAATTACATTGTGGGTCCCTGATCTGTACTATACAGAAATGCATAATTATGGAAATGAATATAATTCTCTTCATAGTGATATATCCTGAGTAGACACACAAAGGTAGAAATATGCAATATCCTTCTTTTGCATATTTGGGTATTATTCTACATACTGGCTATTATTGTAATGAGCTCCGCCCCCAAACAAGACCACATTTGGTTGGACCAAATCTGAACCAATCATAGAGGTCTATGTTTCAGAAGTTTAGACATCACAGTACAGTACAGTACAGTACAGCACAGCACAGTCCGTACATTACAGTAAAGTAGATATCTTCAATACAGTAGAGTACAGTACACTATACTGTACTCTATTCTAGTGTGCTCTACTGTACTGAACTCTACTGTACTGAACATATCTACTTTACTGTAGTCGACTGTACTGAACTCTGCTGTGCTGTACTGTGCTCTACTGTGCTGTACTGTACTGTACTGTGCTTTACTGTGATGTCCAAACTTGTGAAACATACTGAACTCTGCTGTGCTGTACTGTGCTCTACTGTGCTGTACTGTACTGTACTGTGCTTTACTGTGATGTCCAAACTTGTGAAACATAGACCTCTATGATGGGTTCAGATTTGGTCTGGTTCGGACCAACTCTACTGTACTGTACATTTCTTTACTGTACTAGTCTGTACTGTACTGTTCTATACTGTGCTCTACTGTGATGTCCAAACTTGTGAAACATAGACGTCTGTGATTGGTTTAGATTTGGTCCGGCCAGGGCGGACTGACCAAATTTCAACGACCTTTCGACATCCATGGACGTTTCGTCGGTGCTCAGTGGGTGAGCATGCTTGTTACAGTAAATGGAAAGAGGTAGGTGGTAGGTATCATGGTAGGTGTCAGTAAGAGCTTGGAGGTGACATTAACTGGAGTGAGAGAGAGAGGGAGAGTGAGAGAGAGGGAGAGTGAGAGAGAGGGAGAGTGAGAGGGAGGGGTTGTCCAGACTCTTTTCACAGTCTTGCTTTGACCACGAGACGACAGAAAGAGAGAAAAAAACTATTGTGAGCAGAACATAACAGTATGCCAGTAGAAAGGAGGACAGTAGCAGGTGACCCAACTGTGGTTTATGACTACTATGATTTCCCATTGTAGCTAATTCAATTGCAGTAATTCGGTTACTGATCTTTCAGTAATTCCGTTACCGATTTGGTAACATAAAAGTTTTAATCACTTAATGATTCACTAACAAACTTCATATCAGTAAAAACACTATAACTAATTGGTAGGTCTACCTTTACTTGTTACTTATGTGAACTTTCATTATCCTCCCTCATGAGGTAAAGAAATTAGAAAATATCTTAAAGATGTTGGTTTTTGGTAACGGAATTACAAGGCACAAGGCAATGTTTCTTAAACTTACAGAAGGCAAATAATTTCTCCAAAACTAAATATACTGTAAGTGTTGATATTAGTTGGCAGGGGTCTTCAACATTATTGTGTTTTGATGTATTTCTAATGAATACCTTTGAATACTTTTTCTGGTACAGAAAGATGTTGTCTAAGACCCCTTTTCCATCTGTTTGACCAGAAATCAAAGACTTTGCTTATTCCAAATGTTTAGGATGGAAAGTGGTTGAAACGTATATATACCTTAATTTCTCCAAAATATAGACTCTTAGCTTTCATTTGACATCCAATTTGACATGCTCCTATGAACTTCACATGTTGGTTATGATGGGTCCTTTCAGATAGAAATGCCCTTTAGCTCTGTTCAACGTGGTATCAGAGCATTTCGTATTATTCTGGATGTAAATCTGAGACTCCATTTATGTTACGAATTACAATTTGTATAATATGTTACGAATTTGCAAAATGTACAATATTTTACTAATTTGTAAAACGTATGATATGTTACGAAATCCAATTTGTTGTGCCTAACGTTGGCTAGGTGGCTAACTTTGGCTAGGTGGCTAACGTTAGCTAGCTGGCTAACGTTAGCTCTAGGACAGGGGTGTCAAACTTATTCCATGCAGGGTTTTTAGTTTTTCCTTTCAATTAAGACCTAGACAACCAGGTGAGGGGAGTTCTTTACTAATTAGTGACCTTAATTGATCAATCATGTACAAGGGAGGAGTGAAAACCCGCAGACACTCGGCCCTCCGTGGAATGAGTTTGACACGTGCTCTAGGGGTTAGTGGTTAAGGTTAGGATTAAGGTTAGGAGTTAGGTTTAAAGGTTAGGGTTAGTTAAAAGGGTTATGGTTGGGGAAAGGGTTAGCTAACATGCTAAGTAGTAATAGTAGTAAGTAGTTGCAAAGTTGCTAATTAGCTAAAATGCAAAAGTTGTCCGTGATGAGATTCGAACACGCAGCTAGACGTTCGCGTTATACGCCCACCCCATCCACCCCAACCAACCAACCAACCAACCACCCACCCACCCTCCTTTAGTTTTTGCCTTAAGTAAACTTCTATCTTATGTAACCCAAACGTAACATATCATACTACACTGAACAAAAATATAAATGCAACATACAATAATTTGAAAGATTCTACTGAGTTACAGTTCATATAAGGAAATAAATTAATTGGATTTCACATGACTGGGAATGCAAAAATGCATCTGTTGGTCACAGATACCTTTAAAAAAAAGTAGGGCCGTGGATCAGAAAACCAGTCAGTATCTGGTGTGACCACCATTTGCCTCATGCAGCGTGACACATCTCCTTCACATAGAGTTTATCAGGCTGTTGATTGTGGCCTGTGGAATGTTGTCTCACTCCTCTTCAATGGCTGTAAAAAAGTTTCTGATTATTGGCGGGAACTGGAACAGTTGGATACGACGCCGAACTGCAGTCAGGTCAAGAGCCTGGTGAGAACGACGAGCACGCAGATGAGCTTCCCAGAGACGGTTTCTGACTGTTTGTGCAGAAATTATTCTGTTGTGCAAACCCACAGTTTCATCAGCTGTCCAGGTGGCTGGTCTCAGACGATCCCGCAGTTGAAGAAGCCGGATGTGGAGGGCTGGCGGGGTTACACATGGTCTGCGGTTGTGAGGCCGGTTGGACGTACTGCCAAATTCTCTAAAACGAAGTTGGAGGCGGCTTATGGTAGAGAATTTAACATTACATTCTCTGGCAACAGCTCTGGTGGACATTCCTGCAGTCACCATGCCAATTGCACGCAGGTGGATGGATTATCTTGGCAAAGGAGAAATGCTCACTAACAGTGATGTAAACAAATTTGTGCAAAAACATTTAGAAATATGCTTTTTGTGCGTATGGAACATTTCTGGGATCTTTTATTTCAGCTCACGAAACATGGGACAAACACTTTACATGTTGCGTTTATATTTTTGTTCGGTATAATTTGAGTGTCCTGGATTTACGTTTACTATGTTACGTCTAGTCTATGAGACTAGTCTGCTCTGTTAGGTAGTCTTCTCCTACACACCATGGATGGCTGAGCTTGATAAAGCTAATGGATGAGCAACAGACAGTCTCCTTGTCTCATTGTAACTACCCACCTCAGCATTCTCACTATTCTCACTCCAGCATCTAATTGGACCTTCTCTTCTGGAGATGTCTTTGCATGGCCTATTATACCAAACTTTCCCATTGCTTCTGAGTGATGAATGATGAATGAGTTTGAATCCATTTGGCCAGGCAAGAGGAAAGGGATTCCTTTCAATTTACACACCACTCCCTCTGGCAGAACTCTTCCTCAAGGAGTTTTGATTTTGAATGCCGTATTGGATGGCCTGAAACACTAGCCTGCCAATCATCAGAGACGTTTGAAAAGTGTGCATGTAGCTACTAGCTCATGTTACTGACTTTCTGTTTGACTCCTCACCATCTGACTCCTAGTTCTCACTTTACTGACGGAAGCTAAAGGAAGAACCATCCGTAACCTTCTCGGATGCTCATTGACTCCTGTAGATTGTGCTTAATTGCCCTAGTTGATTTGCTAGCAGTGAGCGCAATAGACTGAAGGACGGAGAGTCAGAGAAACCCCTAATTAAGGCGATGAGAAGGACACAGAACGCCTGTGGGTCCCATTCGGATTACACAGCCTGTTACGTGTCTGTTGCACCAATCAGAGCACAGGAAACACAGAGACCCAACTTCATTAGCACAACATGGATGTGTTTGCAAATAAGGACTCTTCCTGTGACCCCGTGTGTTCTCCCTCTGCCTACAGACACTGACCTTTAGGAGGGAACAGTCACAGTCACGCTGACTGCACATGAGATGGAGGCATAGGGAAATACAGTGTGTGTATGTGTGTGTGTTTTCATAAGGGTGCGTGACTGTGCATTTGTGCATGAGTGTGAATGTGAGTGCGAGTGTGGATGGGACTGATAGTCTGTGAATGTGTGTAAGTGGCCTCATATGCCCGATCTCTGCATCTACCCTAATCTGACGCCAAGTGAAGCCCACAGGCAATGCCCGACCCGGGTGAAGGGATGGATCTTGACAGGGCAGTGAGGCCAGCCAAGGAAGGGTGAATGCCAAGCAAGATGGCAGCTCACACTCACCTTCATTCTGTGGCAGCCACTTCACCCTCCTGCCTCCAAGCTATATATAGTCCTGCACTGTACAGTGCACTCTGGCCCCCTGATAGAAATCAATGGACAGCCTTATGCCGTTATGAAGCTCCTCTTCTTCATCCTCAATGTCATCATGTCTTTTTCTGGCTGAAGATTTAGCTACCTGCAATTATTAGCAATTATTCTGCCACACGTAATAAGTGATTAAATTCATTTTAGATTTGAATTCCTCGACAGGAAATGGAAATATAATGAAGGTATTTCAGTGTGGTTGAACAGGTGCCTTGCATACTTAAACAATTAGAGCACTTGACAAAAAGCCACTTGCTATGATCATAAAAGGCCCATGGAGTAATGGATGTTTCCAAGTCATTACATTTGGTACTTGATGAAAGTGCTTTACAAGGACAGTACTTTCCAAATGGATGTTCTACTATAACTTAATAGCAATCAGAGGCTACAAGAGGAAATTCTATTTTCTCTGCTTTAATACTGCAAGTTTCCCAGACAACCGCGCACTATATAGCTACATACACACCCATATCCCCATTATGTTGTATAGTCTACTACTTCTCTTTCTCTGATGAAGATGTAGGGTTGCACTATCAGTACGTCGTCCTCCCTCCATCATCTCTGTATATGTGTTGCTCTTGTGTAACAGGTTCTGGGCCCGTCCCCAGAGAGGGTTGACAGACTCTTGGGGCTTAGGGAGAGGATGTTCATTTTTAGAGTCCTACTGCCGGCGGCGACGCCCACATGCCTCGGGTGCCACACATGACTGACTTATTTACTGTACCAAAGCCCAGTCCTCTGTCTCTCTGTCTCCATACGACCCTCTGTCACTGACTGCAATGCTACTCACCCCGCCTGCCTACACCCACATCTGGAGAGCACAGCCACAAGTGTCTCAACCCTCTGAATGTATAGATGGCCCAGAGCACCCTCTGACACTATGGAGGCAATTTACGAACACACCCTTTATTGCATGAGAGAAAATGTTTATCGCTTTGAGTCATTTTGGAGTTCAATTATGTCCTTTATTGTGTGGGAAAGAATATTGCTCCAGAATGTTTTTAATAACAACAGAGCAGAAACAACAGTGAGGAGATAATGAAAGAGGATATAGCTGTTGCACAGCCAAGGAGTAGGTTGGTATTTGGTAAGATAACACCATTGGGAGCATTTTAAAAGCCACTGCTGGCATCATGGAGTCATTGTGTCTAGGGGAGGATATGTCACGTAGCATTACAGTGATGGAGTGTGGGTCATTGGAGAGTGACGTTTAACTTAATGTTCTTTTGAGCAACAACTTTGTGGTGTTAACTCAAACTGACTTTGCTTAGAGGGATAGATTGTTTGGAAGTATTTGTCAAGGACCTCACCTTATCCCAGTTTAACCACAGAGCGATATGCTGTCTGAATGCTGCCCATACAAAATGTCAGCTTACCCTTTGCCACCCAACAATGAGGTATGTCTACTGCAACTATACCCCTTTATAGTCAGTGTAAACATCATCATCGATACAATATTTTGATTGTAAATAACATTGAAATGGAGGAAAATAATGATAAGAATAGAAAATCCATATGGCACTATGAGGTAACCTCAGTCCCAGGCCTTTTTGGAAAGCCAACACCTGGTTGTTGGTGAAGGGGCTGGTCTGGACCATTGTCTTGTCTACGGATCTAGTATCCATACAGTATCCATATCCACCCATCTATCATCTATTGTGTGTCAGCAGTGGTAGTGGTGGGGGTAGATGGGGGTCTAATGAGCCAGGTAAGGTCACCGTCTCTGTCAGTGGGTTATGACTGGAACGTGACATTTTTTCAATTATTCAGCGGCTGTTTTGAGAACCTCTCACGTATAAGCCCCCACTGTTTCTACCTCATCAAATATGCATGTTGGGCAACGTCTTACTCCCATCCTCTGTGTGCCATTGGGTTTCTCCACATGATAGAAAGTCATCCCTGATGATTTTAATAGAAAGCTGTACCTATATAAAGCCTGAAGACACATGAACATAATGAGCAGACATCAGTAACACTACTTTGCATATCGCCTGAGGACAAAAACACACTTATGTGTGCTATTTACCTCCTCTTCCCCCGACCTGCCATGTCATCATCCTGTCCACATTGGGCCCCCAGACCGCCCCTGGCTTGCTGTCCTCCAGTGGTGGATGGGTGTCCTTGCCTGCTGCGGGGGGCCCAGGGCCCAGGCTGGTTGTGCAGTAGTGATCCATCATGGGGCTATGAGGTGGCATTCTGGGGAATAGAGCCCACCCAGATAATCAATCTTCAGGCTGGCCTGCTATGCCAGGTGCCCCAGGGCTTCCCCATGCTGGCTGGGTATTACCACAGACAGAAGGGGTAACACAGATACGTCACAGTGGCTATAAAGCTGAAGCATCCGTTTAGAATGTTTTCTCACCACCAAATATGGTAGTGAGAGGAAGTCCAGTCAAGGGTAGTGGGAGAGGATGGAACTAGGTGAAACTGGGCCGACATTCTGCTACTTTTCTCATCGATGAAACATTTGATCTGTTCCCAAATATAGAATCTGTTATGAACACAGTGCACAATGTTTTATGCACTTTGCCAAATTCTCCAAAAATTGCGTTGTGTAGGAGTGCAAGGTCGACTTGAGTTTGTGCACACGCGCACTTCACAGATGAGGCGTTCCCTAACGGAAATATGCAAATACATATTACAATGTGTCAATATGATCTCGCTAGCTTGTGCTTGTTCTGCCCACTATGCTTAATTTGCTCCCACTGTAAACAACACAGATGAACTATCTTGGGTTAGTTATAAATATATTTGTTATTACTGCTACTGATGGTACCTCAGAGAGGAGTGCTGTTTCAGACTGAGGAGGACATGCTTATGTAAAGTGTGAGTGTTCATGGTGGTGGAGCTGAAATCGATGCAAGTCCATCACTTGCAGTGGAAACACTAGAGATGTGATGATGATGTGCTTCCTGCTGGAGAGTGCTACACACACCCACACCTCTCCCTAGCTACAGTTGAAGTTGAAAGTTTACATACACTTAGGTTGGAGTCATTAAAACTTGTTTTTCAACCACTTCACACATTTCTTGTTAACAAACTATAGTTTTGCAAGTCGGTTAGGACATCTACTTTGTGCATGACACAAGTAATTTTTCCAACAATTGTTTACAGACAGATTATTTCACTTATAATTCACTGTATCACAATTCCAGTGGGTCAGAAGTTTACATACACAAGGTTGACTGTGCCTTTAAACAGCTTGGAAAATTCCAGAAAATGATGTCATGGCTTTAGAAGCTTCTGGTAGGCTAATTGACATCATTTGAGTCAATTGGAGGTGTACCTGTGGATGTATTTCAAGGCCTACCTTCAATCTCAGTGCCTATTTGCTTGACATCATGGGAAAATCAAAATAAATCAGCCAAGACCTCAGAAAGAAAATGGTAGACCTCCACAAGTCTGGTTCATCCTTGGGAGCAATTTCAAAACACCTGAAGGTACCATGTTCATCTGTACAAACAATAGTACGCAAGTATAAACACCATGGGACCACGCAGCCGTCGTACTGCTCAGGAAGAAGACGTGTTCTGCCTCCTAGAGATGAACGTACTTTGGTGCGAAAAGTGCAAATCAATCCCAGAACAACAGCAAAGGACCTTGTGAAGGTGCTGGAGGAAACATGTACAAAAGTATCTATATCCACAGTAAAACAAGTCCTATATCGACATAACCTGAAAGGCCGCTCAGCAAGGAAGAAGCCACTGCTCCAAAACCGCCATAAAAAAGCCAGACTACGGTTTGCAACTGCACATGGGGACAAAGATTGTACTTTTTTGAGAAATGTCCTCTGGTCTGATGAAACAAAAATAGAACTGTTTGGCCATAATGACCATCGTTATGTTTGGAGGAAAAAGGGGGTCCCTTGCAAGCCGAAGAACACCATCCCAACCGTGAAGCACGGGGGTGGCAGCATCATGCTGTGGGGGTGTTTTGCTGCAGGAGGGACTGGTGCACTTCACAAAATAGATGGCATCATGAGGAAGGAAAATTATGTGGATATATTGAAGCAACATCTCAAGACATCAGTCAGGAAGTTAAAGCTTGGTCGCAAATGGGTCTTCCAAATGGACAATGACCCCAAGCATACTTCCAAAGTTGTGGCAAAATGGCTTAAGGACAACAAAGTCAAGGTATTGGAGTGGAAATGTGATGAAAGAAAGAAAAGCTGAAATAAATAATTCTCTCTACTATTATTCTGACATTTCACATTCTTAAAATAAAGTGGTGATCCTAACTGACATAAGACAGGGAATTTTTACTAGGATTAAATGTCAGGAATTGTGAAAAACTGAGTTTAAATGTATTTGGCTAAGGTGTATGTAAACTTCCGACTTCAACTGTACCTCTAAGCAGCCCACACATTATCATCATCATCACTCCGGCAACTTTGCCTGTTATACACACACAGTCAATTCAACCCAGTGTCACAACAACAATTGCTGATGTATGAGAGATATATTCAGAGAAATAACTTTGTTTCAGGGATTGAACTACATTGATCCCATTAAACCCTGTTATGTTAGGTGTGAGATATTGAGTGGGCTGACATTTTTTTGTAAACAACTTATCATTCTGAATTTTCCTTCAGAAATAATTTCCTGTTATATTTCGGAACACCTACTGTAGTCAAGGATGAGAGTCCATAGTAACATAAACAATTACCTCGGTTTTCCTGTGGAGAGGTTTGATGCTGCATGCATTACATTACATTATATTACAAGGGACTCACTGACCCATGGTGAGTAATGTGCTTGATTTGGCAGAGCTTCTGCAGTGCCCCCTCTCTCGGATCCTCTCTTAATGTCTGTCATGTTTCAAAATGTGGAGGCTTCACACTCCATAACTATGAATTGGTATCAGAAAGGAAGGATGGACAGACATCGTTTGGTAAACAGCTCCTCTAATCAGCACATTTACTTAATTTGGCATCCATTTTGTTCACTAATAGCCATTATGCAAACACAGGTGAATGAGGAGAAGCAAAAAGAGGCTGAGGTGGGAACATTGTTGGGGGGCAACATCACAGTCACAGTGGGCTCTGCCCCTACGCTACACAACCCACTCCACATTCTAAATCTGTCTCTGTTGCTAACCTGTGCTCTGTACTTTGGAAATGAAAACTCACACTTTGCTGGAGTCTCTCTGGGAGTTTCCGGTGGCTGCTGGGTAATTAGGCTCCGGTCAGAGAACTGATGAGTTTAGGGTCACTGTGTCCACCCACTCCACTGTCTGTCTGTGTTGCTCTGGCTGGCACTGTATAGTATGGTCCCTGTAGGAGAAATGGGAGAACTATCAGTCTTGGCCCCCTATAAGTACAATGATTTCATATATTATTCATTCGTTTTTACATCGGCCCACGTTTGGAGGATTGCCATATGATATTAGACTCCCATTGTTCATACCAGTGCAGCTTAAATTTGATGAATTTGAAAACCTCAAAGGTTCTGCAAACAGAGCAAAACATATGTCCTTGGACCATGTAAATACACATAGAAAGATATGCTAACAAGACAAGTACACCATAATCTTATTTAGCTGAAAAGGTCCTCATTCATTTATTAATGCACAATTACACATAGTGCATGGACTTCCCAGGACAAGGCAGTAACATTTAAATGGCAATTGGTATGTGTTGTGTTGACAGTTGGAGAAGTTATAGTCAGTCCATTAATAACATCCCAATGCAGCACTAACAACTTCCCCTCACTCTAACAATTTACACCTGCTCTATAAGAGGTACTCACAGGGACCAGCCCTGACGGACACACCAGATGACTATCCCAGCTCAGTCCTCCTGTGTTGGAGCCAATTGTCCTGTAAGAACCCACACACCACCTTCTACAGAACTACAGTACAGGGTCGGTCCATGTGCTGGTTGGTGGGGGTTTGTTAGTGCCACCAGATATGGGGTCAAAGGTGGTATGATCATGTGACCTGTGAGTTTATTTACTCAAGACATTTGGGAGGGGTGCTCTGTGGAGGGGCTCTATAGGTATATACATATATGAGAAGTGGATTCTTTTGAACCAGAGGTGAGTCTGAGCTCTTTGTTGGGATGACTTGGTTTGGGCAACGATGTGCCGCTAATTCCTGTTGACGAGGAAAGAAAATCAAAGAACCTCCTAGCCTGCCCAAAATCCTTAAGCCTGGCAAGATAGCAATTGCAAAGTGCTGCCCTAAATATGTCCTACTATACTCATCGTTTTGTTCACATGCCTCTGAGGATTATTTCTAATCTGAAATGATCTCCCTGTTTTACATTTCCTGTGTCTCTTCAAAGCTAAAGTCTACTGTACAAACACTTTTATCCCTTTAAACTGATCAGAATAAATGATGACCAGTTTTAGGCTGACAGGTTGACTGATGGGTATACTTATTCTCTACGTCTTGTGATCATTTGAAATCAGAGCCTGTAAATCTTAGGAACATGAAAATAATGATTAAATCATCTGAAACAGCAGCTTGTGGGAGTTGAAAATCAGACATTTTCTGTTTCCTCTCCAGTGTCATTGGTCCTCTCTGATCTTCTCCCTGTG
This sequence comes from Coregonus lavaretus, assembly GCF_964263955.1. Taxonomy (NCBI): domain Eukaryota; kingdom Metazoa; phylum Chordata; class Actinopteri; order Salmoniformes; family Salmonidae; genus Coregonus; species Coregonus lavaretus. Next base: position 36,652,427 of record NC_139993.1, on the reverse strand, counting down.
GTGTGAGGGGGTTGGGGGTGCACATTTGATATTGTGTCAGAGTGGAGGAGACCCTAACTCAGTGTTAGAGTTCACTGAATTCTTACTCATAACCCCACAAAGGACATTACATTACCCTGGAACTGTAGCAACATTTCAGTCTATAATTGATTCATACATTTGTAGCACAGTGTGTTGAATGCTTAAACATACTAGGGCATACACCTGCTCCTCTGTTCATGATTTACGGACCAACTGGCAAATGTCTTCACTGACATTTTCCACCTCTCCCTGACCGAGTCTGTAATACCTACATGTTTCAAGCAGACCACCATAGTCCCTGTGCCCAAGGAAGCGAAGGTAACCTGCCTAAATGATTACCGCCCCGTAGCACTTACGTTGGTAGCCATGAAGTGCTTTGAAAGGCTGGTCATGACTCACATCAACAGCATCATCCCGGATATCCTAGACCCACTCCAATTCACATATCGCCCCAACAAATCAAATTGTATTGGTTACATACACGTGTTTAGCAGATGTTATTGCGGGTGTAGCGAAATGCTTGCGCTTCTAGCTCCGACAGTGCAGTAATATCTAACAAGTAATATCTAACAATTTCACAACATATACCCAATACACACAAATCTAAGTAAGGAATGAATTAAGAATATATACATATATGGACGAGTGATGTCAGAGCGGCATGGACTAAGATACAGTAGAATGGTATAGAAAACAGTATATACATATGAGATGAGTAATGCAAGATATGTAAACATTATTAAAGTGACTAAGATACCGTAGAATAGTATAGAATACAGTATATACATATGAGAAGAGTAATGCAAAATATGTAAACATTATTAAAGTGGCTAGTGTTCCATTTCTTAAAGTGGCCAGTGATTTCTAGTCTATGTCTATAGGCAGCAGCCTCTAATGTGCTAGTGATGGATGTTAACAGTCTGATGGCCTTGAATATAGAAGCTGTTTTTCAGTCTCTCGGTCCCAGCTTTGATGCACCTGTACTGACCTCGCCTTCTGGATGATAGCAGGGTGAACAGGCAGTGGCTCGGGTGGTTGATGTCCTTGATTATCTTTTTGGCCTTCCTGTGACATCGGGTGCTGTAGGTGTCCTGGAGGGTGGGTAGTTTGCCCCCGGTATTGCGTTGTGCAGACTGGACAGCCTTGCGGTTGCGGGCGGTGCACTTGCCGTACCAGGCGGTGATACAGCATGACAGGATGCTCTCAATTGTGCATCTGTAAAGGTTTGTGAGGGTTTTAGGTGCCAAGCCAAATTTCTTTAACCTCCTGAGATTGAAGAGGCTCTGTTGTGCCTTCTTCACCACACTGTCTGTGTATAAATAAGTCTAAGTATTTGACCCCTCTGCAAAACATGACTTAGTACTTGGTGGCAAAACCCTTGTTGGCAATCACAGAGGTCAGACGTTTCTTGTAGTTGGCCACCAGGTTTGCACACATCTCAGGAGGGATTTTGTCCCACTCCTCTTTGCAGATCTTCTCCAAGTCATTAAGGTTTCGAGGCTGACGTTTGGCAACTCGAACCTTCAGCTCCCTCCACAGATTTTCTATGGGATTAAGGTCTGGAGACTGGCTAGGTCACTCCAGGACCTTAATGTGCTTCTTCTTGAGCCACTCCTTTGTTGCCTTGGCTGTGTGTTTTGGGTCATTGTCATGCTGGAATACCCATCCACGACCCATTTTCAATGCCCTGGCTGAGGGAAGGAGGTTCTCACCCAAGATTTGACGGTACATGGCCCCGTCCATCGTCCCTTTGATGCGGTGAAGTTGTCCTGTCCCCTTAGCAGAAAAACACCCCCAAAGCATAATGTTTCCACCTCCATGTTTGACGGTGGGGATGGTGTTCTTGGGGTCATAGGCAGCATTCCTCCTCCTCCAAACACGGCGAGTTGAGTTGATGCCAAAGAGCTCCATGTTGGTCTCATCTGACCACAACACTTTCACCCAGTTCTCATTTGCGAATAATCGCACCAACTGTTGTCACCTTCTCACCAAGCTGCTTGGCAATGGTCTTGTAGCCCATTCCAGCCGTGTGTAGGTCTACAATCTTGTCCCTGACATCCTTGGAGAGCTCTTTGGTCTTGGCCATGGTGGAGAGTTTGGAATCCAATTGATTGATTGCTTCTGTGGACAGGTGTCTTTTATACAGGTAACAAGCTGAGATTAGGAGCACTCCCTTTAAGAGTGTGCTCCTAATCTCAGCTCGTTACCTGTATAAAAGACACCTGGGATCCAGAAATCTTTCTGATTGAGAGGGGGTCAAATACTTATTTCCCTCATTAAAATGCAAATCAATTTATAACATTTTTTACATGCGTTTTTCTGGATTTTGTTGATGTTATTCTGTCTCTCACTGTTCAAATAAACCTACCATTAAAGTTATAGACTGATCATTTCTTTGTCAGTGGGCAAACGTACAAAATCAGCAGGGGATCAAATACTTTTTTCCCTCACTGTATGTGAGAATGCTGTTCATTGACTACAGCTCAGCATTCAACACCATAGTGCCCACAAAGCTCATCACTAAGCTAAGGACCCTGGGACTAAACACCTCCCTCTGCAACTGGATCCTGGACTTCCTGACGGGCCGCCCCCAGGTGGTAAGGGTAGGAAACAACACATCTGCAACGCTGGTCCTCAACACTGGGGCCCCTCAGGGGTGCGTGCTTAGTCCCCTCCTGTACTCCCTGTTCACCCACGACTGCGTGGCCAAACACGACTCCAACACCATCATTACGTTTTCTGACGACACAGTGGTAGGCATGATCACAAACAACGATGAGACAGCCTATAGGGAGGAGGTCAGAGACCTGGCCAGGACAACAACCTCTCCCTCAATGTGAGCAAGCCAAAGGAGATGATCGTGGACTACAGGAAAAGGCGGGCCGAACAGGCCCCCTTTAACATCGACAGGGCTGTAGTGGAGCAGGTCAAGAGTTTCAAGTTCCTTGGTGTCCACATAACCAACAAACTATCATGGTCCAAACACACCAAGACAGTCGTGAAGAGGGCATGACAACACCTTTTCCCCCTCAGGAGACTGAAAAGACTAGGCATGGGTCCCCAGATCCTCAAAAAGTTATAAAGCTGCAACATCGAGTGCATCCTGACTGGTTGCATCACTGCCTGGTATGGCAACTGCTCGGCATCTGACCGTAAGGCGCTACAGAGGGTACATCAATGGGGCCAAGCTTCCTGCCATCCAGGACCTAGAGTTGAAGTCGGAAGTTTACCTACACCTTAGCCAAATACATTTAAACTCAGTTTTTTCACAATTCCTGACATTTAATCCTAGTAAAAATTCCCTGTCTTAGGTCAGTTAGGATCACCACTTTATTTTAAGAATGTGAAATGTCAGAATAATAGTAGAGAGAATTATTTATTTCAGCTTTTATTTCTTTCATCACATTCCCAGTGGCTCAGAAGTTTACATACACTCAATTAGTATTTGGTAGCATTGCCTTTAAATTGTTTAACTTGGGTCAAACATTTCGGGTAGCCTTCCACAAGCTTCCGACATTAAGTTGGGTGAATTTTGGCCCATTCCTCCTGACAGAGCTGGTGTAACTAAGTCAGGTTTGTAGGCCTCCTTGCTCGCACACGCTTTTTCAGTTCTGCCCACAAATGTTCTATAGGATTGAGGTCAGGGCTTTGTGATGGCCACTCCAATACCTTGACTTTGTGGTCCATAAGCCATTTTGCCACAACTTTGGAAGTATGCTTGAGGTCATTGTCCATTTGGAAGACCCATTTGCGACCAAGCTTTAACTTCCTGACTGATGTCTTGAGATGTTGCTTCAATATATCCACATCATTTTCCTTCCTCATGATGCCATCTATTTTGTGAAGTGCACCAGTCCCTCCTGCAGCAAAGCACCCCCACAGTATGATGCTGCCACCCCCGTGCTTCACGGTTGGGATGGTGTTCTTCGGCTTGCAAGTGTCCCCCTTTTTCCTCCAAACATAACGATGGTCATTATGGCCAAACAGTTCTATTTTTGTTTCATCAGACCAGAGGACATTTCTCAAAAAAGTACGATCTTTGTCCCCATGTTGCAAACCGTAGTCTGGCTTTTTTATGGCGGTTTTCGAGCAGTGGCTTCTTCCTTGCTGAGCAGCCTTTCAGGTTATGTCGATATAGGACTCGTTTTACTGTGGATATATATACTTTTGTACCTGTTTCCTCCAGCATCTTCACAATATCCTTTGCTGTTGTTCTGGGATTGATTTGCACTTTTCACACCAAAGTACGTTCATCTCTAGGAGACAGAACGCGTCTCCTTCCTGAGCGGTATGATGGCTGCGTGGTCCCATGGTGTTTACACTTGCGTACTATTGTTTGTACAGATGAACGTGGTACCTTCAGGCATTTGGAAATTGCTCCCAAGGATGAACCAGACTTGTGGAGGTCTAGCATTTTTTTTCTGAGGTCTCGGTTGATTTCTTTTGATTTTCCCATGATGTCAAGCAAAGAGGCACTGAGTTTGAAGGTAGGCCTTGAAATACATCCACAGGTACACCTCCAACTGACTCAAATGATGTCAATTAGCCTATCAGAAGCTTCTAAAGCCATGACATCATTTTCTGGAATTTTCCAAGCTGTTTAAAGGCACAGTCAACTTAGTGTATGTAAACTTCTGACCCACTGGAATTGTGATACAGTGAATTATAAGTGAAATAATCTGTCTGTAAACAATTGTTGGAATAATGACTTGTGTCATGCACAAAGTAGATGTCCTAACCGACTTACCAAAACTATAGTTTGTTAACAAGAAATTTGTGGAGTGGTTGAAAAACGAGTTTTAATGACTCCAACCTAAGTGTATGTAAACTTCCGACTTCAACTGTATATACTAGGTGGTGTCAACGAGTCCAGTCACCCAAGTCATAGACTGTTCTCTCTGCTACCGCATGGCAAGCAGTACCGGAGCGCCAAGTCTAGGACCAAAAGGCTCCTTAACAGCTTCTACCCCCAAGCCATAAGACTGCTGAACAATTAATCAAATGGCCACTCGGACTATTTACATTGACTGACCCCCTCCTCCTCCATTTGTTTTTATACTGCTACTACCCACTGTCTATTATCTATCCATAGTCACTTTACCCCTACCTACATGTACAAATTACCTCGACTAACCTGTACCCCCGCACATTGACTTGGTACCGGTACACCCTGTATTTGGCCTCGTTATTGTTATTTTATTGTGTTATTTTTTATAATTTTTACTTTAGTTTATTTGGTAAATATTTTCTTAACTCTTTCTTACATTTTAGTCATTTAGCAGACGCTCTTATCCAGAGCGATTTACAGTTAGTGAGTGCATACATTTTCATACTGTACATTCTTGAACTGCATTGTTGGTTAAGGGCTTCTAAGTAAGCATTTCACGGTAAGGTCTACACCTGTTGTATTCGGCGCATGTGACAAATAAAGTTTGATTTGATTTGATTTCACTGTGTTCATTTATGGCCTGTAGGAAGTAGAGTATCTGTGTGCTCGGGTGACACACAGCACATGGCTCTGGGACTTCCTCATGCATAAACTAATGGGAGTGACAGGTCTCATGGGTTTTTAATACATTTACTCCTCTGTAAGCCCAACATTCAATTAATATGATGTTATCGAACACATTGTCCCTGGGATGTTTCATGTCACAGGTATTGTCCTGGGAAGTCAGAGAGAAAATGATGTATTTAGGAAAGGATTAACGCTCTGATGCATATGGTCTGTTATATGAGATCCAGGCAGAGTTCTCTCAAGCCTCAGAGAGACAATATGGAGTAGTGGAAGTATTATAGTGTTGTGTGCTGGGTCGTAGCCTGAGAGCTACATTAAAGAGTCATTTGTCACTCCCGGATTGAACACTATATTTTCTTCCCAGCGGTATGGTTGATGTTGGAGCATGGCAGAATGACAAACAGGATACAGTATGAGTCGGTGATACAGACTCATGTTAAGATCACGCCAGTTTCTCACCTACTCATGATGAGTAAATTAACTTCTCACTCATTATCTTCTGGGGTCGTTCCTCTAAACAGAATAATAATTTACTGGAAACTCAGGCCAGGTTTCCCATTGTGTGTAACCCTCTGAGACTTGGCTCAGAGCACTAGCTGTAATTGTACTTCAGTGCGAGGTAATTAAAGTCTGTAATAGTAATGTTACTCATTTACAGTGTTTGATCACAGCTGTTGGAGGGAATAGAGATGCACTAATTTGTGTCTGTCTCTCTCTCTCCCCTCTCTCTCTCTCTCCCCGTCGACAGGTGTCTGGTGCACTGATCCAGCCGCAGTGGTGCGGAGGTAGAGCGGGGGCATGGTGGCCGGTCCAGGCCTGGGGTGGCCTGGCCTGCTCCTGCTGCTGATGACTACTGTGGCCTCCACTCAGAACCAAGGCTGTCCCCAGCGCTGTGAGTGCAAGGCCAAGCTCAAGTCTGTGGCCTGCCAAGGCAAGCGCCTGTCTGCCCTCCCCGATGGCATCTCCTCGGACACACGCCTGCTGGACATGAGTGGGAACATGCTTCGCTGGGTGGAGCATGGTGACCTCCTCTCCTACCCTCGGCTGGAGGAGCTAGACCTTAGTGAGAACATCATCAGTGTCCTGGAGCCCAACGCCTTCTCCAGCTTGCAGAACCTGAGGGTGCTGTCGCTGAAGGGGAACCAGCTCAAACTTATCCCCATGGGCGCCTTCTCACACCTCACCAACCTCACCACACTAGACCTGAGTGGGAACAAGATCGTCATCCTGTTGGACTTCACCTTCCAGGACCTGAAGAGCCTGAGGAACCTGGAGGTTGGCGACAACGACCTGGTCTACATCTCCAACAAGGCATTCCTGGGCCTGGTGGGGCTGAGGGAGCTCACCATTGAGAGGTGTAACCTGACCTCCATCTCCAGCCAGTCTCTCTCCTACCTCCGCGGCCTGGTCACTCTGCACCTGCGCTACCTCAGCATCTCCTCCCTGGAGGACCAGAACTTCCGTAAGCTGGGTGGGCTGCGGGGTCTAGAGATCGACCACTGGCCCTTCCTGGAACACATCTCCCCCCACAGCCTCCAGGGCCTCAACCTGTCTTGGCTGTCCATCACCAACACCAACATCACCTCCGTGCCCACAGCCGCCCTGCGCAGCCTGGCCCACCTCACCAGCCTCAATCTCTCCTACAATCCCATCTCAGTTCTGGAGTCCTGGGCCCTTAGGGACCTGGTCCGGCTGAAGGAGCTGCACCTGGTCAACACCAACCTGATGACGGTGCAGCCGTACGCCCTTGGCGGCCTTCGGCAGATCCGCCTGCTCAACCTGTCCACTAATGCCCTGGTAACCCTGGAGGAGGGCGCCTTCCAGTCTGTCAACACCCTGGAGACGTTGCGTGTAGATGGGAACCCTCTATCCTGTGACTGCCGCCTGCTTTGGATCCTCCAGCGCAGGAAGACCCTCAACTTTGAAGGGAAGTCTCCAGTGTGTGCGGGCCCCATGGAGGTGCAGGGCAGGGCCCTCAGCGCCTTCTCAGACTCTGCCCTCTTCGACCACTTTACCTGCCAGAAGCCCAAGATACGCAACAGGAAGCTGCAGCCGGTGACTGCCAGGGAGGGCCAGGTAGTGTCCTTTTTGTGCCGGGCAGAGGGAGAGCCCACACCTATAATCTTCTGGGTATCTCCCCAGCGCCGTCGGATCACTACCAAGAGCACTGGACGTGTCATCGTCCTACCCGATGGAACACTGGAGATCCGCTACGCCCAGGTGACCGACAGCGGCACCTACATCTGCATCGCCAGCAATGCCGGGGGTAACGCCACCTACTTTGCCACGCTGACCGTGAGCGCGCTGCCTCTGGACGCGGCGCTCATGGCCAACCGCACATACTACACAGGTGACCTCAACGAGACCAATCTGAACGACACCAAGGTCTTCCTCAAGTTCACCTTGGACCTCAAGACAATCCTGATATCCACAGCCATGGGGTGTTGCTTGTTCCTTGGGGTGGTGGTCTTCTGTTTCCTGATGCTGTTCGCATGGAGCCGGGGCCGGGGGCAGCACAAGAATAACTTCTCAGTAGAGTACTCCTTCAGAAAGGTGGATGGCCCTGCTGCCAGTGGTGGACAGGGAGGGGCCCGCAAGTTCAACATGAAGATGATTTGAGTCAGAAAACGGGCTGCTCTGTTTACTGGTAGACTTAAACGGGGACAGAATAACTTTTGACTTTTTGATACTGATCCCTGTCAGTTCAGAAATCAACTCACTAGGTTAATCCAAGACAGATTACTAAAACTTTGTTTTGTATCTGTAAATGGCTGTATCAACAACAAAAAAGTAAATTGATTTGGTACAGACAGGTTTTTCTCAATTGCTATTTGTGTATTGGTCTATCTTGTGCAGTAGAGTCTGGATGATAGTTAAAGATGTCCCAAAATCCTATTGATACGACCCCTGCACAGCTCCACCTGTCTCTCTGCAGTGCACCCTCCCTCCTCACTCATGAATACATAATCACAGGGTGCTCGCTGAATGCCAATACTCATTTAAAACAGATCATATTATTTGTATGATTTTCCCATAGGAGAACTTGTAATTTATATAATTTGAATCTATTCTCCCACTATAGATGATTTGAGATCCAGCTACCACAATACCACACAGGTAGAGGTCTTGCATACAGTAGATAGCTGACATTGACACTCAACAGTAGTCTATACTCTATACTACACTGCCCAGCTATAACCATTGGCACCATACAGAATGACTTCTAATGCAAACTACATTACAGGAGACTTCCAACCTCATCTGTCATTCAAAAGCATGAAATGCTGCTACACATTTGACTACTTTCATTTTTTTAATGGATTTGTTATGTAAAGTACCATGAATGATGAAGCGAAGAATATAGAAACCTGGTGTACAGGTAAGTGATGACGCACAAAACCATACACAATTTCCTATGGGATCAGATATCAGATAACATCTGAAAAGGTGTACTAAATGTTTTGTATATACAGTATGGTTGTTGTTGTTGGGTGTACAAATTTGTTGTCACATTTTCTGAATAACTTGCTATATAATCTTTGTTAATTCGTCATTGTCTGATGCTTCATCCAAAGTAAAGTGTTCATACTGTATAGACTGATAGATCAGATGTTATACATTTTGTAATCTTTAAAAGCTATTGTGGTTGTTCATAATTTGTCAGATTTTATGTGGACATTTCTAAGTCTAATTCTCCTAACTGGTAATACCCAGTAATTTAATTAATATCCAACACACATTGCCTGGCGCAGAGATTTGCCCTTTCTGTGCTTTCCAAACAACTAATGAAGGACAAGTGTGCAGTGTATCAGATCAGTTTCCTCTTTTAGGCTTGGGGAAGCAGTGGGAAGCCTGGTGACCAGCAGTGACAGTGTTTCTCATCAGGACCCAAGACTAAGATATGCAGGAAAATGCTAATGTGACAGAGACCTTGGATGCTGGAAGAGAGGTCACAATGGAGCAGAGCCAGGCTGTGCTAGAGGGCCTTCAGTACCCAAATCACAAGGGCTGACATCTTTGCTTTCTGCAGATATATTAGAATAGGATCAAAAACTAAGTGAAGATTACACTGTTCTTAAAATATTTGTAAAATGTGTATTTTATTATCTCAGCAGTACATTGTATCTTTTGGAAGAGCAGTTATTGCTAAGGTTGTGTAAACCTGCACTAGGCAAAACTGTTTAATCATCATCCTTCTTTGCACTTTGTGCATGTGCCTGGCACATAATTATCTCTATCCGCAGCACAGGAGAAAATGCATTTAAATTCCCAAAATACACTGAGCGAACAAAACATTAGGAACACCTTCCTAATATTGAGTTGCTCCTTCATCTACACTGATTGAAGTGGATTTAACATCTGACATCAATAAGGGTTCATAGCTTTCACCTGGAGTCACCTGGTCAGTCTATGTACACTCAGTGTATATCCTAATATCTTATTTGTATTTAGGGTGCTAACCAGGGTTGGGGTCAAATCCAATTTAATTTAATATTCCAATAAAAATATTGAATTCTGGATTTACATTGAATTCAATTTGAATTTCAAAAATATTCAAGTAGTGGAATTGGAATTAGACTGTTTGGACAATTTGAATTCGAATTAACTTAGAATTGTAAAAATATTCATTATTTGAAATTGAATTGGAATTTATTTGTACATTTCCCAGTTAATGACAGTAATGCACTTTGTATAAAAAATGTCAAGTTGTATTTCTATATTTCCAGTATAGCTAGGCTGTCTGAAAGTGACATGATCAGCGATTTAAAGTTTATATCAACATCTGCCTCTCTTTCTAGCTTTGGTTTGGCTGTCACTCTGGCTCCACAGATCGTTCCCTCACTCAATGCACCACTGCCAACAGTCCCAAATAGCTTACCTTTGCTGTCCTCTGCTGGAGGCATAGGAATCTACAGCATTGTCACTTGAGAGAGGTTCAATCTGCCTATGAATGCACTGCACATTTAGCTTCAGACCTTCATAATACAAAACAACTACATTTGTGTTCAGAGGAAAATAACAACTTGATAAAGATCCTGCCTTTCAGCATCCTAAAGATTGAATTGGTGTGGTTTACATTGTCCTTTGCAAATGTTGTAGGCTATTGCTTGGAGAAAAAAAATGTGTTGAGAAATTTCCAGACAATTTTATATCGTACGGTTATATATATATATATATATATAGTTTGGGGTCACTTAGAAATGTCCTTGTTTTTTAAAGAAAATGATTTTTTTTGTCCATTAAAATAACATCAAATTGACCAGAAACACAGTGTAGACATTGTTAATGTTGTAAATGGCTATTGTAGCTGGAAACAGCTGATTTTTAATGGAATATCTACATAGGCGTACAGAGGCCCATTATCAGCAACCATCAGTCCTGTGTTCCAATGGCACGTTGTGTTTGCTAATCCAACATTATCATTTTAAAAGGCTAATTGATCATTAGAAAACCCTTTTGCAATTATGTTAGCACAGCTGAAAACTGTTGTGCTGATTAAAGAAGTAGTCCCATGTAGCTCAGTTGGTAGAGCATGGTGCTTGCAACGCCAGGGTTGTGGGTTCGATTCCCACGGGGGGCCAGTATGGAAAAAAAATAAAATAAATGTATGCACTCAATAACTGTAAATCACTCTGGATAAGAGCGTCTGCTAAAATGTCAATTAAAACTGTCCTTCTTGAGACTAGTTGAGTATCTGGAGCATCAGCAAATGTGGGTCCGATTACAGGCTCAAAATGGCCAGAAACAAATAACTTTCTTCTGAAACTTGTCAGTCTATTCTTGTTCTGAGAAATGAAGGCTATTCCATGCGAGACATTGCCAAGAAACTGAAGATCTCGTACAACGCTGTGTATTACTCCCTTCACAGAACAGTGCAAACTGGCTCTAACCAGAATAGAAAGAGGAGTGGGAGGCCCCGGTGCACAACTGAGCAAGAGGACAAATACATTAGAGTGTCTAGTTTGAGAAACAGGCGCCTCACAGGTCATCAACTGGCAGCTTCATTAAATAGTACCGCAAAACACCAGTCTCAACGTCAACAGTGAAGAGGCGACTCCGGGATGCATATCTCAGATTGGCCAATAAAAATAATAGATTAAGATGGGCAGTCTGAGATGTGGCTTTTTCTTTGCAACTCTGCCTAGAAGGTCAGCATCCTGGAGTCGCCTCTTCACTGTTGACGTTGAGACTGTGTTGTGCACCGGGGCCTCCCACTCTTTCTATTCTGGTTAGACAGTTTGCGCTGTTCTGTGAAGGGAGTAGTACACAGCGTTGTACGAGAGCTTCAGTTTCTTGGCAATTTCTCGCATGGAATAGCCTTCATTTCTCAGAACAAGCCAACAGCGATTCAGATGAGTCGAGTGTTGGTTTCTTGAGGAGGGGAGCAACTCGGGACATTTTGAAGTCAGAGGGGACGCAGCCAGTGGTAAGGGATGAGTTGATGAGGGAAGTGAGGTCTCAAGAGATGGTCTGGAGAAGGGAGGAGGGGATGGAGTCAAAGGGGCAGGTTGTCGAGCGGCCAGACCTCACTAGTCGCAGGATGTCATCTGGAAAGAGAGCGGAGAAAGAGGTCAAGGCATAGGGTAGTTCTGTGTGAGTGAGACCAGTGGACTCAATAGGCTGAGTAAATTAGTAGTGGATGTTGTCAATCTTTTTTTCAAAGTGGTTGACAAAGTCGTCCGCAGAGAGGGAGGGGGAGGGGGTGGAGGATTAAGGTGGGAGGAGAAGGTGGAAAATAGTTTCCTAGGGTTAGAGGCAGAAGATTTAGAGTTGTAGAAAGTGGGTTTAGCAGCGGATACAGAAGAAGAGAAGGTAGAGAGGAGGGAGTGAAAGGATGATAGGTCTTCTGGAAGTTTAGTTTTCCTCCATTTTCGCTCAGCTGCCCGCAGCCCTGTTTTGTAAGCTCACAATGAGTCACTCATCCACAGACCAGGAGGGGAGGGCCGAGCCGGCTGGGAGGAAAGGGGACAGTGCGAGTCATAGGATGCGGAAAGGTAGAAGAGTAGGGTCGAAGAGGCAGAATCAGGAGACAGGAGGGAGAAGGATTTAGCAGAAGGGAGAGATTATAGGATAAAAGAGGAGAGAGTAGTGGGAGAGAGAGAGCGAAGATTGCAACTGCGCATGACCATCTGGGTAGGGACCGAGTGGCTAGGGTTGGAGGAAAGGGAGACAGAAAAGGAAACAAAGTAGTGATCAGAGACCTGGAGGGGGGTTGCAGTGAGATTAGTAGGCGAGCAGCGTCTAGTAAAGATGAGGTCAAGCGTATTGCCTGCTTTATGAGTTGGAGGAAACTGTGTACATACATGTATCTGGCTGTGTTGGGGAAGACTGTGTACATATCTGGCTGTGTTGGCAAAATCACTACATATCCCATCGAGCCAAGCGGGGAGAGGCTGCCCGTTGTCACAGTTCCAAGACCTGTCAGATATGTCCAGCTAACCCTGCGCTAATGACGGCGGTGGATCTCAAAGCTTACTTTGATCCGCGTTAAGTAGCAATTATATCCTTTGCCACCGTCATCTTACGACAGATATCGCGAACCAGTCATGACTATTCAACAAAACAATACATCATTTTCAAGTTTCTTTCCAACAAATTTCTTAGCTATATGATTGTATAACTAGCAAAGGAGTTTTGAAGTTGGGGGTGCAGTATGTTTGGCAATGAAGACGAAAACTAGCATAGTTCAGCTACCCAGCTAGTTTAGCCAAGGAAAACGAGCTCGGGCCTAGTGCGCATGTCAAGCTAATTCAGGAGACAGATTGTAGTTTTTATGCCCTGATATCAGGAGCCGGCTGCAAAAAGTTTGATTGAACAATTCAGAGACTGAAACTAATAAATCAGATGACTTAAATTTAAGAAAATCAAATCGATATACAATTCTGAAATCAGTTGTAACTGTCAATAGTAAACAAAGCTTAAAATGATGTTTGAGTGAACCCTGAGTACAGAAAATGAATGGTGAATTCGCTTCCGGACACAGTAGACTTCTCCTCCTCACCACTCTATTAAGTTTTCACATAGGAATGAATGGTGTCACGTGATCGATGGCTTTGTCCATTCATATATACAGTCATTGATAGAGTGCCACAAAATTGTCATCATAATACCCATAAAACCTAACGGTCAAACACGGAAATGGTTCCAATCGTTTTGTCACCATACATTTTCCCCATAGGGGATTTTAGAACCACTTCAAACAAGGTCTGTGTTTTATGTAGGCTTTCACTGGCGTGGCATTTTTCTAACCGTGTAAATCTCTCTAAGACAAGGTGACATTTATCAATAAATTCAGCCCTATTTACTCTCAGATTTGAAAATGCTAATTAGCATTAAAGTAGACATCATGCAAGACTACAAATCCCTGCAAGCTCCTGCACGTCATCTCTAGCCGACACCTTTGCTGTCAGCCAACTAGCTACACAGCTACCTTGATCCAAAACGAAATATATATTTAACATTTTCATTTACTGTTCCATATTTTAACTAATATTTGTTGGCTTATTTATGCATTTGTCTTATGTCTTGTACAGAATACTAGCAGTCAGATATTTAAAATGTGGCATGAATACTAGGCAGGTGTTTTGCAAAGAAGCTAGCTAGTTATTTACCTAGATGATATTAGCAACATACCCGTATTTGACCAGATCCTCTTCTCCTTCAGAGGGTGGAGGTCTATGTTTAATCCCTTATCATTACTGCCAACTGTATGAACGAGGTGAAACTTATTTCAATTCATGGTGTCAGAATGCATTGCTGTATTAAAGCAATTCAGAAGTAACTTGTTGACATGTTCTTTTGCAGATTCAATAGCAGATTAACTAATTGCAGAATGCATCCATGATCATTGAATGAATAAGCATATTTATTTGACAAGAATGCACCTAGTCACCCATCAATCATGTCAAACACATGAATTCCAACAATTGCATTGTTTTAAAGAAATCTAAATAGTAAACAATGCATACATATGCCTTTTATACATAACATAACATATAAACATCTGACTAGAAGCAAAGATTCTTCTGCTTTTCCATTAGAGGAATTAGACCAGCACAAATATCATAAAATGTAAGACAGCATAATGTGATTTTTGGTGGGTGAGTTACAAATAGAGAAACAACTGGATGCATAAGCTAGGTTTAATACAAAATACTAGGTTAACTCCAGCAGAATGAGAAACAGAAATGCACTTAACAGACTTAAAACAAGGAAGCCATGCCTAAAAATGCAGCTATATTAACACCCTTCTTGTCAATTGAACAGGTCCATGTTGCTGCTGTCAATTGTGAGCAGCACATTTACCACTGCATTCAGTCTGAACGCCAGAACAAGCTGGAGGAGGACAGCATTACACAGGTGAAAAAAAGGTAGCAACAACACTTTTAAACATGTTACTGAGTCTAGATGTTACCAAATCAGGAGAAGAACAAGTGAAGGAAGCATCATAGGGAAAATGGGTGAATTCATAGAGATAAGATGGAGAGTTCCAAAGAGTCCGAAGTTTGGGACCATGGGGCATAAAAGGCATAGTGTTAAAAGGCAATTATTTAAAAACTCACCATAGCAGGTAGGCCTAAATAAGGTTACATAACTCACCTGCAAAGAAACCTTAAAAATCATTTGGCAATCATTTATTAGAAAAACAGTTTCCATCATCATTTGTCGCAATAAAGAAAGTTAGACAAAAGAAAAATCCTCCCCTGTCGAATGGATGAAAATGTTGTTGATCTTTAGAAAATGTCTCCTAAATCTGCCGTTTCCATTACACGTCTCTATGATTTTGTTTTGCGACATAGCTTTTGTCTAATGGGTCAATGGAAACCTGTCTACTGACAATTAATTTTGAGGGTCATTTTGAACATGGACTGTTAAAGGTGCAATATGCAGAAATCGCTCTGCCATTTGCTGGTTGCTAAAATTATAATAGTCACCTAATTTGAGTTTATGTTACAAAACAAGCAAGTGTAGAGGATCATTGTACCATCAAAACCGCTGTGAAATATCTGCTCAGTAACCAAAAATATTGTATTTTAAATGTGTTTTTCGGCACAAAAAGTGTTCCATTGGAGCGGAGACCATGCGGGCAGATCCAGTCCTGGGGATGTAGACCAGCAGCAGAGGTCAACTAACCACAGTGCCAGTGTTCCATTGGAGCAGAGTCCAGGAAGGGCAGGAGTGGGGGGGGGGACTATGGCAAGGTGAAGGTGGAACAGTAATGAAATTCAAGTGAACTCGATGGCAACTACACGGGTGGCTGTTTCTCCACGTTTGTCTCACTGACGCAAGCTTTGTGAGACTGGAGAAGGGGGAGGAAATGTGAGCCTTCACTATGGATTAAATTACTATTTTTAAATATATGGATTCAAAGTATTTATTGCCATTTTAAACTACTATAGATTGTGATGCAATGCTATTTATTTTCTGTATCAATTCATCATTCATTTAATCCATAACCTGTGCTTTCTATCATCTCCAAACATTTCCTGTTGTAGTGCATTGCCTAATTGGTGGGAGTGGCTAATCAGCATATGTGCCTGCAATGTGTAATCAGGGCCTGTGTTTTCCTGAAAAGGTGTGTTTCCTGACTGTTGGGAGAGCCATTTGTTTTAGCCACCAGCCATGTGTGTTTACTTTAAGTCTGTAGTTTTTAAAATAAATGAAGTACTTTTATAACTATTTATTTCTCAGTTCCTCTTTTATGCCTTTTTAGATGACAAGGTATCAGCCTGTCACATTGTCCATTTGTGTCAGTGGATAATATACAGTACCAGTCAAAAGTTTGGACACCTACTGATTCCAGGGTTTTTCTTTATTTTTACTATTTTCTACATTGTAGAATAATAGTGAAGACATCAAAACTATGAAATAACACATATGGAATCATGTAGTAAGTGTTAAACAAATCAAAATATATTTTATATTTGAGATTCTTCAAAGTAGCCACCCTTTGCCTTGATGACAGCTTTGCAAACTCTTGGCATTCATAAAAATTAATGAAAACAAAAAATGTTGGTGTTAATTTAGGGTTAGGCATAACGTTAGCAGTGTGGTTAAGGTTAGGTTTAAAATCAGATTTTAAGAAGATACATTGTAGAAATAGGCAGGGTTTAGCCAGAATTATGACTTCATGGCTGTGGTAACTAGTGACAACCACGTAGCAGGCGTAAAAAGACACCTGAGTGGAGTACCCACATCCGTTTTTCAAGGGAAACGGAAGTTAGGTTAAATACTGTATCCCTGAAAACTGGAAACATCCTCTTTCTTCCGAACCCGAGAGAGTGGGACATAACGACATGGTCAATCTGTAGATGGCGCCGGAGAAGATGGCTGCCGTTTTACAGCCCTCTAACCAATTGTACTATTGTGTGTTTTTTCGCATTACTTGTAATTTATTCTGTACATAATGTTTCTGCCACCGTCTCTTATGACCAAAAAGAGCTTCTGGATATCAAGACAGCGATTACTCACCTCGTATTGGACTGAGATTTTTTCTTCAACGAGTCGGACACGAAGGATATTCTACAGACACCCGACAAGGCCCAGAATCCCCATCATTCGCATGAGAAAGAGACAGAGATATCGTGGATGTAGGTCGGGGTGCCTTGTAACAATCCGACGGCGAGCGAGTAAACTGCCTCTTCCATCAATCCTATTAGCCAATGTTCAATCATTTGAAAATGAATTGGACGACCTAAGATCTTGATTATCCTACCAACGGGACATTAAAAACTGTAATATCTTATGTTTCACCGAGTCGTGGCTGAACGACGACATGGATAACATACAGCTGGCGGGATATACGCTACATCGGCAGGATAGAACGGCTGACTCCGGTAAGACAAGGGGTGGCGGTCTGTGTACATAAACAACAGCTGGTGCATAAAATCTAATACTAAGGCAGTCTTGAGGTTTTGCTCGCCTGAGGTAGAGTATCTCATGATAAGCTGTAGACCACACTATTTACCAAGAGAGTTTTCATCTATATTTTTCATAGCTGTCTATTTACTACCACAAACCGATGCTGGCACTAAGATTGCACTCAATGAGCTGTATAAGGCCATAAGCAAACAGGAAAACGCTCATCCAGAGGCAGCGCTCCTAGTGACCGGGGACTTTAATGCTGGGAAACTTAAATCCGTTCTACCTAATTTCTACTAGCATGTTAAATGTGCAACCAGAGGAAAAATAACTCTAGACCACCTGTACTCCACACACAGAGATGCGTTAAAGCTCTACCTCACCCTTCATTTGGCAAATCTGACCATAACTCTATCCTCCTGATTCCTGATTATAAGCAACAACTAAAGCAGGAAGCACCAGTGACTCGGTGAATAAGGAAGTGGTCAGATGACACAGATGCTAAGCTACAGGACTGTTTTGCTAGCACAGTTTGGAATATGTTCCGGGAATCTTCCGATAGCATTGAGGAGTACACCACATCAGTCACTGGCTTCATCAATAAGTGCATTGATGACGTTGTCCCCACAGTGACTGTCCGTACATACCCCAACCAGAAGCCATGGATTACAGGCAACATCCGCACTGAGCTAAAGGGTAGAGCTGCCGCTTTCAAGGAACGGGACTCTAACCCGGACGCTTATAAGAAATCCCGCTATGCCCTCCGACGAACCATCAAACAGGCAAAGAGTCAATACAGACTAAGATTGAATCGTAATACACCATCTCCGACGCTCGTCGGATGTGGCAGGGCTTGAAAACTATTACAAACTACAAAGGGAAGCACAGCCACGAGCTGCCCAGTGACACAAGCCTACCAGACGAGCTAAATCACTTACATGCTCGTTTCGAGGCAAGCAACACTGAAGCATGCATGAGAGCATCAGCTGTTCCGGATGACTATGTGATCACGCTCTCCGTAGCCGATGTGAGTAAGACTTTTAAGCAGGTCAACATTCACAAGGCCGCAGGGCCAGATGGATTACCAGGAAGTGTACTCCGAGCATGGCTGACCAACTGGCAAGTGTCTTCACTGACATTTTCAACATGTCCCTGACTGAGTCTGTAATACCAACATGTTTCAAGCAGACCACCATAGCCCCTGTGCCCAAGAACACTAAGATAACCTGCCTAAATGACTACCAACCCGTAGCACTCACGTCTGTAGCCATGAAGTGCTTTGAAAGGCTGGTCATGGCTCACATTAACACCATTATCCCAGAAACCCTAGACCCACTCCAATTTGCATACCGCCCCAACAGATCCACAGATGATGCAACGTCTATTGCACTCCACACTGCCCTTTCCCACCTGGACAAGAGGAACACCTATGTGAGAATGCTATTCATTGACTACAGCTCAGCGTTCAACACCATAGTGCCCTCAAAGCTCATCACTAAGCTAAGGACCCTGGGACTAAACACCTCCCTCTGCAACTGGATCCTGGACTTCCTGACGGGCCGCCCCCAGGTGGTAAGGGTAGGTAACAACACATCTGCCACGCTGATCATCAACACGGGGGCCCCTCAGGGGTGCGTGCTCAGTCCCCTCCTGTACTCCCTGTTCACCCATGACTGCAAAGCCAGGCACGACTCCAACACCATCATTACATTTTCCGACGACACAACAGTGGTAGGCCTGATCACCGACAACGATGAGACAGCCTATAGGGAGGAGGTCAGAGACCTGGCCGTGTGGTGCCAGGATAACAAACTCTCCCTCAACGTGATCAAGACAACGGAGATGATTGTGGACTACATGAAAAAAAGAGGACTGAGCACACCCCGATTCTCATCGACGGGGCTGTAGTGGAACCAGTTAAAAAAATGAATGGAAGTATGGAGGAAGTTTTGTGCCAACAGAAAAAGGGGTTAAATATGTGTCCAAAAACCACAAATATTTATTGAGCTTCTTATATCTCCTAGATATAGGACAGACACTTCAAAACCTTATTCCTTATGTTTATTAATGTGTTATTCAATGCATTTCTATGGGCTATAGTAGTAAAGGCCAAATTAAATAGTTTATCAAATAATTTATCTATATTTTTTGGGATACCTACAGGGTATGAATATGATATAATATATTTTTGCATGTATTAGTGGCACATGTCACAAATGTTTACCATACATTTTTACTGTTTTCAAATTGAATTATGTTCCCTCAAAGTTCACTGTATTATACAGTAAACAATAATTTTTCCAATTTTGAAGCTGGCATAATATGGGCATGTTATAGGTTGTAATGTTAATGACAATGGATTATCGATCTACTAGGGGCACACGTCACAAAATGTTTACCATAAATGTTTACTGTTTTGAAATTAAATTATGTTCCCTCAAAGTTCACTGTAATATACTGAACATAAATATATACACGCAAAATGTAAGATGTAAGGTCCATGTTTAATGAGCTGAATTACAACATCCCAGAAATGTTCCATATGCACAAAAAGCTTATGTCTCTCAAATGTTGTGCACAAATGTGTTTGCATCCCTGTTAGTGAGCATTTTATCCTTTGTCAAGATAATACATCCACCTGACAGGTGTGGCATATCAAGAAGCTGCTTAAACAGCATGATCATTACACAGGTGCACCTTCTGCTGGGAACAGTAAAAGGCCACTCTAAAATGTGCAGTTTTGTCACACAACACAATGCCACAGATGTCTTAAGTTTTGAGGGAGCGTGCAATTGGCATTCTGACTGCAGGAATGTTCATCAGAGCTGTTGCCAGAGAATTGAATGTTAATCTACCATAAGCCGCCTCCATCAATTTAGAGACCAGTACGTCCAACCGGCCTCACAACCGTAGACCACATGTAACCACGCCAGCCCAGAACCTCCACATCCGGCTTCTTCACCTGCGGTCAGAGGAGGGGAGGGGGGTGCTGAGGAGTATAAAGCCCTTTTGATTGGCTGGGCCTGGCTCCCAAGTGGGTGGGCCTATGCCCTCCCAGGCCAACCCATGGCTGCGGAACTGCCCAGTCATGTGAAATCCATAGAATAGGGCCTAATTAATTTGTTTCAATTGACTGATTTCCTTATATGAACTGTAACTCATTAAAATTGTTGCATGTTGCATTTATATTTTTGTTCAGTATATAGAGTAAACAAGTATTTTTCCAATATGGTAGCTGGCATAATATGGGAATGTTATGGTTCAAAATGTTAATGACATTTGATTATTTATCTGCTAGTGGCACACATTTAAAAAACAGGTATACCAGTCATTTTTACTGTGACATCTTTTTCATAGGGGTCATCAAAGTTCACTGTAATATAGCTATATTTAAATGATAAAGAATGTGAGGATAGGCGAAGTCAGATGTAGTTAACACTTTTTATTTATTTATAATCTCTCTTTAATTAAATACAAAGAAAAACATATCAAGCTCACTTATGCTGCAGTTACACGACGCAACTTGCATGCAATTTTAGTTGCTTGCAACTGAGTTGCTTCTTAATTGCTTCGTGAAACACCCCCTGCAACTAATAAGCGACTCATCTGCAACTTGGCTCCATCCAGTTTTTACTTTTCAACTTTGTGCAACTAGTTGCAAGCAACAACCAATAAAAACAAATGCTTTTTTCACATGATCCACTCAAAGGTTCGGACCTCCGGCCCAGTTGTCATGTCAACAACACAGCTGTCAGTGCTGTGAGAACCGTAATCAAGATGGACAGGAGAGACATTATCGAACGGGAGCTGTATAAATAAATACTGGCATCAGGGCTAGTAAAGGTTTATGTACATAGTTTGGAAGTAAAACATAAAAATAAAAAAAGTGAACCCAGAACTCTCTGACCAGTTTCAACTGAAATTGTTTAACATGAGCTGCTTTAGCGAGCAAGTTTGTTGCTAGATTTGTTAGCTCGTTGCTAGTTAGCTAGCTAGCTAGCTAGCTTGATCAAACAGTGCTGTCTATTCCATTTTGTCTAGCTAGCTATATTGTACAGCCAGAATTTTGTGTGAATCGATCTTTATACAATAACGAAACGTTTGGATAAACAAATAATTTGTGAAATCCAGGGGAGCAACTTTCACTGGGGGGGGGGGGGGGGGGGGTCATCTCTCCCCCAGATTCTGAAATTTCATTTTTGTTCCCCCAGTTTATCATTGCAATGTGATACAAAAAGCGGCAATGGTGTGCTTTAGGACCATGCGGAAGCCTCCGAGCGGTCGGGTAGGCTGTTTGGAGTGTTCAGCTGGCAGGCTGTGTGAAGGCAAAGCTTCTGGAAGGCTGGCTGGACCAGCACGGGAGAGTTGAGCATAGTTCAGTGTGTATGTGTTGCGCTGTTTCACTGAGTTGTAAAAGCAAGCAGAGCAGAAACTGGCTACTCTTTAGTTGACTGATGTAGCTGGCAAGGAATCTGCTGTTTAACTTAACAGAAAAAAACGAAACTAGTGTTTATTCGCAGTGCTGAGCTAGTATTGTAACTGGCGAAAGCTAGCCAAGTTATAACAGGACAAAACAAAGGCTACAAAACATTTCCATACAAACAACTGCTTTTAGATAGTAATAATAGCCACCTCATATTGCTATCTGACAGATAGCTAGAGGCTAGAGCTGACCTGGCTGTGGTAGCTACTAGCTAGCGTAGCTAATTCATTCACCTCAGTCGAGAGGGGCTCTAGCCTCTAGCTATCTGTCAGATAGCAATATGAGGTGGCTATTATTACTATCTGACAGATAGCTAGAGGCTAGAGCCCCTCTCGACTGAGGTGAATGAATTAGCTACGCTAGCTAGTAGCTACCACAGCCAGGTCAGCTCTAGCCTCTAGCTATCTGTCAGATAGCAATATGAGGTGGCTATTATTACTATCTAAAAGCAGTTGTTTGTATGGAAATGTTTTGTAGCCTTTTTTGTCCTGTTATAACTTGGCTAGCTTTCGCCAGTTGATGTACCATTAGAGAGAGAGAGAGAGAGAGCTGGCCAAAAGTTGGCTAACATTAGCTATTATTTTTGCCTCAATCACACTAGACCTGAATCAAACGATGAAACCATCAGCCAAATGATTGAAGATTGATTTTGATGTTTTTTCAGTGCAATGTGAGTTTTTATTAGTCAATATGGCAATGTAACGTTATTGATCTGTCAGTTTCCCTAGCTAATTCACTACTTTTTACACTGACACAGTAATAAACAGCTCTAAAGTTACAGGCTTCACTGTCATGGTGCTCTTTCTCTTGAGCTATTTTTATTGCCTACCTTTTAGGAGTGGGAAGATTTTCAGACGGAGAAACATGGGTGATCAATATTTAGGCCTATTTCTAGGCAATGTAGTAAAGTATTTAGGAAGTACATTTCCTTGGCAAGATAACTTCTCCATGCTTCTCCGCCCATGCATAGGCTATAGCCTACTCTATTTAATTGAGACCACACGCGCACCTAATCTCGCAGGTATGGCTACTGAACTTGAAGCAGCAAGAATGATGACAGCGACACTTACTACGATTTGCATAGATTTGCATATAGCCTACCTTTTAGGAGGATGATTTGCAGGCAGAGACAAATAAATGGGTAATCAATAGGGTACTAGGGGGTAACTACCCCCCCCCCCCCCCCGTAATTCACATTAAGACCACAAGATGTCACTATTTATTTTCACAACACTTTCCCTGGCTGCCACTGCACTTGCTCAACAAAAATTGTCCTCTGTGTCATCACAACTTTTTGAGATATTTCAACAAAACAATTTTGTGGGAAGTTGATCTAATTTTTTGAAATTTTGAAAAAGTTGTTGATATATTCCAATGAAGTTAGATCTATGATTGTTTTTTACATATACAATTAGGAAAGCTTTAAGATAAATAATCCACTTGTTTAGAGAGAAAAATGTAGATACTTTTTTAGTAAAGTAGTGATATGTTGGATGAGTGTGTTGGGGACAACTTGCCCCCCCCCCCCCTTACTAGCCCCTGGAGGCTAGTTACCCCTTTCTGGTTATGAATGTGTTTCTACAAGTCATTTAGACAATGACTAGCCTACTTAGAGCTAGTTTATGCTAACTCGCTAGCTCGCAACTTCACTAGCAGTAAATGCTAGCCAGCTAGCTAGTTAGCATAAACTGCTAGGAGTGCTAGCTAGCAACCTTACTAGCAGATCATCTGACGTAAAATACATAAAAAATATAACGTAACTTAATGGCAGTTGTAAATGTTTCCACTAGTGACTGATAGCTTTACAGTTAATGTTACTTTATAGCCTTTTAGCTATTTTACACAGCATTTTATGCAGGAGGTGGGCTCATGATTGTCCTCCAATTTTACTGGGGATAGCTTTTTGTGACCTATGTATTAATTAGAATCATACAATAGCAGAGCATAAGAGAGTTGCCATATCATAAAAACAACATTTCATGAAATAACTAAAAAAAGTGTAAATTGTGTGACCTTCATCCACATACCAAAAAAATATTGCTTTTTTTGTGTCAGCAATTAGACATTGTTCCCGCGGGAATGCAGCCCACTAGTGCACAGTCAGTACACAACACTGCTCATCATGTCTAAGCACGATCAGATGGTGACAGGGTCCCAGCAGGGTCAGACAGCCAGGGAAGATCAACCTACGGAGCTCAGGTGAATTTTGCAGTATATTAACAATATCAGTGAACGATACAAAGTTCTATCTTGAATTGATGGGTAGACCTAAAGTAGCTACAGGACAGCAGCTTAAGCTTAAAGATACAGTCTGGGATCTGGGAATAATGGTCATTTTAATGATTGAACCATTGATTATATTCTTGGATAATATAATGTGTAAATGTACACCAAGGTAATTCTTTGTCATACCTCATCTTAGGAGGATCAAATGGTGACAGGGGTGTCAGCAGGGTCAGGCAGCCAGGGAAGACCAGTCTGTGACAGAGCTGAGGTGAATTCTGTGCAGAAAACACTGGACAAGCCAGATGCTATTTTAAGTCAGTCTGACAAACCTCCAAAGTTGATTTCCAAACTGTATCAAGGGTTGATAGAGGCTTTGCCAATTACACAAAACATGTAAAACAAAAATGTGAGGAAGACCTGGTAGAATCTATTGATGATGATGAATGGATACAGATATGTTTGAATGCCTAGTCATGTTCATATCATCTCAGACATAAGTTACTGCAGTTTAAGACCATCCATAGAACGTACTATATGCCAGTGAAACTGAATCACATGCACTCAGAAATGTAATTCCTCTGCTAGAGGTGTAAAACACAAAAAGGGACATATTTGCATATGTTATGGTCTTGTGAAGGCTGGCTGAATTCTGGCAAAGAGTATCTACTTTTATCTCAACATGTCTACAGATTCTCCGTTCTCTCTGTTTTTGTTTGTTTGGAACTGTTGATACTGGAGACTGTTCTCTGAAGAAACTGTGCAACCAAGCATTCATAGTGGCTAAGAAATGCATTGCCATTCATTGGAAGGTTGGTTATCGTCCCACAATGTCAAGTTATGTATCACTAGATTAAATGTATTACAAGATTAAGGCTATACTGGGTAACTTTCATAAGGTCTGGATGCCTTATATGGAATACAGTACGACTAAAGGAGTCTGTATTGAAAACATGCCCACGTCAGGGGAGATACCTATTTAGGCAATCCCTAGATGCTGGGCAGCTCAGTCCTGGTCCTGGGGGGTCTGCCGTCCTGTGGGTTGTCACTCTGGCTTTGGCCTAACACACCCAAAACCAATAAATGAATGTTTCACTAAGATCCTAAAGCTGAGAGTGGTGTGTTAGGTTGGGACGCTGCAAGGTGGTGCACCCCTAGGGACAAGACGGGGCGACCCAGTTATATTGTGTGCAAGTAAAACGAGCTCTACAGTACTATTAGGCCTATGAGAGTAATTATATGGAGGATTTGCTGTTTCTGTGTGTTAATGTACATTTGAAGTGTATGTGTTTTTTTGTGTGTGTTTCTTTTGTTTCCGAACCTTTCCCTTAGGAATTAAACAAATTAAAGGTGGGAACTGGGAAGGAAATCGTATTGGGTTATTGACTAGACTGGTGGGGGTCGGACGTGCAGGCGGCTCGGGCTGGCTGGTCGGTCTGGCTGAAATTTGATATAGAGGATGTCTTAATAAAGACAATCAAATGTCTGTATTTTTTCAAGAGTTGTTAATTTGTTAGGCTATTGATTAAAGGTGCAACACAATATTTATTATTATTATTGAATTACCTTTGATCTAGTTCAGTCTTATGAATCACTTAAACATATTTAATAATGATCTCTTAATGACTGTGGGCATTTTTGCTTACTTTTTGTTCTAAATAGAGACGGCATATTGGATTGTGTAAAAATGCAGAAAATTAGCTTTAGATGCCAAAAACAATTCTGGGGGAGGACCCCCAGATCCCCAGCCAGGTTATGTCCCCCCACTTCTAAAACCAAAGTGGCGCCCATGGTGAAATCCCTATATAATGCAGCAGATGACATTGGGTAAGTTTAGAATTCTCCAACAATATGACAGAAGCAGCTTCAATTTGATTGGCTGTTGCATGCAATTCTTTATCACGTTTGAGTTGCTCCATGTCACAGCAAAGTTGCTTGAGATGATGTGACTTGCAACCTGCAACTGCAACTAAAATTGCATGAAAGTTGCTTCATGTAACCCCAGCCTTCAATCTTGCTGTGACGCTGTGTGTGTCTGTGTGTCTGTGCGTTTGTATCTCATGACTGTAAACACACCTTGCTTACAAAATGTAACATTTGCTCAACAGCACCCCTGGTAGGCTACTGCAGCCTCACTCTACCCGTGATATCAGTCATTTTAGATAAGACGCTAAAATTAAACTATTTTGTATAACTTTTATTGTGGAAGATTGAACAAGTGTGCTTCAAACTGTTTGCTTGGAATGATTTGTAGCTATCGTCTCTATAGATGGGTTGGCTGACGTCATGGAAATGATGCGCGTGCATCGATGGGGCCGGAAGCCATGCTTTGTTATGATTCAGAACTGTCAGATACTGTAGCTAGCAACAATGTCAAGAAGCTGCCATGTGGGAATCATAGGTGGCTCGTTTCAACTAGTTTTATCTTGTTCTTGATAACATATCTTGTTTTGAGGTGTTTTGACTGATTTCATGTCACTGCTAATATGGCAAAAATTCACTAGCTAGCTAACCTACAACTGAAATTATGTATTTGAGAGACAACAGCTCATTGTGCAAATGTATTTATGTTTTCAATAAACATTTGGAGACTAAATATAGTTTACATCAGTGGTCACCAACAGGTCGATCGCAACCATTTAATTTGTCTGAAAATACAAACTTGCCTACCGGACAGACCCGGAGATCTGTGGCTAAATCGAGTGGGCCTACTGCACTGGCCAATCGGATACACTGCCTAGTAGATTTTGTCCCCCACAAAAAAACAAATATACTCATTAAAGTCTTGCTACAACTGTGCAGTGATGATTTACGTTAATTTAATGAAAAACATGAAGACTAAATCCTACTTGAGAAGGCTACTTAAAATCTAAGCATATTTTATAAGTCACTCCAAGGAGAGAATAATCTACTCAATTGGAGTCATTAGTATTATTATTATTATTATTATTATTATTTTTGTCATTTAGCAGACGCTCTTATCCAGAGCGACTTACAGTTAGTGAGTGCATACATTTAGTATCTAATATTCTGCACTTGCTGTCTGCTGCAAATTGCGCTGTTCTATTAGCTCTGCCCTCCACATGTGCTCATTGTGCTGGTATGCGTTCAGGAAAGGTTATTTTCTTCAGTTACTAATAAGTATGCATTGAGAATGTTTAGCTCATAGCAATATAAATGACTCCATGTTTACGATGTATGTAACGTTCGCTTACTACCAGCAAAACAATTCTCATAGCTACTTATTTAGCTAGCCAGCGCATGGTTAGCGAGCTAGCTAACGTTAATGTGTTCTAACTAACTCGATGCGATGGCGATGACCAAAATTCTGCCGCATTGGGCAGTCAAATCTATGATGGAGAAATGTGCATTACTGTATTGACAGTTTTTTGATAACATGTTTTGTCTGCATGTGACCGATTGTTAGCTATCTTGTTTGGTAATGTGTTGCTAGCTAACTTGTAAGGTTTTATTTCTTATTTTTTTCTTGCTAACTTTAGCTGGTAAGTAGCAAGCTAACATAAGAGAGCTTGTGCTAACTAGATAACTTTCTAAGCTAGGCTAACGTTAGCTAATTTAGGTTTGTCTGCTCATGTGTATTATAGTGAGCTAGCTAATAGTGTATCAATATCCACAACTCTGAACTGGTGGGGTGTGGTCGTTTGTCAGCCGTTGATTGCTAACTTACATGAGCTAATAGCTAGCTAATGGCTGAAGTTTTCATTTATTTTCTCTCATTTGCGCGCGGCGCTCTCTCTCAAGGAGGGAGACCAATGTGATGGTCTGACTTTTTCAAACGCAACTTTGCTTTCTTTTCTATCTCTACATTTTAGTCTTTGGTATAGATCTAGCTAGCTAGCTAGTTTATAAAACCAATGATGTAGCGAAATGGTGAACGCTTGTTATGTGAGGTCTATGTAGCCAAGTCTTTGGCATGGATGGATATGGAATAATTAATACATTTTGTGACACACACTTCGTAGCTACTTGTTGTAGTTGCAGGTTCTTGATAAAATGTGTTAATGGTTATGGTTAATCATCTATATTCTTCTTTAAACAGATGTGCCTCGTGACTGATTCATATTATCTCGAAACGTAAAGGTATGTTCATCTCAGCATATTGCATTCAATAATTGCACTTGTGTGGGCTAATTACCAAACATTTGATGACATATACTGTACCATCTAACTGTATGATTATGAAAGGGATTTAGAAATCTATGATGTCTAATCTGTCAGCAACATCAGTCATCATTACCTTTAATATTAAAGATAATGACCGCAATGTTGGTGACAACATATTTTTTTAACCTCTCGCTTTGGTTGGAATTCGTCAATAAGCATTCAAAACATGCATAATTACTGTCTTACCTTAATTAGCTACAATCTTTAGCTGAATCCATATCATTTTGTGGTCAGCCATTTTGGATACAAGAAACACTGATTTCCTGTTATGTGAGCCAGACTAACTAGAATAATGCTCTGCACAGCATTACCAGAGCCGCCGGCAGAAGTGTGGCGAGTTGGCATTTGCCCCAGGACTTTTCAATAAGGTGGCGCACCGCTCAGTTTGCAAGGCAGGCTCAATGGCTCCGGGGGAGAGCAAAAAGAGAGAGATAGCAAAGACGTGGTGCACATACAGTGCCTTCAAAAAGTTTTCAGACCCCTTGACTTTTTCCACATTTTGTTACGTTACAGCCTTATTCTAAAATGGATTAAAGAAAATAAAATCCTCAGCAATCTACACACAATACCCCATAATGACAAAGTATATATACAGTGGGGAGAACAAGTATTTGATACACTGCCGATTTTGCAGGTTTTCCAACTTACAAAGCATGTAGAGGTCTGTAATTTTTATCATAGGTACACTTCAACTGTGAGAGACAGAATCTAAAACAAAAATCCAGAAAATCACATTGTATGATTTAAGTAATTCATTTGCATTTTATTGCATGACATAAGTATTTGATACATCAGAAAAGCAGAACTTAATATTTGGTACAGAAACCTTTGTTTGCAATTACAGAGATCATACGTTTCCTGTAGGTCTTGACCAGGTTTGCACACACTCCAGCAGGGATTTTGGCCCACTCCTCCATACAGACCTTCTCCAGATCCTTCAGGTTTCGGGGCTGTCGCTGGGCAATACGGACTTTCAGCTCCCTCCAAAGATGTTCTATTGGGTTCAGGTCTGGAGACTGGCTAGGCCACTCCAGGACCTTGAGATGCTTCTTACGGAGCCACTCCTTAGTTGCCCTGGCTGTGTGTTTTGGGTCGTTGTCATGCTGGAAGACCCAGCCACGACCCATCTTCAATGCTCTTACTGAGGGAAGGAGGTTGTTGGCCAAGATCTCGCGATACATGGCCCCATCCATCCTCCCCTCAATACGGTGCAGTCGTCCTGTCCCCTTTACAGAAAAGCATCCCCAAATAATGATGTTTCCACCTCCATGCTTCACGGTTGGGATGGTGTTCTTGGGGTTGTCCTCATCCTTCTTCTTCCTCCAAACACGGCGAGAGGAGTTTAGACCAAAAAGCTCTATTTTTGTCTCATCAGACCACATGACCTTCTCCCATTCCTCCTCTGGATCATCCAGATGGTCATTGGCAAACTTCAGACGGGCCTGGATATGCGCTGGCTTGAGCAGGGGGACCTTGCGTGCGCTACAGGATTTTAATCCATGACGGCGTAGTGTGTTACTAATGGTTTTCTTTGAGACTGTGGTCCCAGCTCTCTTCAGGTCATTGACCAGGTCCTGCCGTGAAGTTCTTGGCTGATCCCTCACCTTCCTCATGATCATTGATGCCCCACAAGATGAGATCTTGCATGGAGCCCCAGACCGAGGGTGATTGACCGTCATCTTGAACTTCTTCCATTTTCTAATAATTGCGGCAACAGTTGTTGCCTTCTCACCAAGCTGCTTGCCTATTGTCCTGTAGCCCATCCCAGCCTTGTGCAGGTCTACAATTTCATCCCTGATGTCCTTACACAGCTCTCTGGTCATGGCCATTGTGGAGAGGTTGGAGTCTGTTTGATTGAGTGTGTGGACAGGTGTCTTTTATACAGGTAACAAGTTCAAACAGGTGCAGTTAATACAGGTAATGAGTGGAGAACAGGAGGGCTTCTTAATGAAAAACTAACAGGTCTGTGAGAGCTGGAATTCTTACTGGTTGGTAGGTGATCAAATACTTATGTCATGCAATAAAATGCAAATTAATTACTTAAAAATCATACAATGTGATTTTCTGGATTTTTGTTTTAGATTCCGTCTCTCACAGTTGAAGTGTACCTATGATAAGAATTACAGACCTCTACATGCTTTGTAAGTAGGAAAACCTGCAAAATCGGCAGTGTATCAAATACTTGTTCTCCCCACTGTATATATACAGTGCCTTGCGTTTTTCCTATTTTGTTGCATTACAACCTGTAATTTAAATGGATTTTTTATTTGGATTTCATGTCATGGACATACACAAAATAGTCCAAATTGGTGAAGTGAAATGAAAAAAATATTTTTTTTCAAAAAATTATAAAAAATAAATAAGGAAAAGTTGTGCGTGCATATGTATTCACCCCCTTTGCTATGAAGCCCCTAAATAAGATCTGGTGCAACCAATTACCTTCAGAAGTCACATAATTTGTTAAATAAAGTCCACCTGTGTGCAATCTAAGTGTAACATGATCTGTCACATGATCTCAGTATATATATATATTTATATACACACCTGTTCTGAAAGGCCCCAGAGTCTGCAACACCAATTAACAAGGGAACCACCAAGCAAGCGGCACCATGAAGACCAAGGAGCTCTCCAAACAGGTCAGGGACAAAGTTGTGGAGAAGTAAGGATCAGGGTTGGGTTATAAAAAAATCTGAAATTTTGAACATCCCATGGAGCACCATTAAATCCATTATTAAAAAATTGAAAGAATATGGCACCACAACAAACCTGCCAAGAGAGGGCCGCCCACCAAAACTCACGGACCAGGCAAGGAGGGCATTAATCAGAGAGGCAACAAAGACACCAAAGATAACCCTGAAGGAGCTGCAAAGTTCCACAGCGGAGATTGGAGTATCTGTCCATAGGACCACTTTAAGCCATACACTCCACAGAGCTGGGCTTTACGGAAGGGTAGCCAGAAAAAAGCCATTGCTTAAAGAAAAAAATAAGCAAACACGTTTGGGGTTAGCCAAAAGGCATGTGGGAGACTCCCCAAACATATGGAAGAAGGTACTCTAGTCAGATGAGACTAAAATTGAGCTTTTTGGCCATCAAGGAAAACGCTATGTCTGGCGCAAACCCAACACCTCTCATCACCCCGAGAACACCATCCCCACAGTGAAGCATGGTGGTGGCAGCATCATGCTGTGGGGATGTTTTCTATCGGCAGGGACTGGGAAACTGGTCAGAATTGAAGGAATGATGGATGGTGCTAAATACAGGGAAATTCTTGAGGGAAACCTGTTTCACTCTTCCAGAGATTTGAGACTGGGACGGTTCACCTTCCAGCAGGACAATGACCCTAAGCATACTGCTAAAGCAACACTTGAGTGGTTTAAGGGGAAACATTTAAATGTCTTGGAATGGCCTAGTCAAAGCCCAGACCTCAATCCAATTGAGAATCTGTAGTATGACTTAAAGATTGCTGTACACCAGCGGAACCCATTCAACTTGAAGGAGCTGGAGCAGTTTTGCCTTGAAGAATGGGCAAAAATGTGCCAAGCTTATTGAGACTTGCAGCTGTAATTGCTGCAAAAGGTGTCTCTACAAAGTATTGAGTTTGGGGGGGGGGGGGGGGGGTGGTGAATAGTTATGCACACTCAAATGTTCTTTTTTTTAATTTTATTTTTTTCGCATGTTCAAAGTGGTAGGCATGTTGTGTAAATCAAATCATACAACCCCCCCCCAAAATACATTTTAATTCCAGGTTGTAAGGCAACAAAATAGGAAAAATGCCAAGGGGGGTGAATACTTTCGCAAGCCACTGTATATACCTTATTTACATAAGTATTCAGACGCTTTGCTATGAGACTCGAAATTGAGCTCAGGTGCATCCTGTTTCCATTGATCATCCTTGAGATGTTTCTACAACTTGATTGGAGTCCACCTGTTGTAAATTCAATTGATTGGACATGATTTGGAAAGGCACACACCTGTCTATATAAGGTCCCAGAGTTGACAGTGCATATCAGAGCAAAAACCAAGCCATGAGGTCGAAGGAATTGTCCATATAGCTCTGAGACAGGATTGTGTTGAGGCACAGATCTGGGGAAGGGTACCAAAACATTTCTGCAGCATTGAAGGTCCCCAAGAACACAGTGGCCTCCATCATTCTTAAATGGAAGAAGTTTGGAACCACCAAGACTCTTCCTAGAGTTGGCCGCCCAGCCAAACTGAGCAATTGGGGGAGAAGGGCCTTGGTCAGGGAGGTGTACAAGAACCCAGAAGGACAACCATCTCTGCAGTACTCCACCAATCAGGCCTTTTTGGTAGAGTGGCCAGACAGAAGCCACTCCTCAGTAAAAGGCACATGACAGCCCGATTGGAGTTTGCCAAAAGGCACCTAAAGACTCCCAGACCATGAGAAACAAGATTCTCTGGTCAGATGAAACCAAGATTGAACTCTTTGGCCTGAATGCCAAGCGTCACGTCTGGAGGAAACCTGGCACCATCCCTACGGTGAAGCATGGTGGTGGCAGCATCATGCTGTTGGGATGCTTTTCAGTGGCAGGGACTGGGAGACTAATCAGGATCAAGGCTAAGATGAACGGAGCAAAGTACAGAGAGATCCTTGATGAAAACCTGCCAAAGGTGCTTCAACAAAGTGCTGAGTAATGGTTCTGAAAACGTATGTAAATGTGATATTTCCGTTTTTTATTTTTAATACATTTGCAAAAATTTCTAAAACCTGTTTTTGCTTTGTCATTATGGGGTATTGTCTGTAGATTGATGAGGGGAAAAAAACAATTTCATCGATTTTAGAATAAGGCTGTAACCTAACAAAATGTGGAAAAAGTCAAGGGGTCTGAATACTTTCCGAAGGCACTGTATGTGCGCAATTTTCGGGTACCACATTTAGCTTGTGAGTGCCACTTTCTGAACCAGTGGCCAAACTTCGCACATGGCATCTTTAAAAGTAGCTTTTGACTAATGTAGGTGGTGCTTAGTCAAAATTGGAGTAGCTACCATCTAAAATTGCTAGATTGTGAATGTAGAGTATTTTGCTTAGGCTATTGATTTGAGTGGATACTGAGGGTTTGTCACGCCCTGGCTCTGGGGACACTTGTATGTTGAGCCAGGGTGTGAGTTTCATTTTGTGTCTAGTAGTTGTATTTCTAGGTTGGCCAGAGTGGTTCCCAATCAGAGGCAACGAGTGTCAGCTGTTGCTGGTTGTCTCTGATTGGGAACCATATTTAGACAGGCTGTTTTCCCACAGTGGTTGTGGGATCTTGTTCCAGTGTGGTTTGTGTTAAACCGTAGACGTCACGTTATCGTTTGTTGTTTTGTTCGTAATATCACAAATAATAAAGTATGTTCAACTTCAACGCTGCGCCTTGATCCTCCTCTCTTCCCGACGATCGTGACAGGGTTATTGTTTTTCTTAGGTACCAACCAATGAGATGGCAGTGTAAACTCTGCAATTCAGTGTCATCCTCTAAGGGTGGTCTTCTGAAGCATTATAGACTACAGCTTGGAACATTTGCTCGTGGAAATTCTACACCTTGTCTACATTCAACTTGCCCTTGCTCTTTGCACACATTTGTGTAGATACCATGCAGAAGAGGAAACTCTTGGGCCAGGAGTAGTTCTGTCTTTTTTGTGCAAAGTGTGTGGCACCCATTATCCTACTGAGAAGGACTATTTTCAACCTGTTGGTACACATCTAAAGAAACATGAAACGGTAGAATGTGCATTTGAAGGATGTGATTTTAGGACAAATATATATGGAATATTTGTGACGCACAAAAGCAGAAAGCACAATCCTCCTTTAAGGCAGATGTTATTTGACAACACCAAGATGAATTCATTGCTCAACCAAATGTGAGTGACCCTTCTGTGCCGGAGTACAATGACAGTGAGGACACAAGTTTAGATTGATCATCAGGAAGATGTATCAAATACAATTGTTGAAGAAATTGGCACTCTGCTATTGAAACTGGAAAGCATTTACAATGTTTCAGGGAAGTGCATTGACAACTTGGTGGAAGACTTACAGTTTATATGTAGTTCATCAACTGTTACACATGTTAGAAAACTAGTTGATTCAAGTTAGAAGAAAAATTATTGTAACGTTGATGAGGACATTATTACTGAACTGGCAGAAGAATTGTGCAAATCCAATCCTATAAGCAAAGCTCTAGGAGCAGATGGTCCTCTTGCTTCTGGATTTAAGAGTAGACAATATTTCAACGATAAATTCAAAGTTGTTGAGCTTGTGGAGTACGTTCTTGATTCAAGAGAGAAGAGGACCTTCCAATATGTGCCTTTTCTTAAGACTTTGCAGGACGTACTGGCTAACAAAGACATTGCAGAGAAGGCATTAACAAAATGCTGAAATCCATCCTCTAGATATGAGTCATTCTATGATGGTAAACATTATAAGCAAAATAATGTTTATGGTGTAGAAGAGTTGAGAATCTGTATGGTTTTTTATATTGATGACCTTGAGGTGTGTAACCCTCTTCAAACTTCCCGGGAAAAGCAGAAAATGACAGCTGTGTATTGGGTGCTGGCAAATGTGCCACCAGAGTTGTGGTCTGCACTGACATCCATATACTTGGCTCTCCTGTCCAAAGCAGATTATGTTAAACAAGTTGGTTATGAAGATGTATTTGAGCAACTCTTAAAAGATTTGTCTGTCTTAGAAGAGGAAGGGTTTTTGTTCCCAGCATTGGTAAACATATCAAAAGGGACTATTCATTATGTTGTAGCAGACAATCTTGGTGCTCATTCAATCTGTGGACTTGTCGAAAGTTTCTCAGGACCTTACATATTCAGGTTCTGTCTTGGACATCATTCTGAATTCCAGCTAAAGGAAGTACGGTCAGGAGCGTTTCCACCTCAGACAAAGGAGAGTCATGCCTTACATGTTCAAACTGTAAAGGAAAACCCTATGTTAACACATTCTGATGGTGTTAGAAAAGCTTGTCCTTTAACGGAGAAGCTGAGTCACTTTCAACTTGTCTCTGGTTACCCACCAGACCAACTTCATGACCTTTTTGAAGGTGTCATTCAATCCGAAGTAGCATTGTGCCTTCATGTTTTTATTAAGAAGTATTTTACTTTTGCTGAATTCAATGACTTCATCAAAACTTTTCCATACAAATGGACTGATAAAACAAACTGCCCTCAGTCAGTCCCAAAAAACTTTGCTGCTCGGAGGAATATTGGAGGAAACGCACATGAGAATTTCGGCCTGATAAGGTTATTGCCACTCATAATAGGACCAAGGACACCTTTGATGAAAAACATTGTGGAACTTGTAGTGGCCCCTGTCCACACAGAGGAAAGGATCTGTTACCTTGACTTAAAAATATCAGAACACCGTCATAGACTGTTAGACGTTTTCTGTAAGGGTTGGTGTGAGGTGTGACCCAGGTGTAGTGCAGGTTAGACAGTAGGCAGAGATGGTGAAACAAGGAACTTTACTGATAGTCCTGAAGCCAGGATACAAAAGAACGGACTTTACACGAAAAAGAAAGGTGGAGCAAATAAGACTCCAAAAAACAGGCAGACAGCCAAAAATACGAAATACTAACTATGACTGAAATAATAAATAAACAGGGAGAACACTTTTCACGTACCTGTCCATACGTCACGCGATCAGACACTGATTAGTACTGCTTGGCATAGTGAAACTAGCAGAGAAAACTGAGCAAGGGAACACAGGGAAGTGAGGGCATAAATACACAGGTGAATCAGATAGACACAGGTGACACCAATAGGAAGCTGATTAGTCCTGACTGTGAGTGAGGAGGTGCCTAAGGTTGTCGGAGGATGACACCTAGTGGGTCGCTCCGTAACTGCAAACCCCTCCTGTAACTGCGAAACCCCCCCCCCACCCCTGATGAGCGGCCCTGTTGTTATCAGCCCTTGGTCCAGAATGTCCCTCCTGGGCACCCAGGACTGCCCTCCGGCCAATAACCCTCCCAGTCCACCAGAAATTGGAGACCCCTTCCCACCCACCGGCAGTCCTGGATCCGGTCCACAGTAAAAGCCGGCTGCCCTCCGACGAGGCGCAACGGGGGAACAGGATGAGGAGGAGGAGCCAGGGGACAGGTGGTGACGGGCTTGAGGAGGGACACATGGAATGTGGGATGCACCCGCATGGTGGGGGGAAGTTGCAGGCGGTAGGCCACTGGGTTGACTCGCCGTACCACTCTGAATGGCCCGACAAACCGGGGGGACAGCTTCCTGGACTCCACGCAGAGGGGAAGATCCCACATGGAGAGCCACACCCTCTGTCCCGGGCGAAAGACCGGGGCCGGGTGACGCCTGCGGTTGGCCTGATGACAAATAGATGGGCGGCCCCCTCTAGCCAATGTCTCCACTCCCCCAGGGCAAGCTTGACTGCTAGCAGATCACGGTTCCCCACGTCGTAATTCTGCTCCGACGGGAGAAAAACGCGCAGAGGTGGGTCTTGCCATCCGTGAGGAACCGCTGGCACAGGATTGCTCCCATCGCAACGTCTGAATTATCCACATCCACAATGAACGGCAGGGACGGATCACGATGCCCGAGGACCGGGGCCGATGTAAAGCGCCGCTTCAGCGCATCAAATGCGTTCCCCGCTTCCGGGGTCCAGGCGAAGGTGCATACACTCGTCTGGGTGAGTGCTGTCAGGGGAGCGGCTAGGAAGCTAAAATTGCGAATGAATCGCCTATAAAAATTTGCGAACCTTAAAAAACGTTGTAGTTGCTTGAGGGATGAGGGCTGGGGCCAATCCAGTACCGCGCTGACCTTGGCTGGATCCATCCGTAGGTCCCCCTGGGTGACGATGAACCCCAGGAAGGAGACTGTCTCAGTGTGGAACACACACTTCTCGGCCTTGACGTAGAGCTGGTGATGGAGAAGGCGTTGGAGGATCTGCCGAACGTGCTGCTGGTGTTCACTCATGTCCTTTGAAAATATGAGGATATAATCCAAATACACGAAGACGCTGTAGTCGAGGAGGTCCAGGAGCACGTCATTGACCAAACGGCATGACTTGGTACTCGTAATGACCACTGGGTGTGTTAAACGGCGTCTTCCACTCGTCCCCCTCCCGAATCCTCACCAGGTTGTAGGCATTATGTAAGTCCAACTTGGTGAAGACCCGGGCTCCCTGCAACGACTCGAATGCCGTTGTCATCAGGGGGAGTGGATAGCGGTTCTTAACCATGATGTCGTTGAGCGCCTGGTAATCTATGCACGGCCGCTGCCCACCGTCCTTTTTCCCCACGAAGAAGAAGCCCAATCCCTCATGGTCAGCGTCTCCGGTCGGGACAAGGAAAACAATCGCCCTCGTGTGGGCATGGCGCTCTGCAGGAGATTGATAGCACAGTCGTATGGCCTATGAGGAGGTAGGCCCTTGGAACTTCTCTTTTTAAACACCTCCCCCAGATCCCAAAACTCACGGGGAACACCTGCCAGGTCGGTGGTTTGGGCTGATGAGTGGTCGGTGGAGACCGGAACAGGACGGGGGCAGCGCCGCCCTCCAGGATGAGCCGCCCCATGGAACAGTCTATCCGGGGTTTGTGGGCGACCAGCCAGGGGTGCCCGAGGACGAGGGGACACTCCGGAGAGTTCACAATGAAAAACTGGATATCCTCCCATAGCCCCCCCGCCACCCAAACATGCACGGGAACATTGCGCCGGGTGATGAAGCCCGACCCCAACGGCCGGCCGTCCAGGCCCATGACCGGAACCGGCTCAGAGAGGGAGAGTAACGGAATGCTCCACCCTTGGGCCAGCCCCACGTCCATCAGGTTTCCCGCAGCTCCAGAATCCATCAGCGCATGCGCCCAACACGCAGTGCGGGCCCACTGAACCCTGACGGGGAGAAAAGTCTGGAAGTCTCTGGAATTGGGGTTTCGGTTCCGGCTTGCTAGCACCCCTCCCGATACTAGCGATACTACTCAGGCAGCTCCCTGAAGGAGAGTTCATCCTTCATCCCCTCCGATAGCCCCTGAGCGTAAAGGACGACCAGAGCGGCCTCCTCCCATCCTGCCTATCGAGCCTGGGTCCGGAACTCCACGGAGTAGTCTGCCACCGAACGGTCACCCTGCCAACAGGCTGTGAGCCGCCACCCAGCCTCGTACCCCGACACCACCCGAGAGGTGTCAAACACCTTGCATAGCTCCCAGGTGAATAGGTAGGAATCAGAGCACGCCGGAGTTTGGCTCTCCCACTCCAGGAAAGGGCCCGACCCGTCAACAGAGTGATAATGTAGGCCACCCGGCCCTGCTCCGTTGGGAAGGAGGAGGGTTGTAGGCTGAATATCAGGGAACACTGGGTGAGGAATTCCCTGCAGCCCTCTGGACGTCCGTCCTACCTCTCCGGAGGTGGTAGGCGGGGTTCCCGCGATGTCGCAGGCGAGACTGGAGACGCCGCTGCTGCGGCTTCCGCTCCGCTGGCTGCCGGTGCTGGTCGGGTGTCCACCCGGCTCTGCACGCCGATCGTCAGCTTGCAGAGATTCTCGGTGATCTGCTGCAGGCTGCGGTCGTGCTGGTCCATTGTGGCTAAATTTTCTGTAAGGGTTGGTGTGAGTTGTGACCAAGGTGCGGTGCAGGTTTGACAGTAGGCAGTAGGTAGAGATGGTGAAACAAGGAACTTTACTGATGGTCCCGAAGCCAGGATACAAAATAACGTACTTTACACAAAAAAGAAAGGCGGAGCAAATAAGACTCCAAAAAACAGGCAGACAGCCAAAAATACGAAATACTAACTATGACTGAAATAATAAATAAACTGGATGTCACGCCCTGGCTCGGGGGACTCTCGTATGTTGAGCCAGGGTGTTAGTTTCTATGTTTTGTTGTGGGTCTAGGTTATTGTATTTCTTTGTTTGAGTGACTCCCAATCAGAGGTAACGAGTGTCAGCTGTTGGCTCGTTGTCTCTGATTGGGAGCCATATTTAATCTGTCTTTCACGTTGTGTTTGTGGTTTCTTGTTCATTTCGGTTTGTGTGAAACCGTAGACGTCACGTTTTCGTTTGTGTTTTTGATCGTGTGATCATTTATAGTAATAAACTATGTTCACCTTCAACGCTGCGCATTGGTCCTCTATGTTAGACGATCGTGACAGAAGAAACCACCAAGATGGGACCAAGCAGCGTGTTCAGGAGCCATCGCCAGGGTGATCCCTCACAGATCTCCTTCGCCTCCTGGACTGGGTCAAGCCGAGGGAGGAAGACAAGGGCTTGACATTATGGCAGAAGGGCGAGAAGCTGGCGAGGGATATGGAGACGTGGTCCACGGGTAGGAGAGACGCCCCGAAAATTTTTAGGGGGGGGCTCACGACGGCGGACCAGCAGGAGGCCGCGATAGAGCGGTCCAGTGGGTTGCCGGAGAAGGCCGCCGGGTTACGGGGGCCACTGGTAGAAGAGGGGATGGAAGGTGTGGAGGCACGGCGAGAGGTACTGGCGTGTGTTGCCAGTCCGGTCCGGCCCGTTCCAGATCCCGGTGTAGAGCCAGTGGTGCGTGTCCCCAGTACGGGCCGGTCTATTCCTGCTCCCCGCACCGAACCTGCGGTGCGCGTCGCCAGCCCGGTCCGGCCCGTTCCTGCTCCCCGCATCAAGTCTGTGGTGCGTCTCGTCAGCCCGGCTCTGCCCGTTCCTGCTCCCCGCACCAGGTCTGTGGTGCGCGTCGCCAGCCCAGTCCGGCCCATTCCTGCTCCCCGCATCAAGCCTGTGGTGCGTCTCGTCAGCCCGGCTCTGCCCGTTCCTGCTCCCCGCACCAGGACTGTGGTGCGCGTCGCCAGCCCAGTCCGGCCCATTCCTGCTCTCCGCATCAAGCCTGTGGTGCGTCTCGTCAGCCCGGCTCTGCCCGTTCCTGCTCTCCGCGCCAGGTCGGTGGTGCGCGTCGCCAGCCCGGTCCGGCCCATTCCTGCTCCCCGCGTCAAGTCTGTGGTGCGTCTCGTCAGCCCGGCTCTGCCCGTTCCTGCTCTCCGCACCAGGTCTGTGGTGCGCGTCGCCAGCCCGGTCCGGCCCATTCCTGCTCCCAGCACCAAGTCTGTGGGGCGTTTCGTCAGCCCTGTCCGGCCCGCTCCTGCTCCCCACACCAAGCCAGTGGTGTGCGTCGTCAGTGCAGCACGGCCCGTGCCTGTTCCCCACACCAAGCCAGTGGTGTGCGTCGTCGGTCCGGCACGGCACGTGCCTGTTCCACTGGAGCCGGATCCGCCGCCTAGGCGGAGTGCCCACCCAGTCCCTCCCCTGTTGTGTTTCGTTGGCGCGGTCGGAGTCCGCGCCTTTAAGGGGGGGTACTGTCACGCCCTGGCTCGGGGGACTCTCGTATGTTGAGCCAGGGTGTTAGTTTCTATGTTTTGTTGTGGGTCTAGGTTATTGTATTTCTTTGTTTGAGTGACTCCCAATCAGAGGTAACGAGTGTCAGCTGTTGGCTCGTTGTCTCTGATTGGGAGCCATATTTAACTATCTGTCTTTCACGTTGTGTTTGTGGTTTCTTGTTCATTTCGGTTTGTGTGAAACCGTAGACGTCACGTTTTCGTTTGTGTTTTTGATCGTGTGATCATTTATAGTAATAAACTATGTTCACCTTCAACGCTGCGCATTGGTCCTCTATGTTAGACGATCGTGACACTGGATTATGAATGATGCGCTTTGAGGTGAAAAATAGATTTTTCAATCACATTGTCACATACTAGCAACTTCAAAAATGTGTTTGTCTGGCAACAAGGCATCAGCTGATGATGGCTTACCACTTACAAGGAAATGCCATGAAACCTGCCATTTGTGTCACCAAAGTATCTTCAGTGCCTTTAGAAGTGCTGCATGTGGAAATACAGGAATAAGAAAAAAGGCACCTACTCAAACATGTGTACAGCTGTTCAATGCTGTGTAACAAGATACAGTGTCGGTATGATCTTGCCTTATGGCTGTACTGGTGGACTACCTGACTTTGTGGAGATAATTCAGATCGTCATCTTGGAAAATGTCAACTTCATTGTGAAGACACTAAGTGCCTGGTACTGTGGTTCTCTGTAGCTCAGCTGGTAGAGCACGGCGCTTGTAACGCCAAGGTAGTGGGTTCGATCCCCGGGACCACCCATACACAAAAAAAAAAAATGTATGCACGCATGACTGTAAGTCGCTTTGGATAAAAGCGTCTGCTAAATGGCATATTATATTATTATATTATATGATGAGCATCTGAGGTCTTATCAGTTATCAGGCAAATCCCCGCCTTATCTTAGCTCATTGGTCACCATAGCAGCACCCACCCGTAGTCTGCGCTCCAGCAGGTATATGTCACTGGTCATTCCCAAAGCCAACACCTCCTTTGGCCGCCATTCCTTCCAGTTCTCTGCTGCCAATGACTGGAACGAATTGCAAAAATCTCTGAAGCTGGAGACTCTTATCTCCCTCAATAACTTTAAGCATCAGTTGTCAGAGCACCTTACCGATCACTGCACCTGTACACATATAGCCTATTTATTGCCTTCTGCACTATAGCCTATTTATTGCCTTACCGCCATAACTTGCTACATTTGCACACACTGTATATATATTTTCTGTTGTATTTCTGACTTTATGTTTTTTTACCCCATATGTAACTCTGTGTTGTTTTTATTGCACTACTTTGCTTTATCTTGGCCAGGTCGCAGTTGTAAATGAGAACCTGTTCTCAACTGGCTTACCTGGTTAAATAAAGGTGAAATAAAAAAATAAAAAAAATAAAAAAGTTGGAGAACTCTGGGAAAGTGATTGTTGTTGAGCAGCAGGAACTTGGTGATGTGTACCCCTTGGCAGCTTACAATGTGGCAGGGAAGCGCATGGTTACACTGAAGCGTCACATTTCTTACCCATTTTAGGTAAGTATGATGGTGTAATGTATAGAAGCAAAGATTGATTTCAAAACACCATGCAGGACCTACATTTGGCAGTGATGAAGACATTTGAAGTAACTGAAGAATTCAGTCTGCAGGATATGGACACTGATTTCAGGGAGTACTTCACCCTGAATTCCACTGCCGATATCAAAAGTAAAGACACAATTAAAGTAGTGTACACTGACCCTATAATTCTCACAATGTCTCCAGATGAAAGCATTGACAGCGTATCCATTGCCAGTGGTTGCACTGCCACCACGCACCAGTCATCAGAAGACGCTGGATCTACTTCCTCATGTGACACAGCGATACTGTATACAAAAAGTTCCCCAGAGAGAAGTGTTTACAATCCAATGTTTCTCTCATGAAACTGAGATAACTGAGAAACTGAGGGGAAATGAAGCTTACCGCAGAGATGGCACTCTTCTAAACAACCTGAAGATCAAATCTGACCTACTTGGAAGGTTGGCTCAGTGTATCTACATGTACACTACCTATCCGACATCTCTTCAGATTCTTTCAGTGTCAGAAGCTCTTATCAAAAGACACCCTTGTCTCCAGTGGCGATCCGTCATTCAGGGCAGGTGGGGCAGTTTTGAGCCCCAACTGTTTAGCAAATAAAAATAAAATAATATACTGTATATATACAGTACCAGTCAAAGGTTTGGACACACGTACTCATTCCAGGGTTTTTCTTTATTTTTAACTATTTTCTACATTATAAAATAATAGTGAAGACACCAGAACTATGAAATAACATCATGTAGTAACCAAAAAAGTGTTAAACAAATCAAAATATATTTTTTATTTGAGATTCTTTAAAGTAGCCACCCTTTGCCTTGATAACAGCTTTGCACACTCTTGGCATTCTCTCAACCAGTGTCACGACTTCCTCCGAAGATGCCTCCCTCCTTGTTCGGGCAGGATTCGGCGTTCGTCGTCACCGGCCTTCTAGCCTCTGCCGCTCCATATCTCATCATTCCATTTTTCGTGTCTTGTTAATCACACACACCAGGTTCATATTCCCCTCATTAGTATGTGTTTAAGTGTTCCCTCTGCCCCACTTGTCCTTGTGGGTGATTGTTCATTGTGAGGATTAGTAGCTCGATTGAGCTCAGTATTTTGTATTGCCGGGGTATTTTCCCCGAGTGCATGTTTGTTCCAGTGCGCCTGTTTTGCGCACTGGACTGGTTACGCTGGATTACGGAATAAACTCTGTATACTGTGATTTACCCTCCTGCGCTTGACTCCTTCAAATCACTTATCACAACCAGCTTCATGAGGTAGTCACATGAAATGTATTTCAGTGAACAGGTGTGCCTTGTTAAAAGTTAATTTGTGGAATTTCTTTCCTTCTTAATGCGTTTGAGCCAATCAGTTGTGTTGTGACAAGGTAGGTGGTATCCAGGACAATGACCCAACACATCTCCATGCTGTGTAAGGGCTATTTTACCAAGAAGGAGATGGAGTGCTGCATCAGATGACCTGGCCTCCACAATCACCCAACCTCAACCCAATTGAGATGGTTTGGGATGAGTTGGACTGCAGAGTGAAGGAAAAGCAGCCAACAAGTGCTCAGCATATGTGGGAACTCCTTCAAGACTGTTGTAAAAGCATTCCAGGTGAAGCTGGTTGAGAGAATGCCAAGAGTGTGCAAAGCTATCATCAAGGCAAAGGGTGGCTACTTTGAAAAAAATAACATTGAGTTAATAAAGCCGCTTATAAACATGGTCTCTTTTTTGCTTTCTTGAGTAAGGCAGCTCCAAAATGCAGGTGTTTCAGCCTAGCTCAGTGCTTTCTGTGGTGGTGGGGCAGCTAGCATAAAATAGGGAGCGTAGGAGTTGGTAATATTCTCTAGTTGCTGATTGGCTCAGTGTTCTGTCACTCATGGGGACACTACGTCACTGCAAAATCTACGGGGAGAGCTCGAAAATTCAAGCCCCTTGGGTGCTGCCATAGATTTACATTAGAAGTGCTCATCCAAGAAGGCTCAGGGTCATTGGCCAAAGATAAAATGACGGCAAATCACGTTATATCTACCGTAGCTTTGATTGGACTGATCATGTCAACATCATACTTTCAAAATCTTAGCTAGCAAGCTAGACAAGCAGTTATCATCATGAATCAAGTCGACAATCTACTGGCAAATCCTTTTCAATCCTTGTCATATGAAGAGAAATTATAGAGAAAAGGTAACGGTGCACATCGGCCATTGGACATAAACATTACACAACAAGTTGGAAATAGCAAATTCAACATTGAGTGGTTTGGAAGGAATCAGTGGCTAACTGCAAGCGTTGCAAAGCAATCACTAGCTTGCTATTCAGTGGAGTGGGTGTGTGGTTTTAGGGTCTCTTTTCCAAGCTTAAAATGATAAACATTTACATACAACACCAGCCAATGACTGGAACGAACTGCAAAAATCTCTGAAGCTGGAGACTCTTATCTCCCTCACTACCTTTAAGCATCAGTTGTCAGAGCACCTTACCGATCACTGCACCTGTACACAGCCCTTCTGAAATTAGCCCACTCAACTACCTCATCCCCATATTGTTATTTATTTTGCTCATTTGCACCGCAGTATCTCTATTTGCACATCATCTCTTGCAAATCTATCATTCCAGTGTTAATACTAATTGTAATTATTTTGCACTATGGCCTATTTATTGCCTTACCTCCATAGCTACATTTGCACACACTGTATATATATTTTCTGAGGTATTTTTTACTTTATGTTTTGTTTTACCCCATATGTAACTCTGTGTTGTTGTTTTTATCGCACTGCTTTGCTTTATCTTGG
The DNA here is from genome assembly GCF_964263955.1 of Coregonus lavaretus. Taxonomy (NCBI): domain Eukaryota; kingdom Metazoa; phylum Chordata; class Actinopteri; order Salmoniformes; family Salmonidae; genus Coregonus; species Coregonus lavaretus. The sequence continues at coordinate 36,607,475 of NC_139993.1, read as the reverse complement.
CCAGGTCGCAGTTGTAAATGAGAACTTGTTCTCAATTGGCTTACCTGGTTAAATAAAGGTTAAATAAAAAATCAATAAAATAAAAATGGGCCAGAAAAGGTTGAGTACATTGGCCATGCTGTCAATCCAGCATGACTTCTGCCGCGTTCAAAACAACTGGAAACTCGGAACTGGGAAATCTCAGACTTCAGTGAATTCAAGACAACTGGGAACTGAAAAAAATGAGCTCCGACTGGGAAAATAAGTTTTGAACAGTCATCCAACTCGGAATTCCAAGTTAGGAACTCAGGCCTCTTTCTAGAGCTCCGACCTGAAGATCACTGATGTCATGATTCGACCTTGTTTTTTTCAGAGTTCCCAGTATTCTTGAAAGCACCATAAATCCTTAGAAAGCCAGACTTTCATGACAAAATTTGATGACAAAATTTGCCCACAAGAGGGACCGCCGCGCCACCTTCCTGTTCAAGTGAGCACAGAACAGTCCAAAAATGTATTGTATGCTGCTGCATAATGATGTAATATGCCAGGGAAATATGTATACTGTAGCTAAGAAAGTAATACTTAGTGTATGTTGTCTAGTAAGCTGTTAGTAGCCCATGTGCCTCACCCTAATAATTTGGTCCCTTTCCCCCTCTTAACTTAGCCTACTGTTCTGACTTGGTGGTCACTTGTAACCTATAGTCTATTTTAGAGAAATGTAATCATCGCATATTGTAAGAGCTTTCATTTTCTGCGTATATGCCCCCTTGATTTATCCTATGGTTTTGACTTGGTTTACGTCGAGAATACTGTAAGAACGACCCATGTTCTGAATTCTGTCACTGTACATTTCAAAAGTGCTGAACAAATAGTTATATTGACTACGTCCGTCCTAGCTCGCTCATTAATGCCGTAATCGAAATTACGGATTGCCTCTTATCCGCTCGTCGTTCCCTTATGCCATAGTTTGTACATCTCAATTGTCAGTAGAAACCACATTTGTTTAAGCAAGTCAGCCATATCAGCTATGTTTTTTAAAAAGGCAGTAAATGAGGCTGAATGAACTGTTTCGCTGCCAGACAAGGCTCCACTGATAGCCAGGTGTAGCGGTGGTAAGGATTCACTCCATGGTGCTGAAAAGAAAGCTCTGATGTTGGGACAGCATTATGTAGGCCCTAACAGTTTGTGGGCACCGTTTGTCATCAATATAGTGCAATTAATGTATTGTTTAGTGTTGTGTTGTGTAGTGGCTTTGCTGGCATGCATCGAAAACATTTTGGGGGAGTTTACCCCACCAAGATTTACATGCTAAAATTGCCACTACTTGTCTCAAGGAACCTGGCTCCTTCTCCGGCTACTATACCTGGCAGTCAAGCATAAAGTACAAGATGAGTAATTACCGGACTAAGCTTAGAGGCTTTGGTGTGCCTGTAGTTGAGTGTAATATGCTGAAAGACTCCCTGACAACAAGAAGCCAGCAAAAAAAAATGAAAAAGCCAAGAAGAGCAGAAGTGAACTACCTCCCCCTTTACCGAGCTGGGGAGAATGCAGACAGTCTGGAACAAGAGAGAATATAATTCATAAGAGAGGCAAAGAAGAAGGACAACACAAGGGTGATCAATGAAAAGATTACCAAGACATTTGCACACCGAAGACATGGAAGTCATCAACCAGTGTCCCATTGTTAAAGACATGGAAGACAGATGGGCTGCTCTGTTTGAAGCCTCTCAGGTGAGTCAACAGCCAAAAAATACAATACTAAATGAAATATCTTTACTATCACAAACGTTGTATGAGCCTTGCTTGACGATATTTCAGTATTTGTCTTTCAGATAAATTAAGAATTTCAGAGGATCACCACAAAGGATCTTCAGCCAAGGTTTATGTCCATGTACACCACTAAGCTGCTGTCCTTATTTCATTCCCAGGGAGGAGCACTTGGACACAGATTGCGGGTCATGCTGGATGTCCTACTCCAGGTAAAGTATTCTCAGGAAAAATTAACTGTTTTATATTTAGCTGGCTGATGTTTGGTGCTGCAATTTAAGCCACAGGCCCTGCTCTACTACCCAAGCATTGTACACCTTTTAGTAATATAGGATACTTGGATCAGTGAATGGATAGATTTCACTCCTTCACATGCACAGATTCAATCCAATGACAACAGTGATTTTATTCTATATCAGGGTCATGATGTGAGTTCAGTGAGGAATTTTTGTACAGTGTTACTGAGCAATGAGCAATTAATGGTATGTGGTTTGTGTTGAATACCTCATTTCAGAACCCAAGCAGTACCCCCATTGAGAAGACAAGAGAAGTGGTTTTACATTGCTTGATTGACTACCTGGCTGAAGAGGTGACCTCAGTGAAGACTACCATGTGAGGGCAATAATGCATTTTCTGACCTGAATATTATATCACCTGTGTGTGTGTGTGTGAGTGAGAGAGAGAGAGAGAGAGAGAGAGAGAGAGAGAGAGAGAGAGAGAGAGAGAGAGAGAGAGAGAGAGAGAGAGAGAGAGAGAGAGAGAGAGAGAGAGAGAGAGAGAGAGAGAGAGAGAGAGAGAGAGAGAGAGAGAGAGAGAGAGAGAGAGAGAGAGATTTAAATTTGCATGTAAAATTTGATCCCAACATTGAAAGAATGTGTCTGTACTGTATTGTGTTATTTTTTTACAGGAAGCTGAAGGGGAGCCTCTGGAACTCTTCTCTCCCATCATTTGTTCTGGTAGCAGGTCAGGAACATTTTCCTCTACCACAGGCCTGCCTCTTGTGGTTGTTGAAGCCGCCTGGGGCACAGAATCTGTGCTGGGACCAGCCTCTGCCTACTGGGGGATGGTCACCGAGAGGCGTGGCTCGAGCACATTGCAGTCTGGGACCCCGTCCCTGATCTAGGCTAAATAAGTTAGAGGTTAAGGAAGACACGTTTATTCTTCAAAGTGTGATTTAAAGGTTCACTGCCACAGTATTTAAGTTGTGTTTTGTATACAAAGATACAAAATAGGTGTTTTTAATTAAGGATATCATTATAAAATGTAATGTCAATTTTGTTCCCATACGGTTGATGTTTGAAATACTGACATTTTAATCAGTTTTACAATTTTGATGTTTCATCAAGGTACCAACATTTTACCACAGGTATTTTGACAATTCTATCAGGGTCTGTTTACACAGTATGGTTGTTGTGACATCACAATGCTACCTGCATCACTGATAGTCTACCTGTAAAGCCTTGTAGTTTATTTATAAGGGATTTGTATTGGGAACCTTTATGGGAACTTTTGAAAAAAGCATCCATCGGCAGTGTTTGTGAACAGAGAAATGTTATAAACTAGCAAAAGTGTTTAGATTACATGATTATTGGGGTTGTCATCTCTTTTTCTGTCTTTTCGTTGTTGCCTTGAAGGCAACATTTTAGTTTGAAAATACCTCATAGTGCAAACACAAGCTATTTGAGCCTCCACGAGCCCCCATTTTTGTAGTTATCCATGGTTACTATGAGAATATTTTGGTCCTTATGAAGTCTGTGGAGTTGAAGCTCCATTCTATCTCTTCTAATTAGATGGTTCTGCCCACAGATATACTATTATTGCTAGTGTTAGTATTCTAGTTCCTAATGCTACGGTTTTGCCTACCTGCAGCAATCAGAACGTACCTGCAATGTTGATTGCAATTATTGATTGCAATAATCTTTTTGCAAACCGTTGATGTTTAAATAAATGGTTTTCAAGGATTCCTGGTGTCCTGATACCTTTTCTCTTAAGTGATCTGATCGAGTAAATCCAAAGTAAAAATGTGAACCTTTCTGAGTTGGTCTAAATTAATATATAATGCAACAATGAGTATATAATAGGATTAATCATTCAGTTAAAATAACACCATTTCATGGATCTATTTGAATTCAATCAACTTAATATAATATTTGTATTTATATCATCTTTACTAAATTTATTTGACCACATCCAAACAACTTACTCAAGTTTATCTACTCATAAAAACAAGCGAAAATATCTACTCAGTAATATTATGTGTAATTTTGTTGCCTATAATATTTTGAGTAGATTCAACAAATCATTTTTTTTACAGTGTAGCTCAAATCACCCGTGCCTACTTACAGCTTCCATGACCCTGACCACAGCAAAGTTTGATACTAGCCTATGTGAGATTTCCTAACTTTTAAAACCATGACCAGATAGTTACTGTCAAAGAATATAGCAAAGAACTGCTGTTTTTATGAGTAAGTTAATGTCTAAGTTTTGTTCAACACTATTACAAAACATAAAATGCGCTTCTCTCTACTTCTACTCGCTGCAATGAATGAATAGGCAAGTGTATCGATAGCCCTGCGTTTTTATTATGATTAGCAGCTCGTGTCTATTTTAAAATCGAGCAGTATTTCACTTTCTCTGGTCATAGGAACAACATGAATTTGTGCCTGCAGTTGTTTTGAACGCGGCAGAAGTCATGCTGGATTGACAGCATGGCCAATGTACTCAACCTTTTCTGGCCCATTTTTATTTTATTAATTTTTTATTTCACCTTTATTTAACCAGGTAAGCCAGTTAGAACAAGTTCTCATTTACAACTGCGACCTGGCCAAGATAATGCAAAGCAGTGCGATAAAAACAACAACACAGAGTTACATATGGGGTAAACAAAACATAAAGTCAAAAATACAACAGAAAATATATACATGTATACAGTGTGGGCGAATGTAGTAAGTTATGGAGGTAAGGCAATAAATAGGCCATAGTGCAAAATAGTTACAATTTCGTATTAACACTAGAATGATAGATGTGCAAAAGATGATGTGCAAATAGAGATACTGGGGTGCAAATTAGCAAAATAAATAACAATATGGGGATGTGGTAGTTGGGTGGGCTAATTTCAGAATGGCTGTGTACAGGTGCAGTGATCGGTAAGCTGCTCTGACAACTGACGCTTAAAGATAATGAGGGAGATAAGAGTCTCCAGCTTCAGAGATTTTTGCAGTTTGTTCCAGTCATTGGCAGCAGAGAACTGGAAGGAATGGCGGCCAAAGGAGGTGTTGGCTTTGGGGATGACCAGTGAGATATACCTGCTGGAGCGCAGACTACGGGTGGGTGTTGCTATGGTGACCAGTGAGCTAAGATAAGACAGGGATTTGCCTAGCAGTGATTTATAGATGACCTGGAGCCAGTGGGTTTGGCGACGAATATGTAGTGAGGACCAGCCAACAAGAGCGTACAGGTCACAATGGTGGGTAGTATATGGGGCTTTGGTGACAAAACGGATGGCACTGTGATAGACTACATCCAATTTGCTGAGTAGAGTGTTGGAGGCTATTTTGTAAATGACATCGCCGAAGTCAAGGATCGGTAGGATAGTCAGTTTTACGAGGGCATGTTTGGCAGCATGAGTGAAGGAGGCTTTGTTGTGAAATAAGAAGCCGATTCTAGATCTAACTTTTGATTGGAGATGCTTAATGTGAGTCTGGAAGGAGAGTTTACAGTCTAACCAGACACCTAGGTATTTGTAGTTGTCCACATACTCTAGGTCAGACCCGCCGAGAGTAGTGATTCTAGTCGGGTGGGCGGGTGCACGCAGCGTTCGGTTGAAGAGCATGCATTTAGTTTTACTACTGTTTAAGAGCAGTTGGAGGCTACGGAAGGAGTGTTGTATGGCGTTGAAGCTCGTTTGGAGGTTTGTTAACACAGTGTCCAATGAAGGGCCAGATGTATACAAAATGGTGTTGTCCGCATAGAGGTGGATCCGAGCGTCACCAGCAGCAAGAGCGACATCATTGGTATACACAGAGAATAGAGTCGGCCCGAGAATTGAACCCTGTGGCACCCCCATAGAGACGGCCAGAGGTCCAGACAACAGGCAAGTGGGCAAGTTGCAGCGGAGGGTGCAGAGCTGGTGGCCGGGGTAGTGGTAGCCAGGTGGAAAGCATGGCCAGCCGTAGCAAAATGCTTGTTGAAATTCTCGATTATTGTAGATTTATCGGTGGTGACAGTGTTTCCTAGCCTCAGTGCAGTGGGCAGTTGGGAGGAGGTGCTCTTATTTTCCATGGACTTTACAGTGTCCCAAAACTTTCTGGAGTTAGTGCTACAGGATGCTAATTTCTGTTTGAAAAAGCTAGCCTTTGCTTTCCTAACTGATTGTGTATATTAGTTCCTGACTTCCCTGAAAAGTTGCATATCGCTGGGGCTGTTCGATGCTAATGCAGTACGCCACAGGATGTTTTTGTGCTGGTCAAGGGCAGTCAAGTCTGAGGAGAACCAGGGGCTATATCTGTTTGTTTTGAATAGGGCATGCTTATTTAAGATTGAGAGGTAAGCACTTTTAAAGAACAACCAGGCATCCTCTACTGACGGAATGAGGTCAATATCCATCCAGGATACCCGGACCAGGTCAACTAGAAAGGCCTGCTCGCTAAAGTGTTTTAGGGAGCGTTTGACAGTGATGAGGGGTGGTCGTTTGACCGCGGACCCATTACGGATGCAGGCAATAAAGCAGTGATCGCTGAGATCCTGGTTGAAGACAGCGGAGGTGTATTTAGAGGGTAAATTTGTCAGGATGATATCTATGAGGGTGTCCATGTTTACAGATTTAGGGTTGTACCTGGTAGGTTCGTTGAGAATTTGTGTGAGATTGAGGGCATCTAGTTTAGATTGTAGGTTGGCCGGGGTGTTAAGCTTATCCCAGTTTAGGTCACCAAGCAGTACGAACTCTGAGGATAGTTGGGGGGCAATCAGTTCACATATGGTGTCCAGGGCACAGCTCGGGGCTGAGGGGGGTCTGTAGCAAGCGGAAACAGTGAGAGACTTATTTCTGAAAGGTGGATTTTTAGAAGTAGAAGCTCAAACTGTTTGGGCACAGACCTGGATAGTACGATAGAGCTCTGCAGGCTATCTCTACAGTAGATTGCAACCCCACCCCCTTTGGCAGTTCTATCGAGACAGAAAATGTTGTAGTTGGGGATGGACATTTCTGAATTTTTTGGTGGCCTTCCTATGCCAGGATTCAGACACTGCTAGAACATCAGGGTTGGCGGAGTGTGCTAACACAGTGAATAACTCAAACTTAGGGAGGAGGCTTCGGATGTTAACGTGCAATAAACCAAGGCTTTTACGGTTACAGAAGTCAACAAATGATAACGCCTGGGGAGTAGGAGTGATACTGGGGGCTACAGGGCCTGGGTTAACCTCTACATCACCAGAGGAACAGAGGAGGAGTAGAATAAGGATACGGCTAAAGGCTTTAAGTACTGATCTTCTAGTGCATTTGGTACAGAGAAAAAAAAAGGGGCAGATTTAGAATAGATTCAGGGCATTATTTACAGACAAGGATATGGAAGGATATGAGTACAGTGGAGGTAAACCTAAGCGTTGGGTAACGATGAAAGAGATAGCATCACTGGAGGCACCGATTGAGTCGGTCTCCGCGTGTATGGGGGGTGGGACAAAGGAGCTATCTATGGCAGGTTGAGCTGGGCTGGGGAATCTACAGTGAAATAGTACAATAAGAAATAACCGAAACAGCAATAAGCAAGGCATTTTGACATGGGAGAGAGGCATAAAGCAATCACAGGTGTTATTCGAGAGAGCTAAGACAACAGCTGGTAACGACGACAAAGTTTGGGCTGAGGCTAAACATAAACAGGATGAGGTACCATATAAAGGAACAGTCCAGCAGGCATCAGCTGTATAGCTGAGTTATCATAAGGTCCGGTGAACAACAATAGGAGAGTTCGGAGGTAGTTCAGGGGCTGCTATAGCACTGGCGAGCAAGAGGCCATGGCTAGCGTGTGCTAGCGGGCCGGGGCTAGCAGATGGATCTTCCTGGTCGACGTCGTAACGGGAAGCCTGTTGTAACCATATCAGACGATTTCGTCGGCAGACCAGTCGTGTTGGATCGGCGGGGCTCCGTGTCAACACTAGGAGGTCCCGTCCGGTTGACAGAGAGGTAGATAGCCGGGAGATGGGCCTGGCTCAAGGCTAGCTCAAGGCTGATTAGCCAACAACAACGTCCATTTGGTTGCAGCTAGCTAGTTGCGATGATCCGGTGTTGAAGGTCCAGTGATTCAGTGATTCCGGCAGAAAAAAATGATGTGTTCTGGGTCGATAACGCGCTGTGCAGACAGTGCAGACTGGTCGATAATAGTCCAGGCTAGAGCTGGCTGGTAGGTAGTGCAGGCCACGGACAATGGTGAAAAATCGTTAATGGTGGCTAATAGCAAGTAGCTAGTTAGCTGGCTACTCCCGTCCGGTAGACAGAGAGGTAGATAGCCGGGATATGGGCCTGGCTCGAGGCTAGCTCAAGGCTAACTGGTGCTTGCTTCGGGGGCAGTGGTGATTAGCCAAACAGCAACATCCATTCGGTTGCGGCTAGCTAGTTGCGATCCGGTGTTAATGTCCGGTGATTCAGTTATTCCAGCTGAAAATCCGATGTTCTGGGTGAAAACCGCTAACGGTGGCTAATAGCAAGTAGCTAGTTAGCTGGCTAGCTAGTTTCAACTGGAGATTCTAGATAAAAGGTAAGTCAATAATAGAATCCGTTCCACATTGAGTGAGGCGGGTTGCAGGAAAGTATATTTTGTAGAAGGATGAAAAGTGTGATAGGGAAATATGTATGAAAAATACAAAAAATACAAAAAACTGGCTATTTACACGGTCACACAACAAAGAACACGACCGCACTGCTACGCCCTCTTGCGGTGTCGAGTTTCGCCATCAGGTGGAAGACTGTGTCCCCTCTCTCTGGTCAGTCTCACCGGAGGAAAGGAAGGAGAGAGCAGGGACGGTGAGAGGGGGACCCTTTGCTGCTCTCTCCCTCCGTCCACTGAGACTAATGCCGTGTTCAAAACAACTGGGAACTGTGAACTCGGAAATCTCTGACTTCAATGCGTTCAACACAACTGGGAACTCGGAAAAAATGAGATCTGACTGGGAAAATTGTTTTGAACTGTAATCCAACTGGAAACTCAGGTATGTTTCTAGAGCTCCGACTTTCCGACCTGAAGTTCACTGACGTCATGATTTGACATCGTTCTTTTCAGAGTTCCCAGTTGTCTTGAATGCACCATGACCATCAGATGCAGGTACCATCAGTCCAGTAAAATTAAAAAGCAAATTATTTGCAAATTATTTCAATTTAGGCTCAGCTGTGCCACGCAAGTGCTACACCAACTGATCTATTTTGTTATCAAAGCTCGAGTTTTGAAATATAATATGGTCTGAGAACAACTATATTGGCAGGCCAGGCATATAGCCAATATAAAACATAAAAGGTTTGTACTGTACTGTACTGATATAAATTGTTTCACATAATAAGCTGTGATTCATGTGAGGAACGTTAGGGGGTAGGATGAGATAAGAACTTGTGATTCTCACAGACACATACACACTGCCTCTTTGTGATCTGTGAACCGTCCAAGGACGTGTACTGCAAAAGTGCTGACTTTCTGGATAAGTTGCAAAACAACTAGACACCTGGCAACAGTGGAGCGCCAAGGGGCTGGGACCAGCCTGTGCGCCAACGGATACGCCAACGGATAGGCTGAGTAAGTCTAAACCACGCTCAGTCTCTACTCTGATTGGCCAGCAGGGAGCGGGAACTATCTCTGTCAGAGTATTTGAAGAAGAACTTAGAACAATGGCTTAGTTCTCTGTCTGCCCTGCGTGGTATGTCAGTGAGCCCGTATACGAACCATCATACTTATCATACATACATTTTGCATATAATACATTTAGCTTGGATTGAATATCTCTTGATTATGTTTTCTCTTATTCCAATACCAGATTTGAATTACGCAATTTCGAACAATTGGTGACCTCCGACTGTGATCTGTGTCACGTATGACTGTGTGCCATTTATGGCTGTGTGATAATAAGAGTATTTTAAACAGTAAACAATGAGAATTATGACTGGGAAGTCATAAAGGGTATCTTAGATAAGTTAAAATTGTGCAAACGTTAACAAAAGGCACCCATAGGAGGCCCCCAAAATTATTTCAAAAGGTGTGGCGCTATTGACACGTATCAGAAGGCTAGATACGGCTAGGATCATAACGGGCACTTACATTTTAGATAGTGTTGCACTACTGACACGTATCAGAGGGCTAGATACGGCTAGGATTAGCGGGGCACTTTAAAATATAGGGTGTCATATGAATGAGGGTGCGAATGATCCCAGACGAAATAAAAGAGTGAATACGGGTTATTAAAATTAATAAACCTGTATACCTTGATAGAAAACTAATTAGGAATTAAAGACGTCTGTGGCTGTCCAAACTGTATAATTTGTGAATAACTGTTGGGTTTGTGGTTGCTTAAACCGTATAACCCGTTAATAACAATTGGGAACATAAAGGTAAAATAATGAATAACTAGTATGACTAAACTGAAATGTTTGAACTGATATAATTGAACTGTAACGGTTGATGTTTGACCCTGCAAAATACTGGTTAAATAATTAGACTGAAATAATTAGGTTTATCGTTGAAATATAAATATGCACCGACTTTAACTAATTAGGTGGGAATAATTTGATTTAAATAAATAGACTAACGTACTTTAAATAACGGCAGAATATTGGAAATGCTCAAACGAAAAGCAGACAAAGCCTGTTCCGACTGGACACAGGAGGGGAGGGGCTGGAGACAGAGAGAGTGTGGCTTTTGGAGTCAGCAACACAGAACACAGGTAGGGACAGTGGGTAAAGCTTTCGCATTGGGGCTATAGACCTAGATTATTACGTGGATTGAGAAATGTGTAAGGTTGAATTAGATGGCTTGAGTGGAAGTGTTCTAGAAGGGTCTGAGGATGTGTTGCAAGGTCCCCTTGCACCTTCCCGGTTGTGTAGGAAGGAGCAAGGGGAGGGGTGAGAGTTCAAATGATAGGAATATCATTATCAACGATAGCAAGTATTTGTTTTATTAATTAGGGCCTAATCAGAGAGAACAGTTTAAAAATTTAATAGCGAACTGAAATGGCGATAGAGCTGTGAAAATTGAGTTGAGGACAAAGGAGAATAATTTATGGCTCTGGTTAGCGGGAGAAAAAATAAAATAGAGACAGTCAAGCGAGTTAGATTGAGCTGTGGGATTTCAAGTGGAGGTCTGAATGCTTGACTGGAAGGCAGTGCTTTGATACATTCTAATTGTTATTACTTTATTCGATGGGTTGCTTGACGCCAGTGGTGTTACATTTGATGTAACCGTGATTGTATTGGCTAAAAAGTTAAGTGTGGCATTTACAGGGGGGACAGGAACAATAGAAGGGGAGACAGATTTTCCTAGGGGGTTGAACAAATAATTGATAATGGATCATTTGAGATGAGATCACATGTAGCAGAGTTAGGGTAATCAATTAAATAATCATTGTATACTCAAGGAATTTTGAGTGGTTTTATGGATTAGTTATGAGGAATTAGATTGATACAGACAATTATTGATGGGTTAGGACTGGGGATATCTGTATCATGTTTTGTGTGTACTACCATCTTTAGATTATAACCAGGAGAAAGAGATTAGCTCATCTCATTGGAATGTTGCCCAGGGCTAGGGGGAGCAGTAGTGAAGTTAGGCAGTATTTAGGTCATTAAAGTGAGCTACCAAATCAAGTGAGGCCTGGCTATTTGTGGTTGTTGTTTTTCAAATTGGGTTTTTCAAACAAAAAACAACACACCTAGTATGATGTTTATAAAGCCTTGTTGTTTCAATTTTGGGGGGTTTTCAGCTGGTCAAGGGTGATAGGTCTTAGAGGAGCACACACAGTGAATTTTATGGAGTTTTTCGGTTTTGGCTGAGTTTGGGGTATATATGATTTCTTATGAGAATGAATGTCATGAGGACTTAATGAACACTTGGGATAAGTAACATTTCTGAAATATTTAGAATAATGGTAATGTTTGGTATACTATGGGATGGTACAGTTCGTTGAATAATTTCAATTGCCTCTGAACTCTGTTTTAACCTTCTGGTGTTAATTAATCATCCACACTAGTAAATTCTAAAGGCATGAGAGGAGGACTTTAAGATAGTTTATTTTACTAAGTTGAGGGTAATTTATAATACTGTGAAAAGTGTGAAGAAGATTATAATTAGGTAATAATATATATGATTTGAACCATAAAATAACAGAAGAGAGAGTGGAGGGATGGCAAATGGATAATGAATTACCAATATTACCTAAGTGATTGTTTAGGTAGGTGGTAATATTGACACATGGGCAAATCATGTGTCAAAAGGGGGATGGTAGGATTAAATAATAAATATATACGAAGGAGAGGACAAAATACCTTTTTAAAAAACCCAACAAGAATAGAAATTGAGAGCTGAACATGTATGTGTGAAGATAGTTTATTAACCACACCCGTATGTCAGAGGTTTTGTGCCCCACAGGTGAACTAAAGGAGAAGGTGACCCACTCTATCTAACCAGGAGACTGGTGAGTATCCAGTCCCTAAAGAAGAAAAACTGGAAGCAGGCCTGTTGGTAAGGGCCCTATCAGGTTATATTGGTCACTGCCTTTGCCAGCAGAATAGCTGAGAGATCCACCTGGGTGCATGTCACACACTGCAAAAAGGTAAACCCAGCTACACCTGACGAACAAACACAGAGTTAGAAGAAAGAACCGATCACCACTAGGGCTCGGGGGTAGGCTCCTTAAGGAAGATTCCCTTACCCTGTCTGATCATCCCTGTGTGAGTTCGATAGAAGGTAAAGCAATGGGTTGGCCTCCGGCGTCTGACATGTTCTCAGGGCGAGGGTGGGGATTCACAGGTCTCCTGACGGTAGGTAGCTGTCTGATTGTGGGGGCCATATTCCTAACACACTCAAACCCTCCTGATCCGCCAGAAGTAGTAGTTAACCTAACACAAGTTGATAAAATAATACCTGAGCACAGTCTACGAAGGCATAGGAGACAGCTAGACGTAGGGAAAGGGGAAGTACTAGGGACTGTAGGGAAGGACATCACCTTTTGAGGTCTTTGCGGACCAGTTGGGGACTACTGGCTGGTAGTATCGTAAAGGATGGGAGATATATATGTATGTCACCATGTACATCCTGGGACTATGTAGTTGCTCATACCGAGCGGGGGGGGGGGGGGGAATATGTCAATCTCCATACACAGTTTAAGGACAGGTGTAGTATTGTGAAAGTAGGGAATTACCAGAAATGGCAGTGCGACCCATATACAGTGGGGAAAAAAAGTATTTAGTCAGCCACCAATTGTGCAAGTTCTCCCACTTAAAAAGATGAGAGAGGCCTGTAATTTTCATCATAGGTACACGTCAACTATGACAGACAAAATGAGGAAAAAAAATCCAGAAAATCACATTGTAGGATTTTTAATGAATTTATTTGCAAATTATGGTGGAAAATAAGTATTTGGTCAATAACAAAAGTTTCTCAATACTTTGTTATATACCCTTTGTTGGCAATGACACAGGTCAAACGTTTTCTGTAAGTCTTCACAAGGTTTTCACACACTGTTGCTGGTATTTTGGCCCATTCCTCCATGCAGATCTCCTCTAGAGCAGTGATGTTTTGGGGCTGTCGCTGGGCAACATGGACTTTCAACTCCCTCCAAAGATTTTCTATGGGGTTGAGATCTGGAGACTGGCTAGGCCACTCCAGGACCTTGAAATGCATCTTACGAAGCCACTCCTTCGTTGCCCGGGCGGTGTGTTTGGGATCATTGTCATGCTGAAAGACCCAGCCACGTTTCATCTTCAATGCCCTTGCTGATGGAAGGAGGTTTTCACTCAAAATCTCACGATACATGGCCCCATTCATTCTTTCCTTTACACGGATCAGTCGTCCTGGTCCCTTTGCAGAAAAACAGCCCCAAAGCATGATGTTTCCACCCCCATGCTTCACAGTAGGTATGGTGTTCTTTGGATGCAACTCAGCATTCTTTGTCCTCCAAACACGACGAGTTGAGTTTTTACCAAAAAGTTCTATTTTGGTTTCATCTGACCATATGACATTCTCCCAATCCTCTTCTGGATCATCCAAATGCACTCTAACAAACTTCAGACGGGCCTGGACATGTACTGGTTTAAGCAGGGGGACACGTCTAGCACTGCAGGATTTGAGTCCCTGGCGGCGTAGTGTGTTACTGATGGTAGGCTTTGTTACTTTGGTCCCAGCTCTCTGCAGGTCATTCACTAGGTCCCCCCGTGTGGTTCTGGGATTTTTGCTCACCGTTCTTGTGATCATTTTGACCCCACGGGGTGAGATCTTGCGTGGAGCCCCAGATCAAGGGAGATTATCAGTGGTCTTGTATGTCTTCCATTTCCTAATAATTGCTCCCACAGTTGATTTCTTCAAACCAAGCTGCTTACCTATTGCAGATTCAGTCTTCCCAGCCTGGTGCAGGTCTACATTTTTGTTTCTGGTGTCCTTTGACAGCTCTTTGGTCTTGGCCATAGTGGAGTTTGGAGTGTGACTGTTTGAGGTTGTGGACAGGTGTCTTTTATACTGATAACAAGTTCAAACAGGTGCCATTAATACAGGTAACGAGTGGAGGACAGAGGAGCCTCTTAAAGAAGAAGTTACAGGTCTGTGAGAGCCAGAAATCTTTCTTGTTTGTAGGTGACCAAATACTTATTTTCCACCATAATTTGCAAATAAATCCATTAAAAATCCTACAATGTGATTTTCTGGATTTTTTTTTTTTAATATGTCTGTCATAGTTGACGTGTACCTATGATGAAAATTACAGGACTCTCTCATCTTTTTAAGTGGGAGAACTTGCACAATTGGTGGCTGACTAAATACTTTTTTTCCCCACTGTAAGGGTATGTACTGTCTGAAAGTCTGAATTATGCTAAAACAGGTTACAGACCTGACAAGTGAGATATCCTCTTCAACTGGGCCACCCTATAGAGTAAACCTCTCTGAGGGAGGTAGTGAGACCGGGGCTGTGGTGAAGATAGTGCAAACTATAGACCTGAAGGAAGTAGTACAGGTGGAGACGGGGTAAAGAGATCTTAACCTGTGGTTGGAATGGATTCAGTATACGGCAAGAACTATGTCTAAAGAGGACTGTTATGCCTGTGGGACAGCCAAACCAAGGTTAACAACTACTCCGTTCCCCTTGACAGGCTTTAACTCTCTGTCAGGTTTATCCTCCCTGATTAAATTGTTCAAGCCACCTGGGAATGTGGTGAAGGAGTCTTGTAGTAACTTGCACTATCTGTATCCCCCGATAACAAAGTCACCCCGACCTAGGTTGCCTCCGTTTGAAGTGTCAGGGGATTCTTATTATTGTTTTTCTAGGACTAATAATATAGGATACAGGGTAGGACATCTTAGCTCCTGCTCCCACACAGAGAATATCACAACTAAAGAGACCATGACTAATCTCTCCTCTTTGTTGCAGCCAGAGGATTTTAGGAACCAAAACCAGGCCCGTGCTGACATCTGATGGTTGTGTGGTGATAACAGATTGTGAACTCACCTACATATGCAAACAATCAAACGTGTCAGAGACTGGTGAGTTGTCACGTAGAAAGTGTGACCTCCTCCCGGGATCCTTTGATGAAAGGATATATACAGTGGGGAAAAAAAGTATTTAGTCAGCCACCAATTGTGCAAGTTCTCCCACAAAAAAGATGAGAGAGGCCTGTAATTTTCATCATAGGTACACGTCAACTATGACAGACAAAATGAGAAAAGAAAATCCAGATAATCACATTGTAGGATTTTTAATGAATTTATTTGCAAATTATGGTGGAAAATAAGTATTTGGTCAATAACAAAAAGTTTCTCAATACTTTGTTATATACCCCTTGTTGGCAATGACTCAGGTCAAACGTTTTCTGTAAGTCTTCACAAGGTTTTCACACACACTGTTGCTGGTATTTTGGCCCATTCCTCCATGCAGATCTCCTCTAGAGCAGTGATGTTTTGGGGCTGTCGCTGGGCAACACGGACTTTCAACTCCCTCCAAAGATTTTCTATGGGGTTGAGATCTGGAGACTGGCTAGGCCACTCCAGGACCTTGAAATGCTTCTTACGAAGCCACTCCTTCATTGCCCGGGAGGTGTGTTTGGGATCATTGTCATGCTAAAAGACCCAGCCACGTTTCATCTTCAATGCCCTTGCTGATGGAAGGAGGTTTTTTTATGGCAGCATAAAATGAAGAGATAAAGTCCCCTGTAGCTCAGTTGGTAGAGCATGGCACTTGCAACGCCAGGGTTGTGGGTTCGTTTCCCACGGGGGGCCAGTATGAAAATGTATGCACTCACTAACTGTAAGTCGCTCTGGATAAGAGCGTCTGCTAAATGACTAAAATGTAAAATGTAATAAAGTGTTTAGGTCTTTCAACAGGAGATTGTCCACTGGGGTTTGTATTGGGTTCTGTGGGGGGAACAACTTATTGAATTCAATGAAATGTCATACTTGCAGATAGCCCATTTTTATTGGATTTGCTGAAACGATAGCAATGTGTCACCATCAAACATATATGATGTTGACCTTATACCTTTCTGGTACCAGAGGTGGAAAATGCTATCAAAAGTGATCTTGAAAAGGTTGGTGACCACTGGTTTACATGTTGTCAACAATCTAAGCAAACCCTGTCTGTTTTCCGCTATAGTTGTGTTCACGTCGGTTTTGTTGCTAAACAACCAACCCGTCTATCTGTGCTTGAGAGTGCCTCCATCTTTGCAGGAGAGTGCCTCCAACCAGAGCATGTGAGTGGAGTTGAGCCGTTGGAAATCCGGCTCATCGTTTAAGCGATGAATTATTTAGGCTATATTATTTTAATTATTTCAAGGCTATAGCCTACAAAGTACATTGTGAAGCATTTGCGAGTGCAACACAATAGGCTGGTAGGGACATAAAGCTCTCAGCATTTAAACAACATTTCGTTGTATTAAATCATTATAGTCTATAAATTGCACATACAGTGGGGAGAACAAGTATTTGATACACTGCCGATTTTGCAGGTTTTCCTACTTACAAAGCATGTAGAGGTCTGTAATTTTTATCAT
This sequence comes from Coregonus lavaretus, assembly GCF_964263955.1. Classification (NCBI taxonomy): domain Eukaryota; kingdom Metazoa; phylum Chordata; class Actinopteri; order Salmoniformes; family Salmonidae; genus Coregonus; species Coregonus lavaretus. The sequence continues at coordinate 36,590,509 of NC_139993.1, read as the reverse complement.
AGGTACACTTCAACTGTGAGAGACGGAATCTAAAACAAAAATCCAGAAAATCACATTGTTTGATTTTTAAGTAATTAATTTGCATTTTATTGCATGACATAAGTATTTGATCACCTACCAACCAGTAAGAATTCCGGCTCTCACAGACCTGTTCGTTTTTCTTTAAGAAGCCCTCCTGTTCTCCACCAATTACCTGTATTAACTGCACCTGTTTGAACTCGTTACCTGTATAAAAGACACCTGTCCACACACTCAATCAAACAGACTCCAACCTCTCCACAATGGCCAAGACCAGAGAGCTGTGTAAGGACATCAGGGATAAAATTGTAGACCTGCACAAGGCTGGGGTGGGCTACAGGACAATAGGCAAGCAGCTTGGTGAGAAGGCAACAACTGTTGGCGCAATTATTAGAAAATGGAAGAAGTTCAAGATGACGGTCAATCACCCTCGGTCTGGGGCTCCATGCAAGATCTCACCTCATGGGGCATCAATGATCATGAGGAAGGTGAGGGATCAGCCCAGAACTACACGGCAGGACCTGGTCAATGACCTGAAGAGAGCTGGGACCACAGTCTCAAAGAAAACCATTAGTAACACACTACGCCGTCATGGATTAAAATCCTGCAGCGCACGCAAGGTCCCCCTGCTCAAGCCAGCGCATGTCCAGGCCCGTCTGAAGTTTGCCAATGACCATCTGGATGATCCAGAGGAGGAATGGGAGAAGGTCATGTGGTCTGATGAGACAAAAATAGACCTTTTTGGTCTAAACTCCACTCACCGTGTTTGGAGGAAGAAGAAGGATGAGTACAACCCCAAGAACACCATCCCAACCGTGAAGCATGGAGGTGGAAACATCATTCTTTGGGGATGCTTTTCTGCAAAGGGGACAGGACGACTGCACCGTATTGAGGGGAGGATGGATGGCGCCATGTATCGCGAGATCTTGGCCAATAACCTCCTTCCCTCAGTAAGAGCATTGAAGATGGGTCGTGGCTGGGTCTTCCATCATGACAACGACCCGAAACACACAGCCAGGGCAACTAAGGAGTGGCTCCGTAAGAAGCATCTCAAGGTCCTGGAGTGGCCTAGCCAGTCTCCAGACCTGAACCCAATAGAAAATCTTTGGAGGGAGCTGAAAGTCCGTATTGCCCAGCGACAGCCCCGAAACCTGAAGGTTTGTATGGAGGAGTGGGCCAAAATCCCTGCTGCAGTGTGTGCAAACCTGGTCAAGACCTACAGGAAACGCATGATCTCTGTAATTGCAAACAAAGGTTTCTGTACCAAATATTAAGTTCTGCTTTTCTGATGTATCAAATACTTATGTCATGCAATAAAATGCTAATTCATTACTTAAAAATCATACAATGTGATTTTCTGGATTTTTGTTTTAGATTCCGTCTCTCACAGTTGAGGTGTACCTATGATAAAAATTACAGACCTCTACATGCTTTGTAAGTAGGAAAACCTGCAAAATCGGCAGTGTATCAAATACTTGTTCTCCCCACTGTATAGGCTGTGACTTACTTATAATTAAATACAAATTAAACGAAAAATGACTATTAGTGCCTTTTAATTCATTTTTAGAATTCATTTTTAGAAACACGAGTTTGGCCAGTCTGTGGCTTCAGGCTCATGCGATGGTGCCTGGAGAGCAGGCCAGCAGCGGATAATATCCTCTCCACCCTGCAGAGCCACTGGGGATGCTAAACACCCTTTGGCCACTCTTGCCAGGCTGGGCAGAGATGAGGATATTTTTATTTATTTATTTTTTTATAGGTAGTCCTACAGATTTTTAGGCAAAATAACCCAATCAAAACGGAAAGCTCCTTGAACGTGGGAATATGCCAGGCCTATTGGGCCAAAATCAATTATGGCCTACTGTATAGATAATAGAACGAAAATGAACAAAACGTTTAAGAGATCTGATTCTTTGTTTATAAATACTTTGCTACAATGACACACTTAGTTATCTACCCACCTCGTTCCTTTCTTTTAGCATGTACACATAGTAAGTACACCATCATACTTTTGGGATAAGTGTATTTTCAGATTCCACAATGATTATTTAGTTGTGGACACTACATCACCACACTCACTCTCTTGCTCTTGGTCCTCATCTTTGTAAGTCACCTTGATTTAGCACCTGTGTGTTTTATCCGTTTCTTTATGAAAATATTTAGTGAACTCCATGACAGTAGCTAAAGCAAGGGTCTATTAGCAGCACACAAGTAGACTACAAATGCATGCTGGGGAAGGCATGCCATGAGCTCGTGAAGTGAGCGCTACTGGAGCGAAATTGGAGCGGGCGAGAAGGCGACGCTCCAACGTTTGGGAATCTCGCTCCACGCTCTAGTCAAATTGGGCACGCTCTGCTCCTCGCTCCGCATACATACTCTGCCTCCAACTCAGTTGCTCTTCCTGAAAACACGCGATACCGTAAAGTGTTGTGTATTCGCGTACCCAAATTCAGGAGGAAACTGATGAACGGATGACTTCTTTTTGCAAGTGTCGGCTCACTTGATGACAGTAAATTGAGACGTGGGGAGGAGGTGATGGGTTGTGTGAGACACGGTATGTCACCCTGTTCGGTCAGTGAGTAAGCTTCGCCGCAAGAGTTGCTCAGCGGCTAGAGAGGAAGTTTCTTTGTATTTTCACAAAGGTGAAGATACAACAAGTCAGTCAGTGACTCTCAGAGTTCATGTCAATACAAAAACACAGAAGGTGAGTGATGAAGATGCAGCCACTGAAATGCACTTGCAATAATAGTGTTTAACATGATTTTTAAATGACTACCCCATCTCTGTACACAGTGGTTGTATTGAAATAATGTTAGGCCACCTTGATTGAACCTTTGTTCTTATCTGTTGCTAACAACTAGAGCTTTTGACTGAAAATGCATTGGGACAAACAAAAAAACGACATAAGAAGATTTATAAAGTTGATTTCGAGGGTCTTAAAAGACAAATAAGTTGGTCTGTGACTACTCGTCACTGTTAGTCATTTGCATCATAGAGACCCCAACCCCATTCCATTAAGTGCATTTGTGGTGGTTATAGCAGGTACAACTAACCACCAAGTTCTCACACCTACAGTGGGGAAAAAAAGTATTTAGTCAGCCACCAATTGTGCAAGTTCTCCCACTTAAAAAGATGAGAGAGGCCTGTAATTTTCATCATAGGTACACGTCAACTATCACAGACAAAATGAGAAAAGAAAATCCAGATAATCACATTGTAGGATTTTTAATGAATTTATTTGCAAATTATGGTGGAAAATAAGTATTTGGTCAATAACAAAAGTTTCTCAATACTTTGTTATATACCCTTTGTTGGCAATGACACAGGTCAAACGTTTTCTGTAAGTCTTCACAAGGTTTTCACACACTGTTGCTGGTATTTTGGCCCATTCCTCCATGCAGATCTCCTCTAGAGCAGTGATGTTTTGGGGCTGTCGCTGGGCAACACGGACTTTCAACTCCCTCCAAAGATTTTCTATGGGGTTGAGATCTGGAGACTAGCTAGGCCACTCCAGGACCATGAAATGCTTCTTACGAAGCCACTCCTTCGTTGCCCGGGCGGTGTGTTTGTGATCATTGTTATGCTGAAAGACCCAGCCACGTTTCATCTTCAATGCCCTTGCTGATGGAAGGAGGTTTTCACTCAAAATCTCACGATACATGGCCCCATTCATTCTTTCCTTTACACGGATCAGTCGTCCTGGTCCCTTTGCAGAAAAACAGCCCCAAAGCATGATGTTTCCACCCCCATGCTTCACAGTAGGTATGGTGTTCTTTGGATGCAACTCAGCATTCTTTGTCCTCCAAACACGACGAGTTGAGTTTTTACCAAAAAGTTATATTTTGGTTTCATCTGACCATATGGCATTCTCCCAATCCTCTTCTGGATCATCCAAATGCAGTCTAGCAAACTTCAGACGGGCCTGGACATGTACTGGCTTAAGCAGGGGGACACGTCTGGCACTGCAGGATTTGAGTCCCTGGCGGCGTAGTGTGTTACTGATGGTAGGCTTTGTTACTTTGGTCCCAGCTCTCTGCAGGTCATTCACTAGGTCCCCCCGTGTGGTTCTGGGATTTTTGCTCACCGTTCTTGTGATCATTTTGACCCCACGGGGTGAGATCTTGCGTGGAGCCCCAGATCGAGGGAGATTATCAGTGGTCTTGTACGTCTTCCATTTCCTAATAATTGCTCCCACAGTTGATTTCTTCAAACCAAGCTGCTTACCTATTGCAGATTCAGTCTTCCCAGCCTGGTGCAGGTCTACAATTTTGTTTCTGGTGTCCTTTGACAGCTCTTTGGTCTTGGCCATAGTGGAGTTTGGAGTGTGACTGTTTGAGGTTGTGGACAGGTGTTTTTTATACTGATAACAAGTTCAAACAGGTGCCATTAATACAGGTAACGAGTGGAGGACAGAGGAGCCTCTTAAAGAAGAAGTCACAGGTCTGTGAGAGCCAGAAATCTTGCTTGTTTGTAGGTGACCAAATACTTATTTTCCACCATAATTTGCAAATAAATTCATAAAAAATCCTACAATGTGATTTTCTGGAATTTATTTCCTCAATTTGTCTGTCATAGTTGACGTGTACCTATGATGAAAATTACAGGCCTCTCTCATCTTTTTAAGTGGGAGAACTTGCACAATTGGTGGCTGACTAAATACTTTTTTTCCCCACTGTATATTATAAACATAATGTGTCTCTAGTTATGTTGAAATTAATCTCCTTTCATGTCATGTCTGGTATTCTCACCTTCATCTCAACTTCAAGACCACAGTGCTTGCTCTACCAGACAGCCAACAAAACATAACCATTACCCACACAGTAGCCTACACATTGCACGCACACACACACACACACACACACACACACACACACACACACACACACACACACACACTGTTTGTGTGCTAATCAGTAAAGAGTGAACAATTAGAGGATTTTTTTAATTTGAGAAGATAAATTCCATCCATTCCAAAAAGTTAAAAACAATTATAATATTTGCTGCCCATATTGAGCTTTACACACTGTAATTGAATGGGAGTATCTCAGCGCTATAAAACATTTAATCCCCAAGTCCAGCTAATTAAGCATGATTTACAGTAAAGTATGCTATAATATATTTTATCCAGTTAACTTGGACACTAAAGAAGCATGGCAAAACCTGAGAAGCCCAAAACAATTAAAAATCTAACAAATGTCTGTTTTAAGTTGGACATAATGTCTTTGCTGTAACTTTGTTGTCAATGTTACAGCGCTGTGGTTGGTCTGCTCTGTGCTCCTGTGCGGTGTGGTCAGTCAGTCAGATACATAAAGCGGGAGCGGGGGGGAGGCCCTATCTCTGACATCCCTAAGGACAGTAGGAGCTCTGGGGGTCTTCAGCCTCAGCTTGTGCGGTAATGCAGCGCTGGAGGCGGCTGCTGGGACCTGCTGTTCCCCCTCCTCGTCTGAACCCCCTCTCTTAGGGGTGGGCCTCAGCAGGGGAACCCCCGGCCAGGACGATAGGGCAGGGGGGAGAAGCGGGGGCAGGAGAAGGGAGGATGAGTTTGCAGGGTGGAGGACACCGGGCATGTCTAAGAAGTATGGATAGCCCCTTCTGGTTGGTAGAGCATGTGGATGAATCAGGGCAGGGGCAGGTTGCCCAGTCAGGACAGAGGGTTGGTGGTGGTAAGTCGGCAGAGTGGAGGGGTCTCTGTAGCTGGGCCTCCTGCCCCAGTAGACATCCCTGTCCAGGGGCTGGGTTGAGCTGCTGGGTGGTGGGGACTGGGGGCTGTAGGTGTTGGCATGGCGGAGCCGTAGCAGGCTGTTCTGGTGGGCAGCGTAGGCCACAGGGCTCACCAGGCCAAAGTGGAGTTTGAGGGCCAGCAGTTCTGTGTTCAACCGGGCGTTCTCTTCACTCATTGCCACCAGACGGCTCTCCAGCACATAATCGTTCACCCTCCTCTTCTCCCGCGACCGCTTGGCCGCCTCATTGTTCTTGCGACGCTTCTCCCAGTAGGTGGCGTCCTTCTTCTCATTTGGGATAAACTCTCTCTTGCGCCGCAGGCCCTTGGGTGTCAGCTCCCCCTCTAGGTAGGCTATGTGACCGTCCTCCATTTCCTCTATGCTCCCATTTGGAGATAGCGACATGGGCTCCATCTGGTCTCAATATAGAAAGTAGGATGGCTGTTTCTTTGTTGGGCAGGTAAAAGGAACTTCTCATGTACTTCTTTCAGGTTGGTTTCTAGGATGTGAAAAACCTGTGAAGGGCAGGTTTATTATTAGTAAGGTATTTGTAAAATCTTATGAATAGGCTATACATTTCCAAATTTCTGCTATACAGTGTGTCTAAGTGGCTGGGTCACAGATCAGAACATTTATTGATTTCTGTGTTTGACCGTTAAAGCTTTGAATGAAATGCTGTTATAGAGCCACAAAGCCCACTCCTATCCCACTGTCAGCACACTGCCCAGCCCTCAGTCTGTCTTTGAGACCAGACACCTCCACGTCTAGACAAGATTAATAAAGCAATAGTGGAGATGGTGGAAAGGCAGAGGTGGAGGAGTTGTCTGAGGTGTAACCAGCCCCTCTAGTGTGACTAAAATAATCTTAATGTCTGAAAGACTTCCAGAGTGTTCAAGTAAATTGAACTGGTGATTAATATAGTATGTAAGATAGACACAAGGCAGTATGCTTGGCTTGCACTTTAAAATGTTGGAGAGTTGGTATGATAAACTATTACGTGACTAGTCTTTGCTGTGCCATCTCTTATGTCATTCACACGAACAATTTCTAGATTTGACACAGGAACTTCTCTGAACCTGCCTCGTCTTTCAACTTGACTAATCAACTCATATTATTCTCCTAGCTTAGACACTGAATACACATAATTGAGAAAATAGCTGTTTTTGTGGAATTTTAATAATTTGCAAAGTTAAGATATGAGCTACATGTAATTTGTGACATACTGATTCGTGGCATGAATAATCCTGGCTGATAGAGCGGACAAGTCAACTGATTGAGAGTTACAACCACACTCAATCTGCTCGATACAGATCATGCTCGTTTTAGAAACAAGGAAGGTTTTGTTTTCACAATGATGCTCTCTCTCTCTCTCTCTCTCTCTCTCTCTCTCTCTCTCTCTCTCTCATTCTCTATTTTTCTCTCTCTCTCACATTCACATACACTGTCACGTGTCCACCCCCAGCTACATTTTGCCTGCAGTTTGCCCACCGCTTGCTCCATATCTTCTACCTCCCTTTCATTTTCTGGCCCTCGCCCCTCACATGCAGTATGAGATGAGAGGGGGGTCAGTTATGAGCGACAGTGCATGGGCCCTAACCGCAGCACAATACGTACAAACAGGAACATAGATGAAAAAGCACTACAATGGAGCCCTGCTCATCTGTTTCTTTGCAGGGGAGGGTGAGTGGGTGGGTGAGTGGGTGGGTTTGGTGGGAAGCTGTGCAGGAAGAACAAAGCTATGTTAGATTTGCTTAACCACAGCTATGAGACTACGCGGCCTGGTTGTGTAGTGTGTGAAGTGAATGCACAGATGCACTCTCTCACACACGTATGCAGAAACATCAGATTTAGATTCTTAATCAATCTGGGAACATCTGAAACAGAATTCCAAAAGTCACATGTTATCAAGCTATTATTTATTTTTATCGAATACTATTTTTGCCAGTGTAAAGGCACTCCTGAACCATTACATGCTTATTAATGACACGACTTCCTCCGAAGCTGCCTCCCCTCCTTGTTCGGGCAGACCTCTCCAGGCGTTGGACGACCTGAAGAACCCGATCCATCGCTTCTCCCAAGCTGGCTAGCATCGTTGAATGCTCCTGGACCTGTGCCACAACTCCAGGCATGCGCTCCTCTCCCGCTGACTCGGGTGGATGATTCTGTGAGAGTGTGATTTGAAGGAGTCAGGCGCAGGAGGGTAAATCACAGAATACAGAGTTTATTCCGTAGTACACGGTTACGCTGGATAGCGTCTAGCCACTGCCGCTCCATATCTCATCATTCCATTTGTCTTGTCTTGTCAATTACACACACCTGTTCATATACCCCTAATTAGTATGTGTTTAAGTGTTTCCTTCTGCCCCCTTGTCCTTGTGGGTGATTGTTGCATGTGAGATGAGTGTAGCTCGGTGGAGCTACCTGTACTTTGTATAGCCGGGGTATATTTTTCCTGTGTGCCTGTATTTGTTCCAGTGCGCCTGTTTTGCGCACTGGACTGTTGACGCTATCCAGCGTAACCGTGTACTACGGAATAAACTCTGTATTCTGTGATTTACCCTCCTTCAAATCACACTCTCACAGAATCACCCACCCGAGTCAGCGGGAGAGGAGCGCATGCCTGGAGTCGTGGCACAGGTCCAGGAGCATTCAACGATGCTAGCCAGCTTGGGAGAAGCGATGGATCGGGTTCTTCAGGTCGTCCAACGCCTGGAGAGGAGAGAACCCGATCTGTCGAGACTAGCTGGGCGACCGGATCCAGCCACCCACACTCCAGCACCTAGAGGGATCCATATATCCCGACCACGGGAGTTCAACGGGACAGCTGCTCTCTGTCAGGGATTCCTCCTCCAACTCTAGCTTTATTATTCCTCCATCAGCCCGGCCCCATCGGAGCGGGAGAAGGTGTCTGCCCTCGTCTCCTTCCTCTCGGGGAAAGCCCTGGAGTGGGCCAACGCGGTCTGGAACGAAGGATGAGCCACGTTGGACAACTACGGGGAGTTTGCTCGCCTCTTTCGGGCTGTCGTCAATCACCCGCCTGAGGGTCGAGAGGCGGGCGAGTGGCTGGTCCACCTGAGGCAGGAGACGAGGACTGCGCAGGACTTCACCTTGGAGTTCCGGACTCTAGCAGCTGGGTCCGGGTGGAACGAGCGGGCTCTCATCGACCACTTCTGGTGCCATCTGCGGGAGGACGTCCGAAGGGAGCTAGCCTGCCCGGACACCATGTTGTCCTTCACGCAACTGGTGGACATGGCCATCCGCTTGGACATCCTGCTGGCGGGCAGAGGTCGTCCGTGAGGGGGTCTGCCCGTTCCAACCCGGCCCGACTCGGAACCGAGCTGATGGAGCTGGGTGGAGCGGCGATCAGAAAGAACGGAGGATGACAGCACCAGTGTCACTCTGTTGGCACGAAGGGACATTACACCGCACAACGTCGTCAGCGTTCCTTTGGGTCTGGAGATGGCAGGAAGGGCACTCTCGCATCACCCCAGGTATCGAACAACGACACTCGTTCAGAGCCCTCTGCTGCGCACTGTACCCTACACATCTACTTTCCTGATCACATGGTAGTTCCCCAGTTTAAGGCGCTAGTCGATTCAGGCGCAGCTGGGATTTTAATGGACAGGGCATTCTCACACAGTCTAAGCATTTCATTCGTTCCCCTATCCATTCCACTCCCCATCAGAGCACTTGATAGTCGACCATTAGGGTCCGGGTTTGTTAGGGAAGTTACAGCACCAGTCACCATGATTACCCACGAGCAAGTCACTTTATTTATTATTGAGTCTCTTGCTTTCCCTGTGGTATTAGGTATCCCTTGGTTAGCACTCCACAACCCCACCGTCTCATGGCCGCAGAGGGTTCTCTAGGGGTGGTCGCGAGAGTGTCAGGGTAGGTGTCTAGGTGTTTCCGTTGGTGCAACCATGGTGGAAAGTCCAGAAAGTACCTCCACCATGCGCATTCCCCCCGAATACCTCGATTTTGGCGCACGCGTTTTCCAAAACGCAGGTGACTAAGTTACCACCTCATCGGGAGGGGGATTGCGCGATAAACCTCCGGGTAGACGCTGTGCCTCCCAGGAGTCATGTGTATCCCCTGTCACAGGCTGAAACGGAGGCCAGGGATTTATACGTCCCTCCACTTCGCCCGCCTCCACGATTTTCTTTTTGTGAAGAAGAAAGACGGCGGTCTACGCCCTTGCATTGACTATCGATCACTGAACAAGAAAACAATACGATTTATTTATCCTCTCCCCCTCATTCCTTCAGTGACCGAGTCAATGCATGGGGCGCGCTTCTTCACCAAATTAGATCTCCGGAGTGTGTACAACCTGGTGCGTGTCTGAGAGGGGGATGAGTGGAAGACAGCATTCAGCACAACCACAGGGAATTATGAAAACCTGGTGATGCCCTACGGTTTGATGAATGCTCCATCTGTCTTCCAGTCCTTTGTGAACGAGGTGTTTCGGGACATGCTTGGTCGCGGTGTAGTGGTCTACATCGATGACATTCTGGTGTATTCCACTACGCGCGCCGAGCATGTGTCCCTGGTTCGCAAAGTGCTGGCCCGACTGTTGGAAAATGACCTTTATGCCAAGGCAGAGAAGTGTCTGTTTTTCCAGCAGTCTGTCTCCTTCCTCTGATACCGCATTACCACCTCAGGTGTGGAGATGGAGGGAGATCGTATTTCAGCCATGCGTAATTGGCCGACTCCAACCACGGTTAAGGAGGTGCAGCGCTTTCTTGGCTTCACCAATTACTATCGGAGGTTTATCCGGGGCTTTGGCAAGGTCGCAGCTCCCATTACATCTCTGTTGAAGGGTGGGCCGTCCCGGCTCCACTGGTCTGCTGAGGCTGACAGGGCCTTCAGTAACCTGAGGGGTCTGTTCACCTCAGCCCCGGTACTGGCCCACCCCGATCCATCACTACCGTTCGTAGTGGAGGTGGATGCATCCGAGGTAGGATAGGCGCTGTCCTATCTCAACGCTCGGGCACGCCACCCAAGCTCCGCCCCTGTGCCTTCTTCTCTAAGAAGCTCAGCCCGGCGGAGCAGAACTACGACGTTGGTGATCGGGATAGTTGGCTGTTGTCCGAGCCCTGACCGTGTGGAGGCATTGGCTCGAAGGGGCGAAACATCCTTTCCTCATCTGGACGGACCACCGTAACCTGGAGTACATCCGGGCAGCGAGGAGGCTGAATCCTCGCCAGGCTAGATGGGCCCTATTCTTCACTCGGTTTGATTTCACACTATCATACATTCTGGGTATGAAGAACGTGAAGGCAGACGCATTGTTACGGCTGTATGACACAGAGGAGAGGCCCAGAGACAACACCCCCATACTCCCAGTGGCGCCGGTAGTATGGGCGATGGACGCGGATTTTAGAGCAGGCGTTACGCACAAAGCCATCTCCACCTCAGTGTCCAGCTGGGCTGCAGTACGTGCCTGCTCTTATCCGTGATAGTCTGATCTACTGGGCACACACGTCACCCTCCTCTGGTCACGCAGTAATTGGTCGTACAGTGAGCTGCCTGACCTGAAAGTACTGGTGACCTACCTTGGCTGAGGACGTGAGGGTGTATGTCTCCTCCTGCTCGGTGTGCGCCCAGAGTAAGGCACGTAGGCACCTCCCAGCGGGTAAGTTACAATCTTTACCAGTTCCACAACAACAATGGTCTCACCTGAGTGTTGATTTCCTTACCGATCTTCCCCTCTCCCAAGGTAACACCACCATCCTGTCGTTGTGGACCGCTTTTCCAAGGCCTGCCGCCTCCTTCCTCTGCCTGGTCTACCCACTGCCCTGCAAACTGCGGAGGCCCTGTTTACACACGTCTTCCGGCACTACGGGGTACCAGAGGATATAGTGTCTGACCGAGGTCCCCAGTTCACATCCAAGGTCTGGAAGGCGTTCATGGAACGTCTGGGGGTCTCGGTCAGCCTGACCTCTGGTTTCCACCCCGAGTCTAATGGGCAGGTGGAACGGGTAAATCAGGATGTGGGTAGGTTCCTGCGGTCCTACTGCCAGGACCGGCCGGGGGAGTGGTCGGTGTTCTTGCCATGGGCCGAATATGCCCAGAACTCTCTCCGTCACTCCTCCACTAACCTAACGCCATTCCAATGTGTTTTAGGTTACCAACTGGTTCTGGCACCGTGGCACCAGAGCCAGACCGAGGCTCCTGCGGTGGATGACTGGTTTCGGCGCGCAGAGGAGACATGGGACGCTGCCCACATCCACCTTCAACGCGCCGTGCGTCGTCAGAAGGCCAACGCTGACTGCCACCGCAGTGAGGCCCCGGTCTTCGTACCAGGTGATCGGGTCTGGCTCTCGACCCGGAATCTGCCCCTCCGCCTGCCCTGCCGGAAGCTGAGCCCGCGGTTTGTGGGGCCGTTCAAAGTCCTGAGGAGAATCAATGAGATTACCTATAAGTTATTACTCCCCCATGATTACAGTATTAACCCCTCGTTTCATGTGTCTCTCCTCAGGCCAGTGGTGGCTGGTCCGCTCTAGGAGTCTGAGGTGCGGGAGGTCCCTCCGCCTCTTCTGGACATCGAGGGGGCCCCGGCGTACTCCGTCCGTTCCATCCTGGATTCGAGGCGTCGGGTGGGGGGCCTTCAATACCTCGTGGAGTGGGAGGGGTACGGTCCGGAGGAACGGTGCTGGGTCCCGGTGAGGGATATCCTCTATCCCTCCCTGTTGCGGAATTTCCACCGTCGCCATGCGGCTCGTCCTGCTCCGGGTCCTCCTGGCCGTCCCCGAGGCCGGGGTCGGCGCGCTGCTGGAGCTGCACGTCAAGGAGGGGGGTACTGTCACGACTTCCTCCGAAGCTGCCTCCCCTTGTTCGGGCAGGCTTCGGCGTTCGTCGTCAACGGCCTTCTAGCCACTGCCGCTCCATATCTCATCATTCCATTTGTCTTGTCTTGTCAATTACACACACCTGGTTCATATTCCCCTCATTAGTATGTGTTTAAGTGTTCCCTCTGCCCCCTTGTCCTTGTGGGTGATTGTTGCATGTGAGATGAGTGTAGCTCGGTAGAGCTACCTGTACTTTGTATTGCCGGGGTATATTTTCCCTGTGTGCCTGTTTTTGTTCCAGTGCGCACTGGACTGTTACATTTACATTTTAGTCATTTAGCAGACGCTCTTATCCAGAGCGACTTACAGGAGCTATCCAGCGTAACTGTGTACTACGGAATAAACTCTGTATTCTGTGATTTACCCTCCTGCGCCTGACTCCTTCAAATCACATGAGAGCACCATGTCCCAATGTGAACTCTGATCTGTCTGGATGTCAGTGTTATGCAGCTCAATAGTTTGATTGGTTGGTTTGGATTACAATGCTGGCTGCTGTTTGATGTCGTTTGTCCACCATGTTTCCCTACAGCAGAGAGAGCTGAGACAATTCTGTACCAGCTGTCAGTCCCATGATGCCAGCAGCATAGCCACCAGACCAACATAATAACTACTAGAATCATCTGAAGGAGACCAGATGAATGTAGCTCCATAGGCTGAAGTAGTTATAGACAGGGTTAGTGGGGACAAGCTAAGGTCCTATAGTGGTGTGTTGCAATTGAGATAAGTGTATGTCTGAAATAGAGAAAAACAGCGAAAAATACACTAGAGATTTACACTACATTACTAGCCAGATATCTAACATAAAACCAACAATGATGTCATTTGAGGTTAGTGTGATGATTTTAGTCATAAGACTTTGAGATGTGAGGCCTTGAGGGAAAGGCTTGTGTTAAATTTCATATGGCCTCTTTACTGCACTCTGGACCCACTCCAATTCACACACACTGACCTTTCCCTTTTTTGCTCTTATCCCACACGACAGAAGGAACACCTACGTGAGAATGCTGTTCAATGACTGCAGCTCAGCGTTCAACACCATAGTGCCCTCCAAGCTCATGGCTAAGTACCCGGTAAAGTCTACACCAGTTGTATTCGGCGCATGTGACAAATAACATTTGATTTGATTTGAGGACCCTGGGATTAAACATTTTCCTCTGCAACTCTATCCTGGACTTCCTGACGGTCCGCCCCCAGGTGGTGAGGGTAGGCAACAACACATCCACCACGCTGACCCTCAACACGGGGGCCCCCCAGGGGTACATGTTTAGTCCCTTCCTGTACTCCCTATTCACCCACGACTCCAACACCATCATTAAGTTTGCCGACGACACAACGGTGGTAGGCCTGATCACTGACGACAATGAGACAGCCTACAGGGAGGAGGTCAGAGACCTGGCATGGTGTTGCCAGCACAACAACCTCTCCCTCAACGTCAGCAAGACAAAGGAGCTGATCGTGGACTACAGGAAACGGATGGCCAAGCACGCCCCCATTCACATCGACAGGGCTGTAGTGGAGCGGGTCCACATCACTGAGGACCTATCATGGTCCAAACACACCAACACAGTCCCCTCAGGAGGCTGAAAAGATTTAGCATGGGCCCTCAGATCCTCAAAAAGTTATACAGCTGCACCATTGAGAGCATTTTGACTGGCTGCATCACCGCTTGGTATGACAACTGCTTGGGATCCAACCGCAAGGCGCTACAGAGGGTAGTATGTACAGCCCAGTACATCACTGGGTTCAAGCTTCCTGCCATCCAGGACCTCTATACAAGGCAGTGTCAGGGCCCTACAAATTGTCAAAGACTCCAACCACCCAAGTCATAGACTGTTCTCTCTGCTACCGCACGGCAAGCGGTACAGGAGCACCAAGGCTGGGACCATAGGGCTCCTGAACAGCCTTAAGACTGCTGAACAGTTAATAAAATGGCTACCCGGACTATTTGCATTGAACCCCTTTTTTTGTTGCACTAACTCTCTTGCACTGGCTCTATGCACACTCACTGGACTTTACCCACATACTCACACATACTACACTGACACTCGAACATACACATACAGTGCCTTCAGAAAGTATACACACATCTTGTCTTTTTCAAAATGTTGTTGTGTTACAGCCTGAATTTAAAATGGATATAAAAATATATATATATGTCACTGGCCTACACACAATACTCCATAATGTCAAAGAGGAATTATGTTTTTAGACATTTTTACAATTTAATAAAAAAATGAAAAGCTGAAATGCCATGAGTCAATAAGTATTCAACCCCTTTGTTATGATATGCCTAAATAAGTTCAGGAGTAAAAATGTGCCTAACAAGTCACAAAATAAGTTGCATGGACTCACTCTGTGTGCAATAATAGTGTTTAACTTGATTTTTGACTGTCTACCTCATCTCTGTACCCCATGTATACAATTATCGGTAAGGTCCCTCAGTCGAGCAATGAATTTCAAACACAGATTCAACCACAAAGACCAGGGAGGATTTCCAATGCTTCGCAAAGAAGGGCACCTATTGGTAGATGGGTAAAAAGTTCAAATGCTGTAAACATCCCAGAAATGACTGTGTACTTGGGTGAGACTACTTACTCATATATTTTATCAAAGTCTGATCACAATCACAACTGTGCATAATACAGTGTGTCCATCCTAAACTGGTGTAATTACACTGGCAGCTACAGTATCTGAAGATAACTAATGAAATGAGAATGATTACAGATGCTATCGCACAGGTATCATTATCTAGATTTATAAGATATCCTGTGTTTGATGAGCATCCTGACCGGTTGCATCACCGCCTGGTATGGCAACTGCTCGGCATCTGACCGTAAGGCGCTACAGAGGGTAGTGCATACTGCCCAGTACATCACTGGGGCCAAGCTTCCTGCCATCCAGGACCTATATACTAGGCAGTTTCAGAGGACAGCCCAAAAAATTGTCAAAGAGTCCAGTCAGCCAAGTCATAGACTGTTCTCTCTGCTACCACACGGCAAGAGGCACCGGAGCGTCAAGTCTAGGACCAAAAGGCTCCTTAACAGCTTCTACCCCCAAGCCATAAGACTGCTGAACAATTAATCAAATGGCCACCCGGACTATTTACATTGACCCCCCCCCCCATTTGTTTTTACACTGCTGCTACCCGCTGTCTATTATCTATGTATAGTCACTTTACCCCTACCTACATGTACAAATTACCTCGACTAACCTGTACCCCCTGTATATAGTTTGATTTGATTTGATAACATGGCTCTCTCTGGGCACTTTTGATATTTGGTCTGTTGCGCCGAACCATGTATTTTTAAGCTAAAAACAACGTCTGTGTGTTTTACAAAATTCCCCAAAGGTTATCATGTCAGACCCTTTCAGGGTTGTCAAGATACCAGTATCATGATACTCAGAAGTATCATGGTAAGCAAATGAAAACATGAAGCGAACAACATTTCTTGAGGATAACCGTTGTAATATTGGAAATTAACAAACAGCCTTATGTTGGCATTCAGAGTCACATGTTTTAATTTTCCATGCTATAGCACACAATATTAGGATTAAAGCAAGTTTTTAAAGAGTGAAGTCTGCTTCGTGTTTTCCTTTTTGCCACATAACATAGCTATTATAGCTTCTTATAATGTTACCTCGACTTATCGTGAAATGTCCTGCAAGTTCTCTTTTTTATTAATACTTTGCGAGCAGTCTGTCTGTCCTTCTATTAGATTCATTATGTAGATCTTTGGATAGTCTGAAGCAATTTTGCAACAACAATTCAATATTATGATTACTAACAATATTGAAAAGGAGCATGTTGCATATGCAAGAACCCCAGAAAATACAACTTTATGATAAAAACGTTTCTTCTTCAAGTTCACAGTAGACCAACTTTGTTGCGCGTTGCTGCTATACTTATTCTTTGAAGTGGCAGTCAGAGTGAAGGGCATCAAAATGTACCCACAGACTGAGATGAGAGACAGAGAGTAGAGCTCTGCCTTGTGGTGGAAGTACATGCACCTAGAAGTTAAAAATACGATGTCTGCCCAATCCCCTGCACTATATATACTGTAGGTGGACCTCTGTCGAAGGCTTGTGGGCAAATTTCTCAAGGTTTCCCTTGCTGTTTTGCCTTCTCTTTACATTCTTGTACGACTAGCTAGAAAAATTGCAGACCAAGATAATTTACGCCTCTTCTTCATCAATTCATAACTAGAAGCAACCAATCTACTTATGGAGTGTACAACCATATCCAGACCATTTTAAACCTAATTGACATTGCTACAGTATTCCATGGGGTGCTGCATATTTAGAGCCAGGTGCTAGAGTTGCTTGTTGCTAAAGTTGCTGGAGGTAAAGCAGTGCCGTGGCCTAAATTGGTACAAACTGGAAAAACTTGCCCCAACGATGAGTTGGAGAACATTTGTCAGGGGTCAAGGGAAGAGGCCTAGCAAGTGGAGAGCAGTGCTGCTGTGTACAGTGTTAGTGATTATGGAGTCTAGGGCAGCAAAGGACTGCAGCAGAGAGTGTTGCTCAGCTTCCTGAACAGTCCTCTCCAGAGACGAAACCCTCACTGCTAGAGTTACTGCACCTGCTGCTTATTGACAAGCTAATTATAGACACTGCTTTTTAGTAAGGAACTTTTAAACTTCTTATTTTGACACCTCTCCGTTTTTACAGCAGCAGTCGCAGCACAAGTTGGTCTGTTGTTGTTTCCTTCCTTGCTTTGTGAAGTACTTGAGTCTCTCTCCCTGGTACCTAATAGGAAACCATTGGTTAACCTCCTGACTTTTACAGTTAATGTTTTCGGCGATCTGTCATGGCGGCAATAATAAAAAATGGATGTGCAGTACCTCTTAAATTCTCCGGAGAATATTGCCTTTACCACAAGCATGCCTTTTCAGTTAACGCATACATTCCTTGAAAGATAACATATCAAATTAGTTAGTGATGTACTGTAGCAGCTTTCTTGCATTTTATGTGTCTAGAGTCTATAGGAAAATTACTTTTTATTAAACACTTTTTTTTGTAAAAGTACTTTACTAATACTTTTATTAACGCTTTTTAATTTGCTCGTCGACAGAAGAAGAACAGCAAAAATACCCATTATTCATTTTCTGGTTGTTCTACCGTCTACACGTAGAGCCAGACTAACTAAGCCTATGTAACTCTGCAAATGTTGTACTGTTTTTAACAGGGAATAAAATACCAAAATAAATGATTACTTGAAGATAATATTATCTGCTGATATGTCAAATTTTCACCCTCTTATATAGAACAATAATCGGTCACTTAAAAACATTTGTTATTGCTGTAATCACGTTTATTATGTAAACTTGGAAAGGTCTTATGGTCCTACACAGGCTTACGAACATTTCACATTTCTCATAGATATCACTTATACAATACTAATGCCCAAAATAGCATTGTTGTATTGCTTTTTGTAGGTTGCACAAAGTATTCTAAATAAGGTAAAGAAAGTTGTTAATTTGTTTCAAGAACTAGCTCCTATCCAGTCTAAAGTTGTATAAAATGTGCCATCTTTTTTTAATAGGGAAGTCACCTCATTTAAAATATACCCAGATCTGAGAAACCATGTCTAAAATAGACTTGCTATGATAACACCTCCCTAAAGTCTGAAAACCAGAATAATGTAAGTTAAGACTAACTTTTCAGTTCTGAAAATATTAGTCACAATTTCAAGAGCGTAGTATTATTCTCTGATTAATGCTCCAAGTTGAGACTTGAGAGTGACAGCGGTAAGTCAGTTATCAGTCCACAGTGCATGGGTAAGAAAAATAACATATTGTACCCATTAACTCTTGGCTATACCACACTCTCTGTAGCTATATATGTCATATGTATAAGGAACTTTAATTTAGACCTTGTCTGTCCACCACAGAGTTGAGTGAAAATGTTGTGAAAATGAACACAGGACCTTACCTTCTGCTGCTGGCAACTATATTCCAGTGAGTCGACCGCTGACGCAATGTGACAATGACCTCAATCAAAGTTTCACTGCCTGCCCATTGTGTCTCTGTGAGCAACATACGGCAACTTACAGAACTGTATACTCATCCTTCCCTATCTCACCTGAAGTTCACCTACGGTAAAGTGGCTTTGTCACAGACCACCAGAATGTGACCTCACACTCAACCTTTTTTTTCTCTCTTAGCATATTAAGTCTGTCTGTCTGTCAGTCCACCCCCGCTCCACCTAGCCTAGCCCACCCCTTCTTTTCTGTGTGTCTGTATCCCCCTCAGTCCCCCTCAACGTGGTGGTCGTGGCTTACCTATGTCATTACATTTAACATTTACATTTAAGTCATTTAGCAGACGCTCTTATCCAGAGCAACTTACAGTTAGTGAGTGCATACATTTTTTTTTTCATACTGGCCCCCCGTGGGAAACGAACCCACAACCCTGGCGTTGCAAACGCCATGCTCTACCAACTGAGCGACATCCCTGCCGGCCATTCCCTCCCCTACCCTGGACTATCTGGGAGATGTGTTTGAGCAGAGGAAGGCTGGAAGTGTCAGCTAGTAGATCTGATACCTGGCTTACCATGTCCTTCCCTGACCCCTCAAATATTTTTTCTCTCTTTCTAGCCCCTTACCTATCACTCTGTATTCTATGTTGTGATAAAGCAATTTACTTAAAGATGCAAAAAGTCCCTCATATGACCACAAGTTTCCGACAAGTTTCAATTACATTTCTGTCCTTTGTCATGCTAGGGGTGACATTTCTTTTTCCACTGGGGTAAACACTGGAAAGTGGAATCCTGTGAAAACTTTGTATAGCTTTATTATAAAGAATTATGTAGCAAATATGAGGTCAAGAATATCCCAGCTAAGATCGGGAAATTCCAGTGCAATGGCAAAATAACAAAGTCCTACTGTGTCACCAAATGTTTTAATTATCCAGCATCAACAGTTAGGCTACATTTGTTCACAACTGTCATGATCTTTCTAGTTTGTTAATAACTAATTAATAATTACTTCTTGCAATTTGACATACAGTTTTGGGGGGGGGTTAACCTGTATGATTTGGAAGATTTTGACAAACAATACTTTATTGACCAAGCATGTTATGACTGAGATTCCATTTAATGTAGTACAGTACTCCATCTAGTGGCTTATCATAGAAACAAGTCTTGCATTTTTTGAGAAGGGTCTATCTGCAGGCGGTAGGCCTACTGTTACAAGCAGCCTCAATGGCAGTGGGCATGGCATGTAGACGTTTCATGTGAGGCATTCCTTGTAGTAACTGCAGTCCGCAGATAGACATTATTGCATGGATTGCCATAGATTGTACTGTGTTGTGCAGTACAGTGCTGTACTGAAGTGCCTTCTGCTGGATGCCTAGTAAGGGTTTATACATGAAGAATAGTGCGTTTTCCTGACTCAGGTCAAGCCTAGTCCTGTACTAAAAAGCACTTTCAATTAAGAATACCCAATTGGCATGCTTTTTAATGCAGCAGTAGGCTTCATCTGGGTTCCGGGAAACCAGCCCATAGAATGTGGCCAGAGAAATTCAACTATTCCGAGACCTATGGAGACATCGATAGACTCCCGAGTGGCGCAGTGGTCTAAGGCACTGCATCACAGTGCTAGCTGTGCCACTAGAGATCCTGGTTCGGATCCAGTCTCTGTTGTAGCCGGCCGCGACTGGGAGACCCATGGGGCGGCGCACAATTGGCCCAGGGTAGGGGAGGGAATGGCCGGCAGGGATGTAGCTCAGTAGAGCATGGTGTTTGCAACGCCAGGGTTGTGGGTTTGATTCCCACGGGGGGCCAGTATGAAAAATATAAAATAATGTATGCACTAACTGTAAGTCGCTCTGGATAAGAGCGTCTGCTAAATGATTAAAATGTAAATCTAGTCAACTCTGAATTTTCTTTCCGTTGAATGAGGACCATGCTTCAAGGGTTCATTAGTTATCCAATTAGTTCTCCAATATGATCTTGTTTTCTTACTATTACTAGTAGTCGTTTTGTTACTATACCTGTTACTATACTCATTTTGTAGTTACTGTGCACTAAATGGCGTTAGTTTGGTTATAATTGTAGTTATAGTTATACGTTAAACTATTTACAGCCATAGCAGTAGGCAGAAGGTGATGATGGGAACCCATATCTTATATTGAATGAGTGATGTTCTCACACTTTAGCAAGAGTGTGAAGGGCCTCAGTCAAAAATTAGATGTGCTCAAAAGAGTCTGGTGTTAAGAGAGGTGTCCATACTGTCACCATTAAGCACCAATGGTTTCACACCCCAAAACAGCATGGCAATTACACTCCTCTCATGAGCTCTCCTCACCCACATAATAATATGCCATTTAGCAGACGCTTTTATCCAAAGCGACTCACAGTCATGCGTGCATACATTTTTGTGTATGGGTGGCCCCAGGGATCGAACCCACTACCTTTGCGTTACAAGCGCCGTGCTCTACCAGCTGAGCTACAGAGGACCACACGAAATAGAGTTCACATATGGCTGGTATTAATAACTCAAATAGAAGTATTGTATTTTGTTATTTGAGAATAAGTAGGCTACTGTACAGTTAGAAGTAGGCTACTGTAGGAATCTGGTGTTCTAGAATCACTTGCTATTGTCTTGGCTAGTCTGATCTCATAGACTAAACGTAACATAGTAAATGTAAATCCGTTGCGCTCAAATTAGTATTCAAATCAAATCAAATCAAATTTTATTAGCCACATGCGCCGAATACAACAGGTGCAGACATTACAGTGAAATGCTTACTTACAGCCCTTAACCAACAGTGCATTTATTTTTAACAAAAAAGTAAAAATAAAACAACAACAAAAAAAGTGTTGAGAAAAAAAGAGCAGAAGTAAAATAAAATAATATAATATGCCATTTAGCAGACGCTTTTATCCAAAGCGACTTACAGTCATGCGTGCATACATTTTTTCGAACCCACTACCTTGGCGTTACAAGCGCCGTGCTCTACCAGCTGAGCTACATATAGCCTCCCTAACAGTAGGGAGGCTATATATACAGGGGGGTACCGGTGCAGAGTCAATGTGCGGGGGCACCGGCTAGTTGAGGTAGTTGAAGTAATATGTACATGTGGGTAGAGTTAAAGTGGCTCTGTTAAAGTGACTGTATGATACGTTTGGTATGGTTACATAAGGCAAAAACGAAAGTAGGGTGATTGGTCGGGGTGGAGGGGTGGGTGTATAACGTGAATGTCACGCAACCCAAAGGTTGCGAGTTCAAATCTCATCACAGACAACTTTGGCAAGCTAATTAACAACTTTTCAACTACTTACCACTTTGCAACTACTTAGGGTTAGGGGAAGGGTTAGATAAAAGGGTTAGGGTTAGGGGAAGGGTTACCTATCATGCTAACTCTAACCCTTCCCCTAACCTTAACCCTTTAACCTAACTCCTAAACGTAACCCTAACCCTAACCCCTAGCTAATGTTGGCCAGCTAGCTAACGTTAGCCACCTAGCTAGAATTCGTAACATACCATACATTTTGCAAATTCGTAACATATTGTACGTTTTGCATATTCGTAACATATAATAAGAATTGTAATAGTCGGTGATGGACAATCACAAATACATACCATACGAAACATAACATATCATACTAAATGGAGTGTCTGGGATTTACCTACAGAATAATACAAAATGCTCTGAGACCAGGTTGCAGCCAGCCAGCCAGCCAGTAACCAGCCAGCCATTCTAAGGCATATCAGTATGTGAATTCGAAAAACGGCCGCTTTTCCACAATAATGCATTCGGAAAGTATTCAGACCCCTTGACTTTTTCCACATTTTGTTAGGTTATAGCCTTATTCTAAAATTGATTAAACTGCCCCCCCCCCTCATCAATCTACACACAATACACCATAATGACGACGCGAAAACAGGTTTTTAGTCATTTTTGTTTTATTTAATCAATTTAGAATAAGGCTGTAACGTAATTTTTTGGGGGGAAAAGTCAAGGGGTCTGAATACTTTCCGAAGGCACAGTATGTCTAACTTTCTGCAATGTGCAATAGTTGGCAATAAGCAACTTCACTGTGTGGGGATAGAGGGGATTACCACCCATCAACCAAAAAGAGCACCTAGTTTCAGTGAAGCCTTCTTCGATGCTTCACACCGCAGAAAAACTGCTATTTGAACAGTACAATTCCTATACTTGTTCAAACCAATATTGCTCATCTCCGTTTGTAGCTGTCAAAGCATTTTAAATCCATAGTTTCAGAGTGCGTTTTAGAAGGTCGATTGTCGTGTTAGTTTTTCTAATTCTTGCCATTAGTCTAATAAAGAAATTGTGTTTGTGTACAATGTCCAACTAACAGAACAAAGCGAGCTGTTGAATTAAAAGCGATTGAAAATGTTTCTTTGATTGCTTTAAATTCAATTTGAGAACGACAAAAATATTTTCTGCTCTTAGAAAAAGTTTTTTTTGTAAATTCCATTGGTGTTAAAAATGCAACATTTAATTGGGGGGAAATGCAGAAGGTCTAAAATTGATTCGGAGAGTACGACCCTGCCTTACACAGGAAGCGGCACAGGTCCTAATCCAGGCACTTGTCATCTGCCGTCTGGATTACTGCAACTCGCTGTTGGCTGGGCTCCCTTCCTGTGCCATTAAACCCCTACAACTCATCCAGAATGCCGCAGCCCGTCTGGTGTTCAACCTTCCCAAGTTCTCTCACGTCACCCCGCTCCTCCGCACACTCCACTGGCTTCCAGTTGAAGCTCGCATCTGCTACAAGACCATGGTGCTTGCCTACGGAGCTGTGAGGGGAACGGCACCTCCGTACCTTCAGGCTCTGATCAGTCCCTACACCCAAACCAGGGCACAGCGTTCATCCACCTCTGGCCTGCTGGCTCCCCTACCTCTGCGGAAGCATAGTTCCCGCTCAGCCCAATCAAAACTGTTCGCTGCTCTGGCACCCCAATGGTGGAACAAGCTCCTGGAATACCTGGGATAGGTTAAAGTAATCCTTCTACCACCCCCCCCCCCCCCCCCCCCCCCCCCGAAAAAAAAAAAACTTTGTAAAGTGGTTATCCCACTGGCTATAAGGTGAATGCACCTATTTGTAAGTCGCTCTGGATAAGAGCGTCTGCTAAATGACGTAAATGTAAATGTAAATGTAATGTCTATTTTAACCCTGAATAATTGAATATTCACTGTAATTGTAAAAGTTGTTGAACCAGTTTTATTGCTGTGTCATTAGAAAAAGAACACTTGTATTAGATATACAGCAGAATAAGAAGAGGACATTCTATGGAGCCCCATCTTGTGCTCCATAGAATACAGCCTACTTATTTGTTGTCCTAAATATAAAATATAAAAACCTACCTGCAAAGGATAAGACATATTTTTTAAGATAGGCAAAAGGTCAAGAGGTCTAATTTCTACCATTTATCTTCAATAACCTATTCAACTAAATACAAGTTAACCATATGATGTAGTTTGTCATATGTTTTGACTCCGGATACATTTGTATTTAGTTAATCATTTAAAAAGTTAAAAATAAAACAAATATGGGAAATATATATTTGTTCATTACTGATGTCTTTTTCATAACTATTTTCTTCATAAAGAAATGTGTATACTAGAATCTCAAGGGTCAGTCACTATCTTGGGAAATACCAAAGTCAAATTTTGCCAAAAAATACAGAAGTCATATTCCTCATGTAACAGTCTGAGATTAATTTAATGAACTCCCAGTTCACTCTCAAAATGTAAATAATACACATATGGCATTTATAACAATATTTTAAACTATGATTTGCAATTGTTGATTAATAATCTTTCAATAAATACAGTGTCCATGTATTATCTGACATTTAATACATGCCATTAAAGTAGGCCTATGTATAATCTGGGGTTGATTTGTTCTAAGCCACTCTGTTAGCTAGCAGCTGTCTGGACTGAGGTACCTTCTGAGCTGAGTAAATGTGTTGAACCTGCCCCTGAAGCTTCTGTGTATGTCGAGGACCTGTTTCTGCCCCTCACGCTCCTCCAGTGTGGCAGGTAGAGAGGCAGGCTGGGGTACAGGGCTGGCTGGGGGAGGCAGGGGGAGCCCCAGGGCATCAGCAGATTGGTAGGCACTGATGAGTGACTCAGACCGGGCAGCAGCCTGTACAGTGGAACCGGGCCATGGGAAGGCAGGGTGGCTGGGCCTGCCTCTTTCCCCAGGCCTATGTAGTGCTGCAGGGTGATCAACTCAGCCCTCAGCCGGGCATTCTCCTCACTCAGGGCCAGCAGCTGTCCCTCCAGCATCAGGTCATTCACCCTCCTCTTCTCCTGCGAGCGCTTGGCCGACTCGTTGTTCTTGTGGCGCTTATCCCAGTAGTTGGCGTCCTTCTTATCGGCAGGGGTCATCTCTCTTTTGCGGCGCGTCCTGGGGTACAGATGGCTCTGGCAGGTCCGGAGCCTCAGTTGTCTCTGGGCCAGAAAGGACGGCCGGACCACAGGGAAGAGGAGGCCAGGGTCCCACACCTCCTCCTCCCCACCACTGCTCTCCACTGAGGAGGAGGGCTGGCACATACCCTCCAGGGGCCCTTCGCTACTCCGTGGGGTAGACATGTCACTCAGTAGGCTATGAGAGGACAAAGTAAAGGCTCTATATTAAAATTGCTTTTGAAGACATTATTCACACCTGATTTATTACTTGTGATGTGTTGCATAGTGGGTATGCAACCTAAGCCTAATTCAAAGGCTACACAAAATGTTATAAGAAGTACGTTAGACTTTGAAATATTTATACAAAAGTAGCCAAAGCTGGAATTTCAACAAAATACACTGAAAATGTTGATGGGAAAAGACTAAAACCATTAACTACACAGTGGTCTAGGTTATTTTTAAATACAGTTTTGATAAGCTAGTGACCATTTAGATATTTCACTTTTACAAAAAAATAAAGTAAATCTGAACAGCATTAGGGGCTTTTGTCATGTGTTTTTCTGCATCCTATACATTTTGCCATGACATATAAAAGATTTTTACTGAGTTTTTATGAAGTGTAAGAGGTGGTGAGGTTTGAAATATAGTTGGGATACAAGCTCCAGCAGACCTACCTTTTTGTCTCTGTCACGATGTGAAGTGCTGAAGTGATCATGAGACGAGGCGCATCTTTGGCTCTGAGCTGTGAAACTTTTGCGCATGTTGTGTGTTTATTTATGTGCAAGCGCGAGCGTCTGTGTGGTTGACGGAAACAATGGTCATTATCAATGGTTGCGCCTGGTTTCTTCAGGAGTTGAAATCCAGAGCAACGGATGTAAAAAGTAAATTAAGAAATGATCTGAATTACCTGGCCTATGTATTGCTACTGTAGCCTTAGCCTACCTTACAAATATCCTCTCCATAGAAATGGGCCAGTGTTTGTGTACTTTATCATGCATCTGTGGATGATCCTATGGGCATGTGGTGAGTGGGGGGTTGTCCAGGCAGTAAGTGGGGGACTGTCCTGTGATAAAAGGGAGCAGTTGTGGTGAACATGTTGCTTGCACTCTCCTGTGAGTCATCCACAGGTCTTCCTTAGTTCTAAACTGCCGAAGCTCAACAACCTGACAGATTATGTGGTCAAGTCTCTGTTTCCTAGAACTGAAATGGTTAAACCACAGACATTCACATGAATTAATTTCTAGTCTCACTTACCACAAGTATGCCTTTTATGCCATTACTGTAGAAGTGAAAAAGCAACTGTCTTTGTGGGAGTAAGGATACATTTTGAGATTTAGTAGACAGTGGCAGGGCTTGTTGTGGTGCTCAGACTCATGCATGGTAGTGATTTCAGGATTCATTATATTAAAGGTACCAGGGGGCATCTCCTTAGTCTTAAGTGGTTTCCTCTTCATTTACCTGCACTGAACTGATAACACATGGTGGCAGAAAACAATGTGGTGGATGGCCTATCAGGTATTTACTGTCACCTGTCCAGTTCTTTCACATTAGTGCAGATAGAGGGGAGGATATGAGGAGAGGAAGTGACTTTAAACTATTGAGATGCAGCCCAGGTTTCAGTTCATTGTGTGGCAAAACCACTTCCTGTCTTTATGCTCACATGCAATTCCCCTCCTCTGTCTACATAGGCCAACCATATATCAACAAAGTGACCCTCCAGCATATTTATAGGCAAGTAGCAGAACCCTGTCCATCTCACCCTTTCACCCCCCCAATACCATCACATCTAACATACACAGGATGCTGTGTCCACATACAGTCTCAAATACAGTACTTCCACAAAGTGACTCATTGTAGTGTATACCAGTACACATCAGTTATTGTTTGCCAGGTTGTGACTCCTCATCTTACATGGCTAAAGAGTAGAGAGTATCTAAAATAATTTTGAAAAAGTGTAAGACCTTTGAGCCTTGTTTCTTGAGCTTGCTGTTTCTAGTTGTCAGAAGTGTATGCATGTGCATGTTGACAATTTAACAAAATGTAGAGTGCGTGTGAATGACAAGACGTGGTTCTATTTCAAACCAGCTCATGTTTTTATATTCACTATCTTGGTTGATCTGAAATGGTCTTTGTATGATTCCTACTCCTATCCTGTCGGCTAAGCTGCTAACCACTTTTCACAGGAAGTTTCATTGCCTCATTTAGCTCACCGAGTGCCACCTTCTGCCTCAGATGCAGTGTGACTGGGTGACAGGATGACTGAGAGCAGAGGTTGGCCAGAGCCTGGCTGGTAGACCCTCCAACAGAAAAGCACAGTTTCCCCATACTGATCCACTCATTCATAGATGGACCAGACATAGACAAGTGATGATATTGTACAGATCCAGTAGTATGTAATGGGCCACAGAGATTATAGTTTGACAAAGTTTGACCTCACAGTGTGTGCAGGTGTAGAAGTCTCTCATTTCGGGTCATGGTGTTACTCTGGTTTTAAGGTCATGTGTAAGATGCCGTGGTGATTGAGTATGGGTTTGATCTACAGTAACCCAGTGAGATGGAGCTAGCTCAAAAGGGCCTCAAGTCCTCTCTCAGAAGGCCTGTGAGTCAACCGTCTGTTGTGTGCTAATTGGTCACAGTTTGACACCACAGTGATATCGCTCTGTAAAATGTACTAAAGATACTGCAGTATATCTGTCCATCCATCCTTCTGTTACTTTGGTGTGGACAGCAATTAGCAACCATCCCAACTGTTATATGGTAAGTAGGCCTCCACCTGTTGAACTATTTATAATGGTGTGGTGGATTCACATTGAAGTGTGTATGTGTTTATGTGTGTATGTGTGAGCGCTTGCTGAGGGATATGAGGTTTAGCAGGTATAATGGGCAGCAGTTAAGCTGTAGTGGAAAAAGCCTGGCTGACTGGTCCAATTATTTATGGAGGTTTGAGACCCCCATACCACAACACATATAAGAAAACCACTCTGCTGCAAGCCCACATTTAAAAATAGATTGGACTAATTGTCCCTGATAAAAATACTCACATTCGAATGTAAAGGAAGTCACGCTGCTTGCTTAGCGAGTACCCATTCCTCCCGATTCGGCCCATGCCTGGCACAAACTCAGGACCCCTGCCTTGCTAGCACATGTGACAGCCCTCCTTCAAGCGTCTTAGCCAATCGCGCCACCTCAAAAGCTAGCTAATGAGGCGACGCAAGCAGGACACTTAAGGCTGAGGATTAAGTTTCACACATCTCCATGTGCTACAGTCACACGCAAAGACACTTGCGTTCAAGGTTTAGTATTTGGCCCTTTTGAGGATAATTCAATAGAGGGTATGAGTAAAACACATAGGCACATTTAACACTATGTTAAATAGAGTACATACAATTGAACTGGCTGTAAGACATTTCTGTGATGACACATCATGATATCTTATTAATGTTTAGAAACCGGTAATAAACAGTTTAGTGGATTATGAAGTTGCAGTGGTTATTTACAACCACCAGATGGCAATGCAACAGAGAAAAGCACAACAATGGATTTGTCTGCCATTGTATTAATACACACAGAGCCATCTAAATACATGAATCTGATTACATATGCCTTTATAACCTAAAACATGCTTTGAGATAATTAGCTATATATCTTTGCGGATTTTGTATAAAAATGTTTTCATTGCATGTTGCCTTCTGATCTTCTGAACAATAATGGTGATCATTTGCCTTTTGACCTAAAGGAATTGACCTACTGTTTTGACATACAATCCTGGCAGTTGCTGTGGTTCCATTGCGATTCCAGGCCACTTAGTAGTTTCCACTGTAGTGGCCACCTTGGTTTTCTGGTCAGCATCAGTCCTCTGAATGTGGTTGAGAACTTGAGATGCACAAGAGAAATGGAAGAGAATTTAGACCAGAATGACTATTCAAATACAGTATATCATACACATTGAATGTAATGGGCTTCTCATAGTAACATATTTTCTTTCACAAACATCATTGATTATCACATGCAATAGTGATTTATCAGAACATCTCAAATGTCACTAAGTAGTGGACAATGTTATGCCATAAACAATCTAATTGTTTATGACATAACATTGATATACCGGTAACACTTTTCTAGGTGTCATGGTTTTTCATCATGTTGATAAGCTAATAAATGGTGCTATTTTTGTAGAGATGACCTTCCGTTTAAGGATGAAGATGTAGTAGCCACCCCTGGGAGGCAGCTCATTGTGCCCCTTAGTCCTCATCTCAGTCCTCCTGCAGCTCGGAGTGCACTAATGTGCCCTCCTTATGACAGACTTATTATCTGGAGCTGAGAGACACATCCACAGTCGCCACTGTCTGTCCTCCTCCAGAGAGGGAGAAGGAGAGAGCGGAAGAGAGAGAGAACGGAGAAAGAGAGAGAACGGAGAAAGAAAGAGGGTGGGAGAAATAGAGAAATAGGGGGAGATGAGGGAAGAGGGAGAGAGGGGGATGATGTGGGGAAGTATAGGAGTCCTCTGTATTGTGAGGGGAAAGAATATTAAACCCATGGTGAAAGGGAGTTTGGCCAGGTATTTCCAGGACAAAGATGTAGTGTTTCAATTTCTCCACACAGGCCTTCCTGTTCATAGACAATCTCATCAGACCTTTAGTCCAATGTTAACCTTATTAGCATTGTGACAAAGGATGAATCTCAAAATAATTTCCTTGTTTTCTCTTGACCTCTCCTCCCGTTCTCCTAAGACTATTGAGATTCAGTCAAAGACTTCAGTGAGCCCTTCAGTACAAGTGAGTATATCTCAATGATCTAGTGTTGAATGGTCAGGGTAAAGGAGTTGGGAAATGAGGGACCACTGGTGTTTGTGTTCTCGCACTAAGCACTGATAACCTTTCCCCCTTTATATTAGCCTTTCTTTCTCCTGTCTCTCTCCTCCTGCCCTCCCTCCCTCCCTTCCTTCCTCCCTCTCTTTCTGGCAGGTGCAGATGGAACATCTTGATAGTGAAGCTACCTGAGAGAGGGAGAGGGGAAGAGACAGAGAGATAGGTCGCGAGGGAGAAGAGAGGGAACACTCCCAAGCAGGTGAATGTTATGAAATGCTGTGGATGGTGGATGGAAACCTCTGCTGAGGTCGTTGGAGCGTGCCTCAGTCACTTGGTCACAGGTGTTGTGTGACACAAATGGGACACACATGCTATGGAGTAATACTCCAGGGACGCTGTTTACAGGTGAGGGTTATTAACAATCACCTACACAGGTGTTTGTGTGTGATACATACAAACAATTTAACATTGAGCTATGGATTTGTTAGGAAATACGTTTCTTAGTTTATTTCTTATGGAAGTTTATTCGAGTTTTTGCTGTTAAGCTGAAGTGTGGAGGAAGGTTAGTGTTTAGGGTTAGTGTTAAAGGTCATCAGATAACACCTGTTATCTACTTTCTTTGTAAGGAGAATAGGCATTGAGAGTTATAGCTAAGGAGGTGGAGCCCCTCCCTCAGGCCTATCTGAGGTGAACTATCTGAGGTGAACTATCTGAGGTGAACTATCTGAGGTGAACTATCTGAGGTGAACTATCTGAGGTGAACTATCTGAGGTGAACTATCTGAGGTGAACTATCTGAGGTGAACTATCTGAGGTGAACTATCTGAGGTGAACTGGGTTGACATTCATTCCACTGAATATGATCATGACTCCTCTTTAGGTTATGGTGACAGATGAAAACAGAAGGATATCTACTTCCGAACCATAATTCACCGCCTCTTGTTGTGTTACCTGTTGAGAGTTCTGGCTTAAAATGATTTATGCTCAAATGGTTGGATCAACACGTTTTTACCAACTGCTTACCAAAAGAAGACTTTCAACCAAAGCTTGGTTAACTCATGCTCGGTAGGTATTTTGTCTAATACAAATCGAACGTCTTAAATATTAAACCTAGGCACCATTTGATTTGACACTCAGTCACCTCAAATGTCCAGTAGTAACATAGGATTTTGTGTCTTTCTGTTGAGAATAGGTCACAGTCAAGATTCACTTTCACTTTCTCTGTTTGTTCTATGTGGTAGTAAGCATGGCAGCAAGGCTGTCGTCTGTTGTTTTCTGTTTCACTCATCCAGAACAGCGTCTGTGGTCATTATAGCACCATGCCCAAGGGGGATAATACCACCAACCCTGAAACCGGTCAGTCCAGTCTTTCAGAACAGCGTCTGTGGTCATTATAGCACCATGCCCAAAGGGGATAATACCACCAACCCTGAAACCGGTCAGTCCAGTCTTTCAGAACAGCGTCTGTGGTCATTATAGCACCATGCCCAAAGGGGATAATACCACCAACCCTGAAACCGGTCAGTCCAGTCTTTGTGTCCATCCATATTTCCATGAAACTAAGAAAAGTGTCTAGATGTCAAATAAAGCATCCAATATATGACCTTCGACCTAGTTTGATCATGACAGAGTGTTTTAAGGGGTCCGGTTTCCTCAGAAGAAGCTATTAGAGTAATGTCTGTCTTCACGAGGCACGGAATGGGGGAATAGGGGCTGCAAGATTCCCCGTGAGAGATGGCATAATAACACACTACAGTCTGTCAGACACACACACACACACACACACACACACACACACACACACACACACACACACACACACACACACACACACACACACACGCACACACACACACACACACACACACACACACACACACACACACACACACACATGATCTCATCCTACTCCATCTGTGATGGACAGTGACCTGACCTAGTCCCTGTGCTATGCCCTCCTCAAATCTAATTTGTGATAGATAAAGCACATTTGCAGTTATACAAGGCTTTTCTTTAACTCTGTTTATAACAGATATCACGTGCGAGGGGAGCGCAAACAGCCGCCACTTCCACAAACATCGTCAGAGGAGATCCTTTCTGTGTTTCCGCTGGGGCCGATATACCTTGAGTCACAGAGCACACTGTGTTGTAATCCAACACTGCTGGCACAAACACACTAGCCCACTAATAGACAAACACTCACATCTCCCTCGTGTCTCTCTCTCCCTGTTTCTTTCTGTGTCTGTCTGCTGGGTTTTGTTGCCAGGACAATGTGGTGCATAGTTTTAAGTATTCCCGCCTGACCTTCCTGCCGCGCTGTACAAACAGTTCCAGCGAGCAGCCAACCTACTTCCTCCTCATGGTGGTGATGCAGGTCAAACGCTAGGTTTCAACTCTCAGTTTTTAGCCAATATTTGATCTTGGTGAATTGAATTATCTGTATGTACAGTGAGGGAAAAAAGTATTTGATCCCCTGCTGATTTTGTACGCTTACCCACTGACACAGAAATGATCAGTTTATAATATTTATGCTAGGTTTATTTGAACAGTGAGAGACAGAATAACAACAAAAAGATCCAGAAAAACGCATGTCAAAAATGTTATAAATTGATTTGCATTTTAATGAGGGAAATAAGTATTTGACCCCCTCTCAATCAGAAAGATTTCTGGCTCCCAGGTGTCTTTTATACAGGTAACGAGCTGGGATTAGG
The DNA here is from genome assembly GCF_964263955.1 of Coregonus lavaretus. Taxonomy (NCBI): domain Eukaryota; kingdom Metazoa; phylum Chordata; class Actinopteri; order Salmoniformes; family Salmonidae; genus Coregonus; species Coregonus lavaretus. The sequence continues at coordinate 36,558,019 of NC_139993.1, read as the reverse complement.
AGCACACTCTTAAAGGGAGTGCTCCTAATCTCAGCTTGTTACCTGTATAAAAGACACCTGTCCACAGAAGCAATCAATCAATCAGATTCTAAACTCTCCACCATGGCCAAGACCAAAGAGCTCTCCAAGGATGTCAGGGACAAGATTGTAGACCTACACAAGGCTGGAATGGGCTACAAGATCATCACCAAACAGTTTGGTGAGAAGGTGACAACAGTTGGTGCGATTATTCGCAAATGGAAGAAACACAAAATAACTGTCAATCTCCCTCGGCCTGGGGCTCCATGCAAGATCTCACATCGTGGAGTTGCAATGATCATGAGAACGGTGAGGAATCAGCCCAGAACTACACGGGAGGATCTTGTCAATGATCTCAAGGCAGCTGGGACCATAGTCACCAAGAAAACAATTGGTAACACACTACGCCGTGAAGGACTGAAATCCTGCAGCGCCCGCAAGGTCCCCCTGCTCAAGAAAGCACATATACAGGGCCGTCTGAAGTTTGCCAATGAACATCTGAATGATTCAGAGGAGAACTGGGTGAAAGTGTTGTGGTCAGATGAGACCAAGATCGAGCTCTTTGGCATCAACTCAACTCGCCGTGTTTGGAGGAGGAGGAATGCTGCCTATGACCCCAAGAACACCATCCCCACCGTCAAACATGGAGGTGGAAACATTATGCTTTGGGGATGTTTTTCTGCTAAGGGGACAGGACAACTTCACCGCATCAAAGGGACGATGGACGGGGCCATGTACCGTCAAATCTTGGGTGAGAACCTCCTTCCCTCAGCCAGGGCATTGAAAATGGGTCGTGGATGGGTATTCCAGCATGATGATGACCCAAAACACACGGCCAAGGCAACAAAGGACTGGCTCAAGAAGAAGCACATTAAGGTCCTGGAGTGGCCTAGCCAGTCTCCAGACCTTAATCCCATAGAAAATCTGTGGAGGGAGCTGAAGGTTCGAGTTGCCAAACGTCAGCCTCGAAACCTTAATGACTTGGAGAAGATCTGCAAAGAGGTGTGGAACAAAATCCCTCCTGAGATGTGTGCAAACCTGGTGGCCAACTACAAGAAACGTCTGACCTCTGATTGCCAACAAGGGTTTTGCCACCAAGTACTAAGTCATGTTTTGCAGAGGGGTCAAATACTTATTTCCCTCATTAAAATGCAAATCAATTTATAACATTTTTGACATGTGTTTTTCTGGATTTTGTTGTTGTTATTCTGTCTCTCACTGTTCAAATATACCTACCATTAAAATTATAGACTGATCATTTCTTTGTCAGTGGGCAAACGTACAAAATCAGCAGGGGATCAAATACTTTTTTCCCTCACTGTATGTTGATATAGAATCGTAATATTTTAATATTTCTGGTTGTTTTAGACTAGAGTGTTCCGGGTTCTTGTGAGCAGGGCTTATTTATGTGCAATTCATATTTGTGATTCAGTGAATGCTCAATATGTGTGTGTGTGCGCATGCATGCATATGTATACGTGTGTGTGTGTGTTTCCAGTGTATCCCTGCCATCTCATCCATCCCCTGGTACACCACCACCGTTCCCTTGCTAATAGTGCTGTCAATGCGGGGGCTAAAAGACCTGGCCAATGACCTGGTGAGATCACTCACTCACCCTCCAATCACACACATTTGTCCTTCATTCTCCTCATTGACTCCTTGTCCTCTGCTCATTGACAAACTGGTCTTCCGAGTTGCATAAAACATTTTTTTTCACTATCATTAGCTAGCTTTCTCTCCTAAGGCAGCGATGACGTTTTGCATGGAGAATTCTGGGGTTAAGGGCATCACTGAGCTATGGTCTGTAACAGCCTTGGTGAAAGGCTTGTGTGACCCTCTTTATTGATGGATGCTAATTTCTCAGTTTGTGTCACTATAGGGTCCCCTAATGGTGTCTCTCTCTCTCTCTCTCTCTCTCTCTCTCTCTCTCTCTCTCTCTCTCTCTCTCTCTCTCTCTCTCTCTCTCTCTCTCTCTCTCTCTCTCTCTCTCTCTCTCTCTCTCTCTCTCTCTCTCTCTCTCTCTCTCTCTCTCTCTCTCTCTCTCTCTCTCTCTCTCTCTCTCTCTCTCTCTCTCTCTCTCTCTCTCTCTCTCTCTCTCTCTCTCTCTCTCTCTCTCTCTCTCTCTCTCTCTCTCTCCCTCTCTCTCTCAATTCAATTTGATTTAACTATCTCTGTCTTTCTCTCTCTCTCTCTCTCTCTCTCTCGCTCTCTCTCACTCTCACTCTCACTATCTCTCTATCTCTCTATCTCTCTATCTCTATATCTCTCTCTCTCTCTCTCTCTTCTATGTCTCTTTCTTTCTTTCTTTCTTTCTTTCTTTCTTTTCTCTCTCTCGCTCTCTCTCTCTATGTCTCTCTTTCTTCCTCTCTCTCTCTTTCTTTCTTTCTCTCTCTCTCTTTCTCTCTCTTTCTCTCGCTCTCTCTGTCTCTCTGTCTCTATGTATCTATCTATATCTGTCTATTTCTCCTCTATCTCTCCATCAGGCCAGGAGACGCAGTGACTCTCAGATTAATAACCCTGTGATGTCCTCATCTCCCAGAGGTGAGCACAAAGAGACCAGCTCTGTCTCTCTGGGCAAAAACCTAACTTGAGACACCCGTGTGTACTGTAAAACCCTCAAACTTCTGTGTAAATCAATGTCGGTTCCTTTGTGCTTCTAGTACAAGGGAGAGAATGTAGGTATTTACCTCAACTCCTTTCTTTCTCCATTCTTTCTCTCTCCCTTTGTCTCTCTCTACTCCCGTCTCAGTTTCAGCCCATCCCAGTGGAAGGATGTATGTGTGGGAGATGTGTTGCGGCTTCACAAAGACCAGATCATCCTGGTGAGTTTCTAGGCCTAGGCTGTAGCTTCAGCTGACTCAGCACCACCTGCAGGTTTACAAACAGTCACAGATTGTGTAAAATAATGTTAATCCAAAACTTGTGTCTCTCTTGCTTTCTGGTGTCCTATCCCTGACTCTTGTTCCCCTCTCCCCCTCTCCCCCTCAACCTTTGAACCTCTCTATTCCCCCTTCTCTCTTTGTATCTCTTGTACAGGCAAATCTGCTTCTCCTCTGCAGCTTTGAGCCTAATAGCCTGTGCTACGTGGAGACAGCTGACATTGATGGGTAAGGTACAGGAACATCTATGTTCTAACAATGCACTTGGCTTTTATTCTGAGACTGATATCATTCTTATGAGTGAACTGCACCCCAGTAGTATGTGTCTTCCTCTTACACATATTATATCCATATAATAATACCTCTATTATGCAGTCACTTCTGTGCTGTTAGTGCAGAGATGACCACTGACCCAACAGAGCAGACCCTGGCTGCCACCCACACAGAGATGACCACTGACCCAACAGAGCAGACCCTGGCTGCCACCCACACAGAGATGACCACTGACCCAACAGAGCAGACCCTGGCTGCCACCCACACAGAGATGACCACTGACCCAACAGAGCAGACCCTGGCTGCCACCCACACAGAGATGACCACTGACCCAACAGAGCAGACCCTGGCTGCCACCCACACAGAGATTACCACTGACCCAACAGAGCAGACCCTGGCTGCCACCCACACAGAGATGACCACTGACCCAACAGAGCAGACCCTGGCTGCCACCCACACAGAGATGACCACTGACCCAACAGAGCAGACCCTAGCTGATGGTAGGCAGCACACTGAGCCAGAGCATTAGGAAGTAAGGGGAATTAGGTTAAAATGCAAAGTGTATTCAAAATATGGTGAGCTCCTTATAACTATATGTCAGTGTCAGGTTACAAATGTAAATAGCCCTTTCTTTCACTCTACCCCTCCATCATTTTCTTTCTGCCCCCTCTCCGTCCCTCCCTTTCACTCTCTCCCTCCCTCTCTTATTTGCTCCCCACCCCTATCTCTCCCTCTCTCCCTCCGTCTCTCAGGCATTGTGTTGTGTGAGGAGCCCAACAGTCCTCTGTACACCTTCCGTGGAGAGCTCCACTGGAGGGGGGAGCGCCACCTTCTGGACAGTGAACACATCCTGCTGAGAGGAACAGTCCTTCGCAGTACAGACACAGCCCATGGCATGGTCATATGCACCGGTACTCAGCACACATACATAGGCCCTGCTCCAATACTTTAAAATGGATCCTCTCTTCCTCCCCTAACAGATCAATTATAAGGACTATGAAATAGAAAATAGAAAGTTAAAATGACACATCTTCCTGTCCCTCAGGCTCAGACAGTAAGATCCTGGTTGGTCGGCTCAGAGTCAAAATGACTCAGATTGAGAAGGCCCTGAACAAAGTGGTCATTGTGGTGAGTGATAGGCCCTGAACAAAGTAGTCATTGTGGTGAGTGATAAAGAATTGGAGAGGATGATGAAGTAATGCAGTGTGAGAGTTATGGAGATAGATGGTTTAATCTGCTGATTGATATGCATCTCTTGTCTTGACTCATTTCATTATGATAAACTATTCAACTTTAACATATGTTTTATGCGTGCATTATGAGTGTTTTTGTGTTTATCTACATGTACTGTATGTGTATGTCTGTGATCTCAGATAGTGCTGATCCTGCTGCTGGTGGCTCTACTGCTGGCTGTCGGGTCGGGGGTGTTTGATGAGCGTATGTCGTCCCAAATAGAGGTGCTGTCTGCATTAACGGGGGGCAACTCGCCCATCTACACAGCCTTCCTCGCCTACTGGAGCTAGGTGATCCTGCTCAGCCCCGCCATGCCCATGGCTCTCTACATCACGTGAGTAGGCCTACCACAACCAGGTTTGGGCTCAGTTCCATTTCAATTCAGTCAATTCAGGAGACAAATTGACATTTCTATTCCAGAATCAAAAAGTGGAATCGACTCCTCCAATCCTATAGTACTGTACAGACATACTTCATCTGAAATGTCACTGTCTGTCACACATATAGTACTATCTAGTATGGATGGCCTATGACCTGGAAGCAACCTTCCTCTGTCTGTGTGTGTTAGATTTGGTTTCACCACTACTAGGGCCTGAAGTACGTTGTGTTATTGTGCAGAGGGTTCTCAGTTTGGTCCCCGGTTTGGAAAGACAGTGATTAAACTCACTTATGTTTGCATCTGACCAATGACCCAGACCTACATATGTGTGTGTCAGACTCAGGGTTTGAGTTACAGGCTGACTGGAAGTTCTGGGCACTATATAACAAATCAGGGCACCCTCGTAAATGTTTAAATATTCATATGTACACGCCTATAAGTGCTAAATATTTAATGATGGTCCAGCCCTCTAGAGTCAAGGTGTCATCTGAAATGTGGTTGGAATCACACTCCCCATCTGCCCACTGTCTGCTACTACTCTCTGTCTGGTAGAAGGAGTAGACAGCCCCCTATCCCCACTTTATCTGCACATTTCTTCATTTCTCTTTCTTGTATTTTTTCAGGAGATGCGTCAATCAGTGCAGAGGAATCACAGGTATCGATCCAGGTTTAGATGTTCCATATTATTGTAGAGAAAAACATACTGTATATGGTTATGCGGTTCAGTCCAGTATTATTTGCACATAGTCAAATCAGTCAGGAAGTAGTAAACAAACAAACGAACAAACCTTTGACCTCTCTGCCCCACCTCTGCCTCCCCCAGACATTAGACCTGAGCTGGAACCCATTCTCCTGTGGGGGTCTGTATCTGTCTGACCAGTGGCTGGTGGACAGGTTGAGGGGGCAGCAATGCACACAGAGCAGACAGTTCCTCGTCGTACTGGCACTCTGACAGAATGGAAGAAAGGTGAGGGCAAACAAGTCATTATTGTGTAGTTAGTTTAACTAGGTAAATACTTGGTGTTTTCTGTACAGTAAAACAAAATGCATGTCATCGTGGAACAGGAATACAGTTCTGTTTTATGGTGTTCGTTCCATGGGCCCCAGTGTACCAGGCTGCGTCCCCAGACGAAGAGGCCCTGGTGGGGGCAGCCAGGGAGCTGGGCTGGGTCTTCCTCTCCAGGACCAGGGACTCTCTGACAGTCAGTGAGCTGGGCCTCAAACGCCACTACCAGCTCCTCACCCTGCTCGACTTCACCAGCCATAGGAGACACATGTCTGTACTGGGTGAGACTGACGTTACCATCTGGCCATGCTAGAAAGGATGAATGTATAACCCTGAGCTTACCCCTAACAAATATACCCTAATTATGTACTTTCTCAAAAGATCTGACAGAATTGCCTCTTTTGTCCTTTCTAGCATGGCTATCTCGTGCCTACCTGAGTGAGACTGGATGCATCTGCCCCACAGCTCCCCTATCCTGGCACCTTTCCCTCACTTTCTCTCCCTTCATCTCTCTATCCCCCAGTCTCTGGTCTTGATGTATTCTCCCGACATGTGTAGATATGTTTTATCCTCTGATGTATGTTGTTGTGTGTGCAGTGCTGGAGCCAGAGGGAGGGCTGAAGTTACACTGGAAAGGTGCTGACACGGTGATCCTGGAGAGACTACAAAAAGACTGTCCACATCTGGAGAGCACTGAGAGAGCCTTAGATGTAAGACACAAACGTACACGTGCGCACGCACACACACACACACACACATGCACACACACACACTACATATAGTAAGCAGAACAAGCAGATCTCATGCAACATCTCATCAAGTATATTCCTGTCCTCTTCCAGCAGTTTGCCCAGTCCTGTCTGAGAACCCTGAACATGCTGAACATACTGTACCTGAGGCCTAATGGGAGGAGTGGAGCAAAACCCTGGCACAGGCTGCCTTGACAACCCGTAACCATGAGGACATGCTGGAACAGCTGTATGACGACATGGAGAGAGATCTAAAGGTATCCTCATAATCATGGCATTGCATTATAGCATGTTCATACAATGGGATTTGATGAGAATCACTATGCTCCAAAGGATGATACCAATCAAGGAAACTCAGGAATGTTTTATATAAATGTAATGTTTTTTTTATTTTTTTATTTAACCTTTATTTAACTAGGCAAGTCAGTTAAGAACAAATTCTTATTTACAATGACGGCCTACCCCGGCCAAACCCGGACGACGCTGGGCCAATTGTGCGCCGCCCTGTGGGACTCCCAATGTGATCCACTATCATAGTGATAAACTCTCTGTATATCCTGGTTCCTGTTATGCAGCTGCTGGGGGTGATGGCTATAGAGGCCCGGCTGCAGGACCGAGTCCCTGAGACCATCTCCTTGCTCAGACAGGCTAGACTCAAAGTCTGGGTGCTGACCGGGGACAAGAAAGGTAGACACCACACCATACTGAGTGGAGAAAAAGCTCACTGTTCTGTTCTTCTTAGTCATTAATCCCTCTGTCTGTCTCTCTGTCACTGTCTGTCTGAACATAGGATAATCCTGCAGATTTCTGGATCCTGATACCAGACTATTAGAAGGGAGGAACTGAGGTCAGACATATTTACACACACACACACGGCTACACGGCACACACAGACAAACACATTGCTACACAACACGCACCACGGACACACACATTTCCTCTACTTTTCCAATATACTTTATCTATTAGTGTGAGTGTGATGGACAGAGAGGTTGGCTGTGAAATTATATCTGTTCAAAAGCAGGTTGTATTTAACATGTTCTCTCTCTCTCTCTCTCTCTCTCTCTCTCTCTCTCTCTCTCTCTCTCTCTCTCTCTCTCTCTCTCTCTCTCTCTCTCTCTCTCTCTCTCTCTCTCTCTCTCTCTCTCTCTCTCTCTCTCTCTCTCTCTCTCTCTCTCTCCCTCTCTCCCCCTTCTCCCTCCTCTACCGGGTCATATATGGGTTGGTTTGGCTGGTGTAGAGGGGGGTCAGGCAGTGCAGAATGCTGACCATGCCCTGGCCCAGTTCAGCTTCGTACAGAGACTCCTATTGGTCCACGGCAGCTGATCGTACCGCCGCATTGCTGTCTTCCTGCGCTACTTCCTGTACAAAACCTGCGGCTTCGCTCTGGTACATATCTGGTTTCACAGCTTCTTCAATGGCTTCAGTGCCCGGGTTAGATGGCCTTACTGGTCACATTGGTTTTGCATCATAAATGGAACTGCAAGCTTTTTTAACAGACCGCAATGTTTTTGCCCATTTCTGTGCTGTTTTCTTCCAGTCTCTGTATGAAAATTGGTTCATCATCCTGTACACTGTCTTCTACACCGACATGCCAGTACAATGCCTGGGCATTTTCGAGCAGGTAAGGTATCTTTGTAAAGAGGTGTGTAATCCAATTTGAACAGTGCTTTAACCTAGGGTATGGCCCAAGAGTTGACGTGAATAACTTTTTTTATGTTTCACTATTTGTATCTTTATGAAATTCACTGAGGAGAATGGTCCTCCCCTTCCTCCTCTGAGGGGCCTCCACTGGTAGGATGTGTGTGCACCATGTTTTGGGATATATTTTTGTATATGCCCATAGAAGATTACATCCTTTCAAAAGCAACAAACCAAACTGAGACAGCAAAGACGTTTTAACCTTGTTTTATTTGTTAATTTATTTCAAAACACGCAATTTACCCATATTATCCTTTTAAGTTTTTATTTTCTGTAACAGTTAGCTATTACTCAGATTTTTTTCCTTTTCAAAAGTCTCCACTAGAGCTAAACAAAAAGTTATCCACAGGCTCTCCGGCTTCTGCAGTGGGAGGAGGGATAAGAGGCTCTCAGACCAGAGGCTGTGTTGTTGGGCCTTCAACATCCTACAGGACGCACAGGTGTGTGTGGTGTGCGGTGTGTGTGTGTGTGGTGTGTTTGTGCGATCAGTTCAGTGGTCAGATTGTCATTCCTCTGATTTCATCTTTGGTTTTGAACATACGCTCTCAAATGGCAGACTTTAATTCTATGTATGTGAGTGTGTGAGTACTGAAAGTCACCCTTGCCTTTTGAGACTTTTGTAAACTATGGTCCATTTGGATGTCTATGCATTGATTGATTGGGGCCTTCCTTGTCCCTAAACAGAGACTATCCAACATTGTAACATGTGACCATGTAGCAAAGTGATTTAGGCTACCCACATGGGCATGGCCTCCATTTCATGTCAATGGCAGTTTGGGACCGTTCTAAAATCTAGTAAAAACACAGTCTGGTACCCACTAGAGAGTCAGTGCTGTAGCGCCTCTCCTCTCCAGGCACTCTACAGTACCCTGAGTGACTGGAGCCGCTAGACCCACTCTGGGGGAAATCGGGAGGGGGGGCAGAGGTCATGAAATGGAAAGGGTAGGTGGGGGATAGAAGGTTGTACACTCTGACCCAGCAGCAATGACTAAGATTGGGGGGTCAGGTGTTTGCATAGATTTCTGTGCAAAAGCCACATCCTCTTATCTCTCACAGCTGGTTTTGTCAACATTAGATCAGCAGGAGAGGGGTTAGATGTAGTGATAGCTGTCTTGCACTGCATTGTATAGTTTCCCCCCACACACTATGCAGTGCCAGTGAGTGAAGGCATGTGAGACTGACAGGTGAGAGGGAATGTTGTTGTGTGTCCTTCTTGATCAGAATTGGGTTATTATTATAGACAAGGGCTGTCAGAGTAGGTGAGGGCTAACTGTTTGGTTTAAGATGATTTTACATTTTAGTTATTTAGCAGACATTCTTATCCAGAGCAACTTACAGGAGCAATTATGGTTAAGTGCCTTGTTCAAGGGCACATTGACAGATTTTTCACCTAGTCGGCTCGGGGATTTGAACCAGTAACCTTTTTGGTTATTGGCCCAACACTCCCACTAGGCTACCTGCCACCCTTTGTGTGGCTTGTGATGAGATTTATGATAGGGAGTGTTTTGGAGTGTGGGGTGGTGGGTAGTGGGTCGTGGGCATATTTTGGCAGTTGGGGCACTACAGCAGTAAATGACCCAGAGAGCCTCTTTTCCCTATTTCTCTTCCCAATCCCCCCCTACCGGCCTGTCCTCTCTTTACCTTTTTCTTGTTTTGAAACTGATTGTCTTCTACCATCACAAAGACACTTGGTTCTGATTGATTAACAGGTACCAGAAGAGGGAGAGCACAGTGTGACTGGGGGTGGTAACGGGGTCTGACTGCAGGCCGACTGACAACTTTACATCCCAAGGGGAAATGATGCACATCTGCTGTTTGACAGTAGATGAGAACATCTCTGGTTGGAGTGGTCAGTTGCCAACATACTGGTTGGTTGGTAAATGTTTACACTTTGCATGAAAAAGGTTAGAACCCAAAGAAAGAACACTTTTTCACATAAGTACAAATGCACACACACATACACACAGATTGAAGAAAACAATGAGACATACAGTACATATAGGCAGCTACACCCAGGCCTGTGGCTTAGTCCCTCTGATTAACTCCAAGGAAACAACCTGGCCTTGGAAAAGCAGGACAACCACCGACAGGACCTTGTTGGTAGCCAGGCTGAGGAATGAGATTGAATGAAATTGATTGGAGAGGAGGAGTGGAATCTCCCCAGCACACTGCCCCCTACTGTCAGGATTTATATACATTAAAGAAACGTGGGGAGGGGGAAAGGGTTGCAACAACACATGCACACAACCAGTGAATCCAACGGACACAAAAAGTCTAAAAACAAAGACCCCTCCAACGCCAAACCCCGACCCCACCCTTTTACCAAATACCCCCCTCCACCCACCCCCAGTCTTTCCTTCCTCCTCTCCCACAAAATCACAGGTCATTCCTGTAGGTTTCTATACAGTTATACAATATCCATGCAGAAAAAAAAGGTTGCGCCCCCCTTTCAATGAGAGGTGCTGTTTTTTATATTTTAATAACATCAGGAGTACTCGAACACACTCAGGAACCTTCAAAAGTAACTGTGAAATTGTTTTGGAGAAAAGAGAACAAAATGGCAGAAGAAAGCTTAGGATGAGTAAAAAAATGTCTTCCTTTGGTTGATATTCAAATTATGCTTTTTTGAATTTGATCCAAATCCGGGTTTTCTTGTCTTTGAAAAAACACGCCTCTCAAAGAGCTGAGCTAACTACCTATGTGTTAAGTAGCTCTTGTAGCCGTGTTTCTCTCTTTCCTTCCTCTTACAGCCTTTTCTCCTGTCTCTTCTTCTTTTCCCATTTTATCTTCCACAGAAACATTCACAATGTCTTTCCTTTATGAAAACATTAAGTACATGCCGTAGCAAAACAAACAGGAAATGTACAAGAAAATGAGCAAACAAATTCAAAAATGTAACAGTATAAAGCTTCAAGTCACAAGTTCCAAAACTAACTATCATAGTATCGTAGTATCATAATCATTGTTATCATTAGCATTACTATTTTAAGTTAAATTACATAAACTTTACATGAAAGGTTTGAGGTATTTCAGAATTAATTGTCAACACATGCCTACCAAGTCTTAGCTCTGGCCAGGGGGAGAGGTTGATGTGTGAGTAGAGCAGACAGGGTGGGGGTGGAGGGAGAGCGAAGTTGTGTCAGTCTATAATTGTCAATGGCTGTTCCGGTGCCCAGTGCAGCATTAGTTCTGGCACCAGGTGTGGAGAGAGAGTGGCATGCAGTGGTGAGATATTACAACTACATCCTGGTCACTTCTGACTTCTGTCAAGCCCTTTAACCTCCTCCCTTCCTGTTACATAAAAATATCTCTGTTGGGAGGGGTAAAGGGACAGAGAGCAGAAGAACACCAGGCTAAAGAAACTAGGGCTCTGAGCTACTCCGACAGCAACTACTGTGCAGTAACAATGTGATTGACGGAATTCGAAGTAACATATTTTTGTCTCAAATAAATAGTGTATAGAAAATGTTTTATGGACTTCCTACATGATAAAGTGCTTGGATTCTAGTGTATCAAGATGGAAAGTCAACATGAGAGAAGATGCTGACACAGCCCCCACGCCCTTTCTTTGGCCCCCCTTTCTGTCCATCTAATAATGAATGTAATGTCTATGTATAAGTGTGTGTGTGTGTGCGTGTGTGTGTCCAGAGCAGTCCCACCCGTGGTTGAAGGAAAAAGGCACTCAACTCTATCTGCATGGTAGCCACCTCCTCCTTTGTGGCACAATGCAGCCTGACTGTACTGTGTGTGTGTGTGTGTGTGTGTGTGTGTATGGAGCGTGTCAGCGTGTCTATCTGTGTCAGTGTGTCTGTCTGTAACAGCGTTGGGGCAGAGGGGGGCTCTTTTTGGTATGTGTCCCCCAGGCAGCATTGGACTGGCAGGCTGGAGTAATCTTTGGTATTCGTGGCGGTTTCACAAACCACTCAGCTTAGTGAGGTAGCCACATTGGTTCTCACTACAAACAAAGGTCATTTTTTCAGCCACGGACATAGAGCTGAATCCTATCCTTGCTGAACTGTGTACCACAAATCAATTTTTCTCATCGTTCGAGACTTTAAACTCACTGCTTATAGCAAAGTGAGTTTACAGCCGTTTTATCAAACCATCTACCATGACAATGTCTTATCTAATCTGCACAGTTAATCTAACTACATTGTTGGAAATGCTACAGTTGCATTTTAAGACCATACAGATAGCATCCATGTCCCAACTCCCCTTTAACCTTCATCCCCTCCCTCCCTCCCTACCTCCCCCATACACACACATAATCAGAAAGGACTTATGGAGGTCATGTTGTGTCCCCTTTCCACAGCCTGTTTTTGAGGCTCAGGTTAAAGGGGTGCTGATGTACGGACCGCAGCCCTACATGAAACGCCACGAAAGAATACATCGTCCATCTCCCTGGTTTCTCCTGTTCTTGGGAGATGTCTCCTCCTCGTCAATATTCACATATAATGCAAAAAATATGTCCTTCATTGGTCTCTGTCCTCGCATCCCTCTTTTTTTTCTTTTAAAAAGTCCTTACATTTGTCTTTTTTTGATTTATCAACAAGGTGCCTTACTTATGCACGACAGAGCACAAAAGTAACAAGAAATATAAACTTTGTGTCTATGGTACTAATTACCCGCATCAATATTATAGAGTGAAAGAAAGAAAGAGAGGGAAAAGAGGGGGATAGGGGAAGAGGAGGTAGATAACCAAAGATAGAATGAAAGAGAGAGAGAGAGATTTTCCTCTGTTTCAAAATGTGTCAAGTATGTGTCGGTGGATTTTTCTTTGGAACATATTGTGGTATCTTTGTGGTTTTGAGGTTTGGTATTGTATGCCTTAAAATTGGGTTGATTTTTTTTCTTCCTAAAAAAGCAGATTCTAATTCACTTAAATGTTTATTGTGGGTTGCTATGGTACATACTGCCCATCAGTAGGAGTATTGGCACACTGTAGCTGTGTGTGAATGCAATACCATATTCTCTGATTATCATTAAGGCAGTTAGCATTGGCACTAGTTCTTGTAGCATTTGTGACTGTATTGTGTCTCGGCTAGCCACAGATAATAACCATTGCGTGGGAATATCAAGTGGAAGATTTGCTCTTTTCCAAATCTGCTGATCCCTATTTTTGGTAAAAGACAGATGATGCATCTAAACTGTGTGTCATTCAGTTTCAAAACAGGAAGCCTCCACCATTTTTGCTTAAATTATGATGTAAAACTAAATCTCCGTAGCACCTCAAATGTTTCTGGATCCATCATTACCCCTCTGTCCACTAAATGAAACTGAGATATATCACTATATCAACTGTATGTGTTTCTGAGTGTATATTTGCAATACCCTAACGTGTATTTTGTGACACAAGGTCATCTATTTGCTTGGTGAGTGTTATCAAGGTAACGTATTTGGAGTGCTTGCTAAAAACCTGCCTCTTCTTTTTCCCAGTGTATAGGCCGCTGGTTGAACCATCCCCCTCCTCCTACTTCACCAGTCTTGTTGGATGAGGAACAACAATAGGATAATGGCTCTCTATTGATCTGCCTTCAGAGAGGTTCGAGTGCCTGAAAATGTTGTGCCATGGCCTCTCTCTCCCCAGCCCTGGAACACACTGAGAAGCCTCTCATCGAGGACTGCTGTCTCCAGCTTTCTCTTATAACCAGCAGGGGGCACTGGGGCACCTTCAGTGCAGAGCAGACTGGACAGCTGCCACGGCGAGGCCATTGTGTCACCACCTCCATTGAATTCCATGTGCTCTTCTTACATTCTCCTCTGCAGCAGCTGTAATACAGTTGGCTGGACGCCTGCCTGGCCGTGTTGTCGCTTGGTTTCTGTATTGATCAGTGAAAAGCATCTCCCTCCTGAACAAAGAGCATGTCCAGACATATTGCCTCCCCGACGGTCACAAACACAGACGCTTCTGCTTCTCCAAAGCAACGACAGTCTCCCTGCAGGCCTCCAACATCTGTGCAAAAATATAGACCTGGGCAGCCGGGTAGACCTGAGTATCTTTACTGCCAAGCGTCTTCTGTTTCACCTTCAGGAAGGGTCAAGGCCCTGCTCCCTCTCCCTGTCTGCATCGATCCATTTTTCAATTCATTCGTTTGCAGGCGTATGATCTGAGTGGCTCGCTGAAATGGCTGGCCATCAGGGAATACCTTTGGCGAAGAAGGAGTGGAGAGAGGGAGGAGAAGACCGGTCGAGCTTTTGTTTTTTCATGGGGTTGTGTTGTTTTTTCTAGGATGGTCTTGCGCACAGGACTGGGTTAGATAACAGGGCTGTGTGCTGTCAGGTTTATTGACGTTCTTTTGTCCTTGTTGAGAAATGTGAGTAGAGAGTGAGGCTGAGCAGACTCATAGCAGACACAAAGGGGAGTGCTGGGAGGGATTCAGCAGCAACTACCTGGTAGGGAGGCTGGCCGAGGCTTGATGTTGAGATTGTTTAAACATAGCAACATATCATGATGGTGCATGTAGTGTAGATGGACTGACACCATCAACAGAAACCCAATTCAATCAAAAAAAAAGTGATTGTCCTTGTGTGGACCTGACTACATGTTACCTTTACGTTTCACTTGCTTCATAAGAGTCCAGTGGTGAGACTTTCAGATCGTGGTGGTTACAGTTACAATTGACCAAGAGGTGGTTGCATGGAACGAATGAGGCATCAACATGGTTATTGGGAACGGAGTGGGCTACAGGAGGTACCACCTCCCCATCCCCATGCCACCCCGTGGCTCCCCCCGGGCCTCTCAGGCTTTGGAAAAGGTGGTGGCCGAGGTGCCCGGCTGGCCGGGGCTGGTGCCGTGCTCGTCGTGCCAGCGGTCCACACAGCGTCGCCGGGCGTTCATGAAGAAGTTGCTGACGGTGTTGAGCTCCAGGCCCAGCTGCTGGGAGATGGTGATCTGCATCTCCTTGGACGGGCGCTTGTTCTCCTTGAAGATGGCGATGAGCGTGCGGCGTTGCAGGTCTGTGAAGACCAGCCGCTGCTTTTTGGGCACCATGTTGCAGTCTTTGTGCTGCTCCTGCTCTTTGCGCTTGCAGGCTGTGAGGGGTGGTAGGGGTGGGAGGGGTGGGAGGGGTGGGAGGGGTGGGAGGGGTGGGAGGAGTGGTAGGGGTGGGAGGGGTGGGAGGGGTGGGAGGGATGGGAGGGGTGGGAGGGATGGGAGGGGTGTTAGGGGTGGGAGGGGTGGTAAGGGTGGGAGGGGTGGGAGGGGTGGTAGGGGTGGGAGGGGTGGGAGGGGTGGTAAGGGTGGGATGGGTGGGAGGGGTGGTAGGGGTGGTAAGGGTGGGAGGGGTGGGAGGGGTGGGAGGGGTGGTAGGGGTGGGAGGGGTGGGAGGGATGGTAGGGGTGGGAGGGGTGGTAAGGGTGGGAGGGGTGGGAGGGGTGGTAGGGGTGTTAGGGGTGGGAGGGGTGGTAAGGGTGGGAGGGGTGGGAGGGGTGGTAGGGGTGTTAGGGGTGGGAGGGGTGGGAGGGGTGGGAGGGATGGTAGGGGTTGGGAAGAGATAAACATAGCATAAATGCAGTGTTATAGTTATAGTACTGTAATAGTATATGAATATGAGTATTTCAGATAGTGTAAAATGGTGAGTGATGCAGAGGGAGAATTAGGGGAAGGTGTGGGAAATGAGTCATTAGCCAGACATAAAAACAGGTTTCAGCAGCAACAAAATAGATTGAGCTCCCTTATATTGCCATGTATTAAACTTGGTGCCCAGTGGGAATATTCCTTCCATCCTGCAGAGTGCAAACAGGGAGCTAGCCTGCGGTAAGCTGCTCTGACTGCCTGGTGGAGACACTGCTGTTTGATTCAATATTAATGCAGTTTGGGTCGCAATGGGAGACTGAGTGACTGTTACACAAAAGTGAGCGTTTGTGTGTGTGCGTTTGTGTGCATGTGTGTGCACACGCACGCATCCGTGTGAGTGAGAGAGAGAGAGCGCGAGAGAAGAGAGAAAGAGAGCTTAGTGTGTGTGCTTGTGTGTGCATGTGTGTATGAGAGAGGGAGTGGTAGAGAGGGATATATTGACCCACATTGCTGTAGGAATTGGGGGGGTTCTCTACAGGGACTGAGGTCAGAATCCCCTCCAGCAGGTCTGCAGTCTGCTACATCAAACAGAGAACCCACTGGAGCCCTATTCATTGAGCTCTGAGGTGGTATTTATAACTGCCTCCAACACAAAATGGAGGGTTGAGTGTGCACTGACTTCTATGAGGATCAATTTGAAAAGAAAACATCTAGTAATATTTAGAGGCACAAAAAAAAAAAGATACAGCATATGTAATGTACAGTAAACTAAGTATGAACTATGTATAAAGGTGATATGAACAGTGAAAACATGACAAGACAGGTATAGATGTGGAGGAGGTGCATTTCGTCCCTGAGGATTTGAGGCAGTCGGTTATTTCCCTTGCTGTCACCATAATTACCCTCCTCTTTTCTATATTTTTTCACTCCAATATTCCTTTATTCTACACTTTCTCGGATGTGTGTGTGTGCGTGTGTGCATGTGTCTGTGTCTGTATGTGTGATTGTGCTGAAGTGGCTGGAGCCAAGCTTTGGCGCTGTGTGTCTAATTACAGTGGTCCAGAGCCCATTGATCAGCCATTGCATGTCAAATCTGTTTACTACAGCCGTCTAACCTCCACAAGAGCACATCCATCATATTCATATTTCACATCAACACTACAACTACAGGCCTCTCCTACTGTACACACATACACTATACACTGTGTCTGCACTATAGACGGACTTGTACAGTGTTCAGCCTATCCTATTGACATGAATTTATAGATCATCAGTTAGTGCTGCTGATTTGGTTGTGGTGGTGATGATGATGATGATAGTTTCATATAGTCTGGATTTATCATAATTGTAGTTAGCTTGAGCAACAGATGCCATTAGATTCAACAGCCTATTGATATGTGTAGTGTATAATTATTAACACAGCTATCCACTCTTATCCCTCTCTCCATCCAGCCCCTTCATCCCATTATGTTCGAGTTGTACACAGAGCTCTGTGGGAGACTTTTGGCCCTGTTGTTTTATCGTCTCTTAGTCAGAAGGTGTCACTAGCGCTGTGCCCTGTCCGTACCGGGCGCCACACTGGGCTGCCTTGCTACAGGCGCTGGATTTAGTAATCAATAGCGATCGATCGATGAGGAAGGGGGCCCTGATTACTGAACCAAGCGCGCTGTAGAGAAGAAGAAAATCGATCACTGCAGCTTTTAGAGCTACAGTAGACACATAGCAAAGAAACGGACATGCACAAAGAACTACCCACATTGGACTCATAATAGAAATGTTTTTTGGATTTTATTTTCGGCTTTCAAGTTGGTCTACTCTTTCCGGCCTACCACCCCACACCCTGGCAATTATTCTACCCGTTCGTTACTTAGCTGTGGCTGCAGTGGAAGTTTCGTAGTAAAATTGGCAAAAACATAGGCTAAATATATACAATTATATATTTTTTGTTTATTCAATATTTCTCCGTCCTAAACTTGAGAATTGTATTGGATAATAGCCTATAGCCTACGTTTTGGCATGTGTATATGGTTAGGGGGAAGTTGTGTTATAAAAGCAACTCATTACAAACAGTATTATATTAACATACAGTACTGTGCCTCATGCTTTTGCAGAAACAAAATGTGTTCTGCTATATGTACCTACTCCTCTTATTAGCGTTGACATATTGTGCAGAATATGAGCCTAAGTTCTCACATTTCTGTAAGATGCCATTTAACACATTTTAGCGATGGTAATCGGAGTAGCCATCAGAGTATAGGCCTAGCCTACTCAATTAATCATCATCATTACCAATCGATACATTTGGGTCGGTATAGGGCTTACCATAATATAGCTTACGGGTGTCGGCTTTTGTCATGGTTACTCAAAACAATCTCACAATGGACGGGAGGATCCTGACTTGAACTCATTTGTATTGAACTCCAATGTAAAGTTGAAAGTTATGTAAAAAAGAAAATTGACAATAACTTGCCTCTTTTTCTGGAAGTTATTATTGCTAGCATTGCAACGCACAAAAAAAAGAGGTTACGAGAAAGGCCCTGGGTGTTCAATATCGGTTGATAGATTAGTGAATAATTCATGTGTGAAATTCAGTTCGTCCAATTAAATATGCCTCGGAAGGAGAATGGGAAGGGGCGTGGACACAAAACATGCTGGGAAAGGAAACGGATGCTAAATAATCAACAGCTACCATGGACCAAGCGTCTCTCGAATTGGTTAATTGTAGGTTTTATTTGCTAAAATGTTGTGGAAACAATGGTTCTCATAAACCTCTATGTAATTGCACTTATATGGGCGACTTGCCTACCAAGCCTGTTATTCCAAGGACCGCTTCACAGTTCCTGGGTTATCCAAAGGCCATCCAAAGGCCATGTTGCCAATTTTGTGATGCTGTTCTATTTGTATGAGAAAAACAGAAACCTACTAGGTGTTAAATAAAGTTCGAGTTAAAAGATAGAAGTAGCCTAATCTCTAGACATTGAAATCACATTGGATCTATGAATGAACGACATTTTGTAATGAGCTTTGGTTATTGGCACTGCAGAATGAATAGCGCTATGATCATCTAGTCCTACAATATGGCTAATAATGTCTAATAGCAATGGCTAACTATTTTATGTCAACAGTCCTAAATGTAAAACACATGTCCGTTGAGGACTCCTGGTTAAAGTGTATAGGGTGTATGGTCTACTCAAGCCCTAGACCACTGATTTAACTAATCTACCAATAAACAGTTTTACTGGCTGCGGTTCAACATCATGCACACTATAAAGCCACCTTCAAGTCCTGCTTCCATTGCCCTTACACAAAAGAACCCGAGGCACTTATCTCTGCCTTATATGCACTGCCAGTTGGCAGGTATCAGTGCGTTATCTAAAACTCAATTATTTTCCCCTGCAGGATTATAGATGCAACAGAATCGGATGCACCTTTTCTCAAGACCTTGGTGGATAGTGCTGTAAGGTGGGGCGTACAGTATTATAAAGCCATGGTTTTTGTTTTTCACTTATGTTGTGTTGCACAAAGATTGATAGGATGTGTATCGACTGGGCTGCACTTTAAAGGCTAGTTTGTACAGTATTTATTCCATTCAGACCGCAGGGCAGTGCCAAGGTTTCCCAATGCAAAGTACTTCCAACTCAATACTCCTTAATGTAATGAGGCAGAGTTGGTGCTAATATACTGATAACTTGATACAATGTGTTTGTTTACTTTGCACACTGTTCTGCTGCAAGGCATTCCCCCACAACTTTAATAACACTTTGAAAGTCACCCGGCTCAAATCACTTGATGGAAGAAGAATGGTTCTAACTGCAGTTCAGGATAAATTCACTGGTAGCGTACATTTTCATTTGACATTTTCTTTTAAAATACTATGTTATTGATACTTTATATTCTACCAGTCATTAGGCTACCATTATATCTGAGATCATCAGACAAAGAGATTTCTTTGTGTGCAACATTCAACAATCAAACGTTTTTTTTATTTTTATATTTGCTCTTAAATAGAAGTCAAGTGAGCACTTCCTTAATCACCGTAAGATAAATACGATTACCTATGCAGGCCCAGAACCTGATATAATATAATATCAAAATAATATAATATGTAGGTAGCTCATTACTTGTGATAACAACTGTGACATTCACAGCTGCAGAATTCCTTTGAAAGCAGTGCTCAAGTGCTCAGATTATCGATGGAAACATTAATTTGTACTTATTACGAGTAATATTTAACTGAAGTCAAATATGACAAAATTAGTGACTTGGCAAATGTTGTAGACGTCATGCTTAAATGTATTGATATGGCATATCATAATTGGCAACAAAAGTCGGTGAAATTTGCACAATGAAATATGGTGGCATTGCTCAGTAAACATAGCAGTCAGGCTACAGGGGAAATTTAGGAGTGCCCATCTATAGATTGCAATAGTGATATAAACTCTACTTTTGTTTTATGATTAAACATTTATAATTTAGTGCCCCCTTATTACTTTCTATTATGCACTCTGTCATGTTGGTGTTTCCCTGATTAAGAAAGGCAATAACCGACTGATTATTTTTGTTAGAGAAATACAGTTAAGGTGAAATAGCAATACAAGTGCTAGTGCAACATGGTTGTAAGAGTGGGATAATGTTAATACATTGACTAACTTCAATGAGATTGGTTTGATCTATACTTTAGGCTACATGATAATAATTATGATATTTATACATCAAGAGGTCTATCATGCCTGTAAGTGTCTTATCTAAATCCTAAATAGCAACAGGTGTATCTCAAATTTCGACGCATTTTGTTGAATGTAGCCTACCAAATCGTCAGTTTATAAATCATTTGATATTATGGGATACGTTGTAAATTAATTGTGAACGTATTTGATGTATATCATCAGAATACAAATTTGATCTCGTTGAGTTATTATTTGTAGGTTATACCTGAGTTACTAATCGCCGATTTTAGCAAAATACACTTCATGCTTCCAGATGACCTTTTTTAACAAACAAACAAGTATATAAGTAAATAAAAACATTTCTGAAATAAATAAATATGTGAGCGTGTGAAAGCTGCCTCAGCAGCCAGGCTAGAGGTGTGTGCTCTGTCGGATTTGAAGTGGGAGAGCTGAGGGGGGGTATGGTGGGGGAATCGATAACTAACCGCACCGTTCAGCCAACCGGTCTGCCTGGGATCGATGGCCTGAATGGGGCTGATCTGAAATTGGGTGCGATGCGACTCTCTCCCGCAGAGGCCGGGCTACTGCGGGCGAGAAACAGTCACTATGTCAACCATGGACTCAACCTCTTGTTCATAATTACTTACTACGAATAACTGGCTTGTAACAAGTCATTGGGTCAATGTAAGAGGTGGACATGCAAGATGCACATCATCATCAGCTACGGCTGAATCATTTCAAATCATTAATATGGGCTGTTACTTAGTTTATTGCAATAGAGATTATTACAGCATCACCTCATCGTTTTCGATGATTTAATAGCAGTTATATTATGTTGCTATTGTGAAGGTGCAGTCTGTTCTTGTGTGATCGTATTTATGGAAATGTTTTTCATAGCCTATTCTTAAGTTGTTTTATAGCAACAAATCTGTTTATATGTGTTAGTTAACAGAAATACATAACCAAGCGATATATATAGGCCTACAGGCCTCAACATCAAATAGACAATGAAAAACTGCAATACCAGACCCAGAGCCTATATTGAGGATTGTTGTTTTACTTTTAAAAATAAAATTAAGACAACACAGTCAGGGTTATTTCATTGGCAGTATGGATGATTTACCACAAGAAACCACGGATTATATCGTTTTTGAGTGAGTTGTGTGGCCAACATTAACACTGCGTATCAACATTGTAAGGGAATCTTGTTCAAACGCATACTGTCACTGTGATGTTTGTTCCTCGGTAATCATATCGGCCTACTGTTCCTGGCATGTTCAGAACGTGTTAATTTGCTCTGTAACGCCACAAAACATAATTGCTTAGGCCTAGGCTACCAGTCCTGCCTCTGTCTATTAAGTTAAACCTTAAGTTTATTTACTTTTCGTCACTCTTTGAGTATTTTTCTTCTTTTTAGTGATTTATGGGACGTCTGAAGCAGCCTGCTAATCGTCTCAAAGGTCGATTTTGATGGATTTAATTCTGCAGTCAACTGAAAAGACAGTGCAGATGAGAACTTGTATGGAAAATGTTATTCAATTTTTTTTTTTTTTTTTTATATAGCCCTTCGTACATCAGCTAATATCTCGAAGTGCTGTACAGAAACATTAATTATTCAACCAACGAGGCAGCTCAAATGGCTGCAAATATGACTAAATAGTAGCCTATGCAATATAAGCATAATAATAGTATCAATAAATACTACTAATCATTATTATTATTATTAGAATAATAATTAGAATTAACACGTCAGAGGAAATTGAATTAAAATGAATACAATATTTGATCAATTATATAACTATAGTCTTTATCGAACAAAAGTGGAGTATGGTAAAAAAAAAAGTTGGGCTTGAAGTCACCTAATATGTGGGTGTGTGTTGCGTTAATGCAATTGGAGACAAGACGTGTGTATCATTAACAACTAAAACACTGCAAACTATGGCGTGATAGTATGAAAAAGGGCAACACTTGTGGCTAGATTAGGTAACATATGTATCTGCATTGGACCCAAAACAAATATGCTAAAGGAGCTTGCCTGCATGATATTATTGCGATATACACCGTGGTGTAATTCTTGTGCCTTGTGAAAATCTTGAACGAATAGTAACCCTGAATGAACAGCAATTAAGGCCATGCATGGGAATTATTTACACACACACACACACATTAAGTGTGTTAATTTTGATATTGGATCATTGAATGTGATATATACATTTGATGTAATTATGTATTTGTATAGCTTCTATAAACAACAACATTTTTCATTTGTAGCCAATAGTAGAAAAGGGGTCTAAAGATTCCGGCACAGCATAGGCCTGAATAATCAAAACGATAGCCTCACTGAATAGATATTCAAACATCAATTCAAATTCTTATATTAGACTCCACCCCGTTTGTTTATTTCGCATGTAATATAGCATTGATTATTTAATCAATTGATTTCACGGTCATTTTGTTCCTTTGTTGATTTGTGTGGGTTTGCCCAACTGGAGTTTCGGGTTGCATCTGTGGGTACTGGGTGTATGTGACTGCGGTTTTTTCTGCGACCGGCTGGTGATCGACCCAGGTTTCAGTCAGTGTATTTGAGCGCATGCAGGCTCGGCTCTCTCAGGTTAGGCCGTTTGGACATTCAAATATTTGTATTTTTCAGGCTCTCTAATGATTTCTGTATTCAATAATATTTCTGTAATACGATAAAATATTTGTTCATGTGAAATTATGGTTAATAACAATTAGTCCTAACTTTCTTTCAGTTTTTCCGTTTTCAATTAGTCAAGCTGCATGCTCTTTGGAATTACTTGTCTACTATTCAACTCTGAGTTAAATGAAAAGTTTAAATGTTGGGAAAAAATTATATGATGTAAAAAATAAAAAATAAAGGAGGCGTAACATCTCCCGTATAATTAATTTTTTTACTATTCAAAATGTAATGTAAAAAATGTAAAATGTTGACACAACCGGTGTGTTATGTTGTGCAAATAATCTGGATACAAGCGTGCAAAATCTGGAATGTTTGTCACAACATTAAGCCCCTCGACTGCTTATTTATCTCTTTGCTGTCCCCTTAAAAAGCATGATCCTCTTTCGACAATAATCGATTAAGCCAATGCAGCCTGCAGATGATTGTTGGCATGCAGTGCCCGAACACGTTTTATGGTAATAAGGGCCTAATGAGATCCTTTTCTGAAGTCAGTTTTAATCACAATTTTAGAAAAGCATACTCACAAAACATTATTTCTATCATCCTTGATACTGCCTTAGAATTTGTATAGGCCTATAGTCTACAACCGAACCTGTAATATGCAAACATGGTTGTGTTTATTAAATCACTATGAATTCATGAGGCTGCTGTCATTGCATGTTGCCATTCAATTATCAGTGCAGCCTAATTAGTTGGCTATTGGCTAATGCTGCCCTACTGTTAGCCTATTCGTTCAGGCCAAAATGGGGATGTGTGCCTTTTCTCTCCTTTAAAGAATTGGGCCCCGTGTAGCTCAGTTGGTAGAGCATGGTGCTTGCAACGCCAGGGTTGTGGGTTCGATTCCCACGGGGGGCCAGTATGGGAGAAAAAAAAATGTATGCACTCGCTAACTGTAAGTCGCTCTTTATAAGAGCGTCTGGTAAAATTGCGTGGACATTGTCTTTCCCTTGTTCTTTGAACGTTGCAGTATTCGCCTTAGATCGGGCATTGAACAAGACATTATCGGACCTTTAATAACCAATGTCCTGTCTGACGTCAGATAAGCGTCTACTGCTAACAGGAGAGAGAGAGCGCATTTCATCACCACTGTTCAAAGATTTACCAGCGGGCCCCGGTTACGCGGGAAGTGCTGTATTGGACAGTATACGCACCGGATAGAAGTGGATGCAGCTGACTTGCATGAGCTCAGATTCCGTCATCACATGGACGGTTGATTGTGTCACTAATTTTTCACAGTGAAAGTACCCAATTTAGGCTACAAACAACATAAGGTGTAGGTTGGCTAGATGGATAATGTTGTCTCGTTAGCTACTCATTCCACTTCACCAAAATATTTTGGGAAATCGATCAAACCCAACAAAAGATGCCTTTGTTTCAGCCATATGCCAATTCACATGTATTGATAACTAGAATCATAGTTTACGGTGCCAAAGTGATTTTGGATAGACTGTTCAATGTGCCTAATAAAACATATGATAGGCCTACAAACATAATCATTTTAATATTAATATATCTGGCAGGGAAATGTTACTGTGATTTCAGGCTACAACAATGATCCTGTAATTCAGCAAATGGCTTCTCTTACGGTTTTATATTTGAAATCGGTGACGCAACGCTATTTAACCCTTAGATGCTAGCCTCGTGCGCACAGTTCAGTCTCCTAGCAATTTGATTTAAAGGTCATTCTCTCCTATCGATCCGGTTTGGCGAGGGGGCGACGGAAAAGCGTAGGAATTGATAATCTAAAATAGAATAGACGGTATTCTAGACTGTAGGCCTATTGAGGCAAACGGGTTAGATAGACCTATATGTGCTGCATTTATAATTGCATGCCCAAGTGTGAATTCTCTCTCTGCCTGTCTGTGTGTGTAGGTGTGTGTGCGTGTGCGTGCGTGTGTACTGTGTGTGTACTGTGTGAGCATGTGCATACAGTGAGGGAAAAAAGTATTTGATCCCCTGCTGATTTTGTACGTTTGCCCACTGACAAAGAAATTATCAGTCTATAATTTTAATGGTAGGTTTATTTGAACAGTGAGAGACAGAATAACAACAAAAAAATCCAGAAAAACGCATGTCAAAAATGTTATAAATTGATTTGCATTTTAATGAGGGAAATAAGTATTTGACCCCTCTGCAAAACATGACTTAGTACTTGGTGGCAAAACCCTTGTTGGCAACCACAGAGGTCAGACGTTTCTTGTAGTTGGCCACCAGGTTTACACACATCTCAGGAGGGATTTTGTCCCACTCCACTTTGCAGATCTTCTCCAAGTCATTAAGGTTTCGAGGCTGACGTTTGGCAACTCGAACCTTCAGCTCCCTCCACAGACTTTCTATGGGATTAAGGTCTGGAGACTGGCTAGGCCACTCCAGGACCTTAATGTGCTTCTTCTTGAGCCACTCCTTTGTTGCCTTGGCCGTGTGTTTTGGGTCATTGTCATGCTGGAATACCCATCCACGACCCATTTTCAATGCCCTGGCTGAGGGAAGGAGGTTCTCACCCAAGATTGCCCTGTCCATCGTCCCTTTGATGCGGTGAAATTGTCCTGTCCCCTTAGCAGAAAAACACCCCCAAAGCATAATGTTTCCACCTCCATTTTTGACGGTGGTCATAGGCAGCATTCCTCCTCCTCCAAACACGGCGAGTTGAGTTGATGCCAAAGAGCTCCATTTTGGTCTCATCTGACCACAACACTTTCACCCAGTTCTCCTCTGAATCATTCAGATGTTCATTGGCAAACTTCAGACGGGCATGTATATGTGCTTTCTTGAGCAGAGGGACCTTGCGGGCGCTGCAGGATTTCAGTCCTTCACGGCGTAATTGTTTTCTTGGTGACTATGGTCCCAGCTGCCTTGAGATCATTGACAAGATCCTCCCGTGTAGTTCTGGGTTGATTCCTCACCGTTCTCATGATCATTGCAACTCCACGAGGTGAGATCTTGCATGGAGCCCCAGGCCGAGGGAGATTGACAGTTATTTTGTGTTTCTTCCATTTGCGAATAATCTTACCAACTGTTGTCACCTTCTCACCAAGCTGCTTGGCGATGGTCTTGTAGCCCATTCCAGCCTTGTGTAGGTCTACAATCTTGTCCCTGACATCCTTGGAGAGCTCTTTGATCTTGGCCATGGTGGAGAGTTTGGAATCTGATTGATTGCTTCTGTGGACAGGTGTCTTTTATACAGGTAACAAACTGAGATTAGGAGCACTCCCTTTAAGAATGTGCTCCTAATCTCAGCTCGTTACCTGTATAAAAGACACCTGGGAGCCAGACATATTTCTGATTGAGAGGGGGTCAAATACTTATTTCCCTCATTAAAATGCTAATCAATTTATAGCATTTTTGACATGCGTTTTTCTGGATTTTGTTGTTGTTATTCTGTCTCTCACTGTTCAAATAAACCTACCATTAAAATGATAGACTGATCATTTCTTTGTCAGTGGGCAAACGTACAAAATCTGCAGGGGATCAAATACTTTTTTTCCCTCACTGTACATGATAAAAATGTGAACGATATTGGTCCCTTAATATGCAGCAAGAGTGCAGCAAGGCTACTGTACAGTGTAAGGGGATCGCAGGCAGGGGCGACTGCCCACATTTTCTTGTGTAAGGGACGGAACAGCCTTCTGTCTCAGAGCTTTATTTGACCATTTATTGATCACTTTGTCTAATGGTGACGTTGTAATTTTCAGCGTAGGTCTGTCTGGGTATAGACCTAATCTCATTTTAGGCTATTCCCTTATCCATAGAATATTGCTTCACCATTTTAGAGAAACGTCAACATAACATAGCCTATGATTAGTGGAATACCAGTTAGGGTTTGGGCGTGTAAATGCACGCATATAGCTGCATCGTGCCAATGAAAGCATGCGTTTAATAGTCATTCCGGTGTACATTATGAAGGGTGAGCTGTTAATGGGGGAAATGGTGTTGCACATGAGCGGAGGGGGAAGGGGTAGCGGGAGGAGTAAGCCTATGCCTGCATGGCGCAGCGCCAGGATGGAAGGGAGAGACCGGGGAATGGAAATCGATACAGATTCAGAGCTCGCCAGATCGGCCTTAACAATGTATGGCGCAGACGCACTCTGTATCCCGATCACATACACACATGCAGGCACATAGGCTACACTGGAAAAATGGGGAGACGTGTCTGTGAGTGCACGTTCTCCATCACTATACTTAATTCGCCTCCTCAAACGCAGAAAAACAAATCAGAATTCGTCATCTGGCTGCATTGACAAACATTTAGAATAGATTTGAAGAATGTGAATAGCTTTTCATTAGTGCCCCGGAGAAAATGGCTGCCATTGTCCACAACAACCACATGATTTCACAGTGTGTGCGTGCGCGCGTGTGTGAATCCCAGTAGACCTATTTACAGCACACATTGCTGTGCTTAACAAAATGCGTCTGTGAAACCGCAGCTGCATGATTCTCTCCCCTTCTGTTCCCCATGCCTATCAATTATTAAAGTTCGCATCGATCATTTCGCAGGCCTGCATCAACCCGTCTCTTCATGAAAAAGCCTGCTTTCGATTATTCTAAAATAATCATGCCTAAAGGCTCTTTTCAATCAAAACCGCTAACCGGATTTCCGGGATAGATCATAAACAACATTCTTGCATCACAGCTTTTGATTAATATGTTGCCGAGTGTCTTTTGGTTAAACCTTTTGCTTTTTTAAGCACCGGAAAAGGTGCATTCTTGAGAAGAATCTCCCAGAAAAGTGTTTCCGGATTTGAGAATATGGACCTTATTCTGTGGACTCTGAACTATGTGTCTTAACATAGCCTACACAGGATGGTGAGCCTGATCTGATTGTGACATTGTGTGATATTATTGATCTTGACATGATGGTGGGTGAAGGACGTACAGCATGCTAGACGCAGGCTATATGAACATGTCAAAATTAAGAATTAGACTCGTCTGGGACATTAACATACTGTATCTCCATAGCCTACCTCAACCGTACATTGTTGTACAACACTTTATTAAAAAAAAAAATAACATTTTACTGCAGTGGGCTAAATCAGGGTCACACAGAGCGTTTCTTGGTATTCTTCAACAAATCTACTTGAAACAAAACTATACACCTCACACACGGTTATGGGCTTAAAAAAGAAGACACCTGTACCATGTCAGATATAGTTGAAATGTATTGAATTTTGAGTTTGCATCCCAATATTACACTTTAAATACTTCAAATAAGACTGAAATATAACAAAATCGTTTGACATAGAAACACAGGATTTTCGCGTTAAAAAAAAGTGTATTAATTACGAAAATATGACAAATATTAATAACATTCCACCCATGGGTTCACTAGGTCACTTGACTGCAGGGAAAGGGCTACAGCAAAGCCATAATACATTACCTCAAACATAGGTCAACAGCACCGTTCATATAGGCCTAAGATTTCAGCACCATGGACAGCGGTGATCCCAAATGAAAATGGTTTTGATCGGTGGGGTTGAACATTTCTGTAGCAAATACACTTGGAGGTGGATAGAAATGCTAGCGGTGTATGGAGCAAGCTGGGTTGATCGTTGTTTAGGTACAGTGATGGCATTGGGATTATGTCCCAACTGTGTAGAGACAGGCAGCCATAATTCCGAGTATATGAAGGATGCATGTCATCCAGACTTGTGTATAAACTGTTGGATGATAGATTAATAAAATACTCGTTTTACTTATATTTTTTCATGAGTAGCATAGCCATCTTAAATATTTGCTCCATACAGAAATAGCAGTGGTATGGGGACAGCAGAGAGGTCGACCTCCCTTGATGTAAATGTAGGCCTAGCCTGTGATGAAGTTGATTGAGCTATTCTCTCCCTATCCATAGTCTGCCTGTATTATGGTAGAATAACCTCTTACTAGAAGAGAGAATAATCTCATCACCAAAATCGAATTTTTACAAATGATAAATTGTTGATATTCCCCTTCACATTTTGGATAAATGAGATTGATGCTCTTGCGAAATATTTCATTGCGTCGCATTTTATGCATCGGTAATTTGGCAGGATCGAATCATTTTTGTTGTCTCTATTGTCTTCGGAGTGTGTCTGGAACAATGCGTTGGTGAATACATGTTAACACAGATCCAGGCTGATTGTATAACCCAACCCCCAAAGGGTGTTTTGAGAGTGAGTTTGCCATCCAGTCTACAGATGTAACATGATTACAACAGAGAGAGGGAAAAAGGTGTGCAATGGGGGCTTTCTCCAGTCTCTCCATCCCCTTTCTCGGCTACACGCCACCCCCCACCTCTCTGGGAGAGTCCAATGGGAGAGAGTGCTGAGGTGGAATAATTGATAGATGCACTGGCTATCCTTATCGATCACTGCTTTATTGACCCGACCAAATACATTGAGATGGAGTGTGGAATTCAACGCAGATGCAAATACGAATAGTTTTTTTTTTATCGTTAATGCAATCTTTAAATGTCTCAGCCCTCACTTTGCCGTGTCTTTCTCGACACAATCCAAGTTGTTGTTTACCTATAATGCATCCTTGTTTACGTTGGTTCAAAATGTCAACAGATGCACTTTGTGAGCTTGTTTTTGTAAATTATCATCTGTCCTAAAAAGCCAATCAGCTTGATACATGATCAACGTGATGCGTAACGAGGCACAGGTTGGCCTTAATTGTAGGCCATACTATAGGTTTGCACTTTGGTGAGATTCGCTTTGCACTTGCCCTCCACTCGCGGACAATGCACCACACATTTGTAACCAGGCGTTTTATGGTGCGCGCATAAAGGGCACGCAGCCCCCCTCACTTGACTACATCGTGCTCAGTTTTTAATTTTCTGGGGAAGATTGTCATGTGATTGTGCAGACACTGGCATTTTCGCATTAGCTAAGCAGGGAAGCGGCATTGATTTGTGGGACTATGATGAATTTGGAATAGTAATTTGAATTTATTGATTGATGTGGCCGACGGAGAATCCGCACCCTCCCTTTTAGAATCCCAACTCCCACTCCCAACCCACATCGCACAGTGGATAACGGCGAATTGAAATGCAATAAGTAAAATGTAGCTCCCACCATTTACATGTCACAGTAATTTGTCATTTTGCCCAACTCCATTTTGCCTGCGAGCAACTGACAGCACAAGGTAGCTCACACGACAACAGACAGCACGTCAGGGCCAGAGGATAACCACTCGCTCGCAAAGAGTGCAGCTATTAAACAATCATAGCCATAATCATAATCATAACAACAACAACCATAACAATCACGATTACATCACTACTACTAATGATAATGATTGATACTTGACAATAAATAATGATACTTGCACTACACCTATTAGGCATATAGCCTGTAAACTATTGAAGAATAGCCATTATACACATGGGGGTACAAATGGAGCATAGGCGTATCAATTCTAAAATGAATGCATACGAACGTGCATGCATGCTGCACATAGACAGGCATACTGTAGCCCTACATGCATGCATGCAGAAATACACATGTATGGGAAGTTCTGTGCCATAGTTCTAATATAGTACATTCAGTCCATTCATTGAGAGGTTTGTATCATAGTGTGGGGGGGGGGGGGGGGGCTGTAAAACCCCACTGCTCAATTAGGTTTAACAGCAATGGCACTTAAAGAGACAATTGTGGACTGTTTAAATCTTTATTTACCAGAACCCCACTAAATGCGGAACAATTTACATTCCATTAAGTGCTTTTCAATAGGGCATTGACTGGAACTAAAATATGCCACTATATCTGCTTAATTGAACTGTCCACTGAAATAAGACAGAGAAGTACTGATTGGCGTTTTGAAGCGCGTGCATGTCCAAACGCGTGCATGTTCCTTTGCAGAAACATCAATGAAAGTGGCCATCACTTCCAACTCGTATGATTTTATAGCTTTTCACCCCTAATTAAGCCTCGTTAATTAGCTCCCAAGCTTTATAACTTGTACAAGAACACCATTTTTTGGTGACTTTTTAGCCTTCGTGGAGATTTCACCGCAGGGCCTTGGGATAGCCTGGTGGTCATTGTTCCAAACTCTTACCTCTCACTGGCAAAATGAATAAATTAACTGATGAATTAATAAATAGGAATAAATGGTTACAACTTATGAATTCAGAGTGAAAAATGTGTGCATTAGAGTTGCATAGACCTATGTAAAAACAACAACATTTTAGGCTGCTATACTAGGCCTATGTATTTTTATAGCCAGTATAGGCGAAAACACAATGTACAACTTCGGCTGTAGTGTTATTGCTGATGATTTAGAGTTGGTATGTTGTAGATTTAAGGAAAGTTACCTTTCACAGTTAATTATGACAGTAGGCCTATTTGTATTTAATCTCCATTCAGTTCTTATTTTCAATTCTTATTTTACTTTTACTTATTCATAATCACAATATATCACCACGAAGTCGCTATTCCACCTATAGATGACTTCGAGACTTTATAAATAAAGTGTAAGCCGCAGAATGTTGAAAATCAAAGACAGGCGCATCTGTTTGTTGAGCTGTCTTTCAGATCCAAATCGATCATTTATCAGTGTGCTACTTTGAAAAGGGACGCGGGGACCCCTTAGTATCGATTCGCAGGAGGTCACGCTCCCGACTTGCTGCTAGGCCCTAGCATCTCAGACGCGCCTTGTTTGCGCCTCGCCGAGTAGACAGGGAAAGGGAAAGCCCACGATAATTCCAGGTCCATTTGATACATAATACGCTGACAAACGATATTTAACATGAGGCTAATGGAACGACTCCACACCAGAAGAAGAGTGAATATGTGAATTTTGACAGTCTGCTGGTCAATAATCGCACCATTGTAGGCCTACACGCGTTATTGTGGCCCAAATGATACAGTTACAGAGAACCACAATCAATTTGATTCAGCTCTTTCTGTGTTTGATTTCCTATTGTCTGTGGTCGAAACACCTTGTCGTGTGTGTGTGTGTGTTCCCCATTACGCGCGTGCGTAAAATTGATACAAGTATAATGTTGGCAGCATATTAGTGAGTATTCAAAAACTTGAAACAAGTTAATTTCTATTTTTTTCTTCAAGTTTAACAGCTAATTAGGATATCACCTGCAGAGTAGACTACCACAGCATAGCTACTGTTTACTCTTTCATACTTTATTATATGAGCATGAAGCAGTCAATCCAACTGGATTTACATATCTTTTCAAACAACCAATTCAACATGCTGGTTTAATAAAGTTTAAAGAATAATAGCCATTGTTAACACCTCAAAGAATCCATACAACTTGTTACAGTGATATCTGTTTGAGTAGCGATTGATAGTCTCGCCACATTGATTTCTAAGATCCCTTCACATTTGGACGTCTCCTTACTCACCTGCTAGTCTGAGTGCCGACATTCTCTGGAACTCAGGTTCCTGCAGCCACTTCCACATCCTCCGGAAGGTTTCCCGGCCAGACTTGAGTTTACTCCAGGGTTTAGGGTTCCTCAGCAGGTCAGACAGGGTTCCCTGGGACCGACACAAGATCCGCTGGGCGAAGATGGCCTGGGGAATGCTGTAGCGCTTGAGCTCCGCCGTTATTCGTTGTGCCACCTCCTTGGTGTTTATTTCTTCCACCTGCCCCGACCCACCTCCCTGCCCGCCCCCCACCGTCTGCCTCTCCCGGTCAGAGAGCATGGACCCGTTAGCCTGAGAGTGCGGATGGCTGTGATGGTGCATACCGTTCAGGGATGACATGATGCCGGCCCCGTGGCCCCCAAATCCCCGGGCCAGGTGTTCCTCGCTCCGGGACAGCATCGCTGCGTGAGACTCGAAACCTCCGGACGAGAGCATCTTGTCGTTGGAGAGGTGGGCGCCCGGACCGTAGGCGCCAAGAGTCTGCTGCGAGTTGTGCAAAGACCCGAGGCCGTTGGAGAGAGGGGACAGCGGCTGGCCCATGCCGGACATGTCTTTAGGGTAGTGGCCGTAAAGGTTGCTCATCGAGGCAAGGCTCCTGTCGTCCCGCATGAGGGTGAAGCTGCCGCTGACGTTGCCGGCGGTGAGACGCTGATGCGCCGGATGGTGGTGAGCGTGCGGGTGAGGATGATGGTGAAATTTATCCGAGACGGTGGATATGGGAGGCAGGTGCTGCAGCGGTGTCAGCGTAGTGTAAGTGCTGCTCATGGTCATCCCGGAGTCGCAGGACATGGTCATTGCGGGGTGCAAGGGACCGGACAATGCATGGTCTGTGCGATACTCCCCAGCTCCCTCTAATATTGAGGCCATACTGGACACCATGGCTGACCGTCCGTGCGACACCAAGTTCCGATGCGACGCTAAGGACTGCCGTCCATGGTGCGGAGAGTTCATTAAGTCACCCGTTTGATGAGAATGAGATACACCGTGCAGATTTCCAATGTTTTCCATTGAAAGTTCCATTGTTGAAATAATCTTTATTTACACCTCTCTCTCTCTCCCCTCTCTCTCACTCGTCCGCACTCTCTTGCTCCCTCGCTCTCCCTCTCCCTCTGTCTCACACACTCCTTTCCAATAAAATGTTAACGATTTCAAAGCCAAGCCATTGATTGTAGTAGCCTCTTCAGTCAATCCAGCATGATTTCAAGCGATCAGTTGCCCGCGACAAAGCTGTGCCATAAACCACTGCTCACACTTCTGGTATGGTGTCTGCTTGTTTGTAGCCTATTCCATTCGCTGTAGAGCACCACTACAATCGAAAGCAAAGGCTGTGCTTCCAGCGTGTATGTTGACGTGCCCGCGCATATGTTAAGACGTGACTGTGCATGTGTGCGCGCACTGTGTTACAGTGTTAGCGTTCAGTCCAGGGGCGGACTGGCCTTCTGGCATTTCGGGTAAATGCCAGATGGGCTTTTCCATTTTTAGCCCAGTGGGCCTGTCTGACTTGGGTTTTATGGGCAAAATAATCTTTATCTGAATAAAAATGGGGGCCTCAAGGAAGAAAATGGTTCGGTGTGGGTGTCTCGAGGGGAAAAAAATTGGCTAGTGTAGGGGCCACAAGGGAAAAAATTGACAGTTGTGTTAGAACTCCCAGGGCCGATTTCTGGTCCCAGTCCACCCCTGATTCAGTCTGGCGCTGTCTGACATCACCAGCCCTTTGTCAGGTTTGCTCATGTTGTAAACTAAACCTGGAATTCCTCAACAAGATTACATTAGACATTTAAAGAGATAAGAGACAGACATGTATCTTGAGCAAAACTGCAAGCCCTCGCCATGCAACATTTACCTTGAGCTATTGGGGAGTCCTGGATAAGAGACTTTGGTTTAGCCTGATAAAGCCGCCTAACTTGGTGCCAGGACGTGATTTCTCAATGGTTAAATATTAATTGACATGCTTAACATCATGCTACTGCCATGAATAAAAAGCTTTGTTCTTCTAAACAATCTTGCACTTCATAAAGATGCATGGTAGCCGATACACCTTGGAGTTTTCAGGCAGGAAAACAATTTAGGGAGAAGTCATTGGGAAAATGCTATGCATTTTGTTGTGTGATACAGTGCCTCCAGAAAGTATTCACCCCCCTTGACTTTTTCCACATTTTGTTGAGTTATAGCCTGAATTTAAAATAGATTACATTGAGATTTTTTTGTCACTGGCCTACACTCAATACCACATCATGTTAAAGTGGAATTATGTTTTCCTAAATTTTTACAAATGAATAAAAAATGAAAAGCTGAAATGTCTTGAGTCAATAAGTATTAAACTCCTTCGTTATGACATGCCTAAATAAGTTCAGGAGTAAAAATGTGCTTAACAAGTCACATAATAAGTTGCATGGACTCACTCATCTCTCTACCCCACACATACAATAATCTATAATGTCCCTCTGTTGAGCAGTGAATTTCAAAAACAGATTCAACTACAAAAACAAGGGAGGTTTTCCAATGCCTAGCAAATAAAAGCACCTACCTATTGTTAGATGGGTCAAAATAAAAAAGCAGACATTGAAAATCCCTTTGAGCATGGTGAAATTATTAATTACACTTTGGATGGTGTATCAATACACCCAGACACTACAAAGATACAGGCGTCCTTCCTAACTCAGTAATCGGAGAGGAAGGAAAGCGCTCAGGGATTTCACCATGAGGCCAATGGTGACTTTAAAACAGTTACAGGGTTTAATGGCTGTGATGGGAGAAAACTGAGGATGGATCAACAACATTGTAGTTACTCCACAATACGAACCTAATTGACAGAGTGAAAAGAAGGAACCATGTACAGAATACAAATATTCCAAAACATGTATCCTGTTCACAACAAGGCACTAAAGTAATACTGCAAAAAATTAGGCAAAGCAATTAACATTTGTCCTGAATAGAAAGTGTTATGTTTGGGACAAATCCAACACAACACATTACTGAGTACCACTCTCCATATTGGCAAGCATAGTGGTGGCTGCATCATGTTATGGGTATGCTTGTAATCATTGTCTAGCAATGATCAACAACCAATTTAACAGAGATTGAAGAATTTTGAAAATAATAATGGGCAAATATTGTACAATCCAGGTGTGCAAAACTCTTAGAGACATAGCCAGAAAGACTCACAGCTGTAATCGCTGCCAAATGTGATTCTAATATGTATTGACTCAGGGGTGTGAATACTTACAGTGCATTCGGAAAGTATTCAGACCCCTTGACTTTTTCCATATTTTGTTACATTACAGCCTTATTCTAAAATTGATTAAATCGTTTTTCCCCCCTCATCAATCTACACACAATACCCCATAATGACAAAGCAAAAAATGGTTCTTAGATATTTTTGCAAATAAAAAACTAATACATTAACATGAAAGGTATAGGCAATAGGCCTATATGCTGTATAATAATAATAATAATAATAATAATAATAATAATAATAATGCGATGTGTATGCAGAGATTGTGGCACCAGTTGGACGCTATACACTGAAAAAAATAAAGGTTCTTAAATGGTTCTTCCTCAGCTCTTAAGGTTCCTTGGAGAACTTGCCCCATAAAGAACCTTTGAGTTAAGTGTGGGGTTCTTGACGTGGCATCTACGGTTCTTCAGAATTCTAAAAGGTTCTTGAAATGTATGGAAGCCTGCAGATGTGTCCCTTTCATAGCACTCAGTAAATTGGCCAGTGTTAACTAGTGTTGATTTTTCAGTGTAACATTTCTAGTGTTGATTCAAGGGTTAAATTAACACTCGGTGGTGTAAAAGAACGCCAGTTTTGGTGCTAATAAGCAGATATGTTTGTTTCAATATCTATGTTGAAACAATGTTAAGCAAATACAGTATAAATAATATACATTTTTCAAAACTATTCCAATCTGTTACTTGGACTTATTGCACCCATTACTGAAATGGTTGTTCAAGTTTAGATGTTTAAGGTAGTCTCATTTCTTAGTCTTCCCAACCCTGGCATTCATTCTGAATGCAGGTGAATACAAATTCCAAATGTTGAATATCCCCACTCCGGCTGGATTCCAATAGGAATTACACATCATATTGCAAGCCAGCATAATGTGTCTTGCAGGCCTGGTGTGACCTGTAAACTATGAGTTTCAGGCCGCTGTATTATGGTAAAACTAGGCCCTGAAAAGAAGGACTTATGAAATATGTATTATATTGTCTTAAATATTTTTTTTGAATGTCAACATTTTCACTTAGGATCTCACTTGGTGAAAGCCACAGGACTGAACATTTATTGTGAAGAGGGCACAACAGCGCCTCCTCCCCCTCAGGAGGCTGAAAAGATTTGGCATGGGCCCTCGGATCCTCAAAATGTTCTACAGCTGCACCATCAAGAGCGCCTTGACTGGCTGCATCACCGCTTGGTATGGTAAATGTACCGCCCTCGACCGCAAAGTGCTACAGAGGGTGGTGTGGATGGCCCAATACATCACTGGAGCTGAGCTCCCTGCCATCCAGGACCTCTGTATCAGGTGGTGTCAGAGGAAGGCCCGAAACATTGCCAATGGCTTCAGCCACCCAAGCCAATGGAGTCAACATTGGCCAGCATCCCAGTGGAACGCTTTCGACACCTTGTAGAGTCCATGCCCCGACTAATTGAAGTTGTTCTGAAGGCAAAAGGGAGGGTGCAACTCAATATTAGGAAGGTGTTCCTAATGTTCGGTATACTCAGTGTATACACACTATATACACACTCAAACTACACTGACACTCTCACATAAAATACTCTCACATGCACTACATACGCACACACACATAATACACAAGCATACTGACACAACACACACGCACACACACTTTTATACTCATAATATGCTGTTGCTACTATGTTCTTTATTTTACCCTTATTATTATTATTATTATTATTATTATTATTATTATTATTATTATTATTATTATTATTATTATTATTATCTATCCTGATGCCTAGTCACTTTACCCTGCCTTCATGTACAGTACCAGTCAAAAGTTTGGACACCCCTACTCATTCCAGGGTTTTTCTTTATTTTGTTACTATTTTCTACATTGTAGAATAATAGCGAAGACATCAAAACTATGAAATAACACATATGGAATCATGTAGTAACCAAAAAAGTGTTAAACAAATCAAAATATATTTTATATTTGAGATTCTTCAAATAGCCACCCTTTGCCTTGATGACAGCTTTGCACACTCTTGGCATTCAGTGCATGTGACAAATAAAATTGGATTTGATTTGTTTTTTAATGAATGCAACAACCATGTCAAACACAGTCATGGGTTGTACTGGTAACTCTAAAATTCACACCAAAGGCAACCTGGGGAATATGCAAATACGGCTTAAAACCCTACAGCAGGGCTATTGAGACTGTATCTGTGCCTCGATCTAGGTTGAGCAAAACAAAACATGTGTTCTCCTTAGCAATCTCACTGAAATAAAGACCTCCTCCATTCCTGTCATTATTGAAAGAGATTGTGATATCTCACATCTCAAAATAGGGTTACTTAATGTTAGATCCCTCACTTACAAGGCAGTCATAGTCAATGAACTAATCACTGATCATAATCTTGATGTGATTGGCCTGACTGAAACATGGCTCAAGCCTGATGAATTTACTGTGTTAAATGAGGCCTCTCCTCCTGGTTACACTAGTGACCATTTCCCCCGCACATCAGGATTATTTCCTCATAATCCTGGACTATTGGACCACCATTTTATTACGTTTGCAATCGCAACAAATAATCTGCTCAGACCCCAACCAAGGATCATCAAAAGCCGTGCTATAAATTCTCGGACAACCCAAACATTCCTAGATGCCCTTCCAGAATCCCTCCACCTACCCAAGGACGTCGGAGTACAAAAATCGGTTAACCACCTAATTGAGGATCTTAATTTAACCTTGCGTAATGCCCTAGATACAGTCACACCCCTAAAATCAAAAAACATTTGTCACAAGAAATGTGCTCCCTTATATACAGAAAATACCCGAGCCCTGAAGCAAGCTTCCATAAAATTGGAACGGAAATGGCGCTCCACCAAACTGGAAGTCTTCCGACTAGCTTGAAAAGACAGTACCGAGCAATATCGAAGAGCCCTCACTGCTGCTCGATCATCCTATTTTTCCAACCTAATTGAGGAGAATAAGAACAACCCTAAATTTATTTTTTATACTGTCGCAAAGATAACTAAAAAGCAGCATTCAACAAGAGAGGATAGCTTTCACTTCAGCAGTGATAAATTCATGAACTTCTTTGATGAAAATATCATTATCATTAGAAAGCAAATTACGGACTCCACTTTGAATCTGCGTATTTCTCCAAAGCTCAGTTGTCCTGAGTCTGCACAGAACTGCCAGGACCTAGGATCAATGGAGACACTCAAGTTTTTAAATCCTATATCTCTTGACACATTCATGAAAATAGTCATGGCCTCTAAACCGTCAAGCTGCATACTGGACCCTATTCCAACTAAACTACTGAAAGAGCTACTTCCTGTGCTTGGCCCTCCTATGTTGAACATAATAAATGGCTCCCTAACCACCGGATGTGTAGCAAACTCACTAAAAGTGGTAGTAATAAAGCCTCTCTTGAAAAAGCCAAACCTTGACCTGGAAAATTAAAACAACTTTTGGCCTATATCGAATCTCCCATTCCTCACAAAAATGTTAGAAAAGGCTGTTGCGTAGCAGCTCACTGCCTTACTGAAGACAAATAATGTATACGAAATGCTTCAGTCTGGTTTTAGACCCAAACATAGCACTGAGACTGCACTTGTGAAGGTGGTAAATTACCTTTTAATGGCGTCAGACCAAAGCTCTGCATCTGTCCTCGTGCTCTTAGACCTCAGTGCTGTTTTTGACACCATCGATCACCACATTCTTTTGGAGAGATTAGAAACCCTAATTGGTCTACACGGACAAGTTCTTGCCTGGTTTAGATCTTATCTGTCGGAAAGATATTAGTTTGTCTCTGTGGATGGAGTCACGACTTCCGCCGAAGTTGGTGCCCCTCCTTGTGTGGGTGGCAATCGGCGGTCGACGTCACCGGCTTTCTAGCTGCCACCGATCTACGTTTCTGTTTTCCATTTGATTTGTCTTGTTTGTACACACCTGGTTCCCATTGTATGATGATTATTTCCTTATTTAACCCTCTGGTTCCCACATGGTATTGTGCGTGTTTGTTCGTTGTGTTGTGTCATACGCTTTTGTGAGCTGGTGTGTTTTCCCTGCGTGGAAATTAGTGTTTGTTTTTTCAGAGTAAAAGTACGTTGTCTACAAAGTTCTGTGTCCTGCGCCTGACTCTGTCCTACCGCTGCACATTTGACACCTGACAGAAACACGCACCTAATATAGAGTCAGCAGGTGCAGCCAATCCTCCGGTACCCATGGAGGAGCGCGTCCAGCAGCACGCGACGATGCTCCAGAATCTGGGCACTGCGATGGATGTATTTTCCCACAACCCCAGCAACTTCAGGTCAACCCACACCGATGTCCACCCCTCCGTCACCTGGACCCAGTGGGATTCAGCTCTCGCTCCCGAGGGCATATGATGGGACGGCTGCCGGGTGCCAGGGGTTCATGCTCCAGGTGGAGCTCTACCTGGCGACCATCCACCCGGCTCCCTTGGGATACGAGACCGTGTCCGCCCTCATCTCCTGTCTGTCTGGGAGAGCGCTTGAGTGGGCCAACGCCGAATGGGGCGGTAGAGACGCAGCGTTGGTTCGCTATGAGGATTTCGATCATCCACCGGAGGGGAGAGCGGTGGGATAATGCTTTTTCCACCTCAGACAGGGGAAGAGGAGCGCACAGGACTTCGCACTGGACTTCCGGACCTTGGCGGCCAGTGCAGGATTGAATGAGAGGGCCCTGATCGACCATTACCGGTGTAGTCTACGTGAGGACGTTCGTCGGGAGCTGGCATGCAGGGACACCAGCCTTACCCTCGACCAGCTGGTGGATCTATCTATACGGCTGGATAACCTGTTGGCCACCCGCGGACGTCCGGATCAGGGTCCGTTCCTTCCATCCCCCAGCACCTCCGACCCTACCCCTATGGAGCTCGGAGGCGCTGCTCCTAGGGTGACCGGAGGGGGGGGGGGGGGGTTCCTGCACCAAGTGTGGCCGCAGAGGGCACACTGCTGGTCGGTGCTGGGGAGGTTCCCCAGGGAGTCGAGGCAGCAGGCAGGGCACTGGTGGATCATCCCAGGTGAGTAGGCACCTGACTTACCCAGAGCTCCCTGTTGCGCACATGTATGTTTGTATAGAATTTCCTGAGTTATCCCCGCATTCCCAGCATAAGGCGCTAGTCGATTCAGGCGCAGCTGGGAACTTTATTGACAGTTCATTTGCACGTAGATTAGGGATCCCTGTTGTTCCTGTTGATGTGCCCTTCCCTGTACATGCCTTAGATAGTCGTCCTTTAGGGTCGGGCCTGATTAGGGAGGTCACAGCTCCACTATGGATGAAAACGCAGGAGGGTCATGAGGAGAGAATTAGTCTCTTCCTGATCGATTCTCCTGCATTTCCTGTGGTGTTGGGGCTTCCCTGGTTGGCCTCTCATGACCCCACTATTTCGTGGCAACAGAGGGCTCTGAAGGGATGGTCACGTTAGCGCTCAGGGAGGTGTGTAGGTGTTTCCATAGGTGCAACTACGGTGGAGAGTCCAAACCAGGTCTCCACTACGCACATTCCCCCCCGAATATGCCGATTTGGCTCTCGCCTTCTGTAAAAAGAAGGCGACTCAACTACCACCCCATCGACAGGGGGATTGTGCGATACATTTCTAGGTAGGTGCAGCACTTCCCAGGAGTCACGTGTATCCTCTGTCTCAGGAGGAGACGGCGGCTATGGAAACATATGTCTCCGAATCTCTGGGACAGGGATACATTCGGCCTTCCACTTCACCTGCCTCCTCAAGTTCCTTTTTTGTGAAGAAGAAGGATTGAGGGTTACGCCCGTGCATTGACTATCGGGGTATAAATCAGATCACGGTGAAGTACAGTTACCCATTGCCTCTTATAGCCAGTGTGACCGAGTCATTGCACGGGGCGCGCTTCTTCACCAAATTGGATCTCAGGAGCGCTTACAACCTGGTGCGTATCCGGGAGGGGGATGAGTGGAAGACGGCATTTAGTACCACCTCAGGGCACTATGAGTACCTCGTCATGCCGTACGGGTTGATGAATGCTCCATCAGTCTTCCAATCCTTCGTAGACAATATTTTCAGGGACCTGCACGGGCAGGGTGTAGTGGTGTATATAGATAACATTCTAATATACTCCGCTACACGCGCCGAGCATGTGTCCCTGGTGCGCAAGGTGCTTGGTCGACTGTTGGAGCATGACCTGTACGTCAAGGCTGAGAAATGTCTGTTCTTCCAACAGTCCGTCTCCTTCCTAGGGTACCGCCTGTCCGCATCAGGGGTGGAGATGGAGAATGACCACATTTCAGCCATGCGTAATTGGCCGACTCCAACCACGGTAAAGGAGGTGCAGCGGTTCTTAGGGTTTGCCAACTACTACCGGAGGTTTATCCAGGGCTTTGGTCAGGTAGCGGCTCCCATTACCTCCTTGCTGAAGGAGGGACCGGTGCGACTGCAGTGGTCAGCTGGGGCGGACAGGGCTTTTGGTCACCTGAAGGCTCTGTTTACCTCGGCTCCCGTGCTGGCTCATCCTGATCCCTCCTTGGCATTCATAGTAGAGGTGGACGCGTCCGAGGCTGGGATAGGAGCTGTGCTGTCTCAGCGCTCGGGTACGCCACCAAAGCTCCGCCCCTGTGCCTTCTTTTCAAAGAAGCTCAGCCCGGCGGAGCGAAACTAGGATGTGGGGGACCGGGAGCTGTTAGCTGTTGTCAGGGCTCTGAAGACGTGGAGGCATTGGCTTGAGGGGGCTAAACACCCTTTCCTCATTTGGACTGACCACCGCAATCTGGAGTACATCCAGGCGGCGAGGAGACTGAACCCTCGCCAGGCAAGGTGGGCCATGTTTTTCACCCATTTTGTTTTCACCCTACCCTACAGACCAGGATCCCAGAACGCTAAGGCAGACGCTCTGTCCCGGATGTATGACACAGAGGAGCGGGCCACGGATCCCACTCCCATACTTCCGGCTTCTTGCCTGGTGGCACCGGTGGTATGGGAGGTTGACGCGGACATCAAGCAGGCGTTACGTACGGAGCCCACTTCCACCCAGTGTCCAGTTGGGCGTCTGTACGTTCCGTTTGATGTCCGCGATCGATTGATCTGTTGGGCTCACACGTCACCCTCCTCTGGTCAACCTGGCATCAGTCGGACAGTGCGCTGTCTTAGTGGGAAGTACTGGTGGCCCACTTTAGCTAAGGACGTGAGGGTTTATGTTTCCTCCTGCTCGGTGTGCGCCCAGTGCAAGCACCTAGACACCTACCCAGAGGGAAATTACAACCCCTACCCGTTCCACAACGGCCGTGGTCACACCTACCGGTGGACTTCGTGACGGATCTTCCTCCTTCACAAGGTAACACCACGATCCTGGTCGTTGTGGATCGGTTTTCTAAGTCCTGCCATCTCCTTCCTTTGCCCGGTCTCCCTATGGCCCTACAGACTGCAGAGGCTCTGTTTACCCATGTCATCCGGCACTACGGGGTGCCTGAGGATATAGTGTCTGATCGGGGTCCCCAGTTCACATCGAGGGTCTGGAGGGCGTTCATGGAACGTCTGGGGGTCTCGGTCAGCCTGACCTCAGGGTTTCACCCCGAGAGTAATGGGCAGGTGGAGAGAGTAAACCAGGATGTGGGTAGGTTTCTGCGGTCCTATTGCCAGGACCGGCCGGGGGAGTGGGCGGCTTTCATCCCCTGGGCAGAGATGGCCCAAAACTCCCTCCGCCACTCCTCCACTAACCTGTCTCCGTTTCAGTGTGTACTAGGTTATCAGCCGGTCCTGGCACCATGGCATCAGAGCCAGATCGAGGCACCTGCAGTGGAGGATTGGTTTCGGTGCTCGGAGGAGACATGGGACGCTGCCCATGTGCGCCTGCAACCATGTGGGCCATTAGGCGACAGAAGGCGAGCGCAGAACGCCACCGCAGTGAGGCCCCGGTGTATGCACCGGGGGACCGGGTCTGGCTCTCGACCCGAAACCTGCCCCTTCGCCTGCCCTGCCGGAAGCTGGGTCCGCGGTTTGTGGGGCCATTTAAAGTCCTGAGGAGACTGAACGAGGTATGTTATAGGTTACTGCTCCCCCCTGATTACCGTATTAACCCCTCGTTCCATGTGTCTCTCCTCAGGCCGGTGGTGGCTGGTCCGCTCCAGCAGTCTGAGGTACGGGAGGTTCCTCCGCCCCCGCTGGACATCGAGGGGGCCCCGGCGTATACTGTGCGAGCCATCATGGACTCAAGACGTCGGACGAGG
The DNA here is from genome assembly GCF_964263955.1 of Coregonus lavaretus. Lineage (NCBI taxonomy): Eukaryota > Metazoa > Chordata > Actinopteri > Salmoniformes > Salmonidae > Coregonus > Coregonus lavaretus. The sequence goes on along the minus strand of NC_139993.1, from coordinate 36,514,125 downwards.
GGCCTTCAGTACCTCGTGGAGTGGGAGGGGTACGGTCCGGAGGAGAGATGCTGGGTGCCGGTGGAGGACATCCTGGACCCTTCCTTACTGCAGGAATTTCACCGTCTCCACCCGGATCGTCCTGCGCCTCGTGCGACTTTTTTTTTGTTATTCTGTCTCTCACTGTTCAAATAAACCCACCATTAAAATTATAGACTGATCATTTCTTTGTCAGTGGGCAAACGTACAAAATCAACAGGGGATCAAATACTTTTTTCCCTCACTGTAGCTACTCCACAGGAGGTCGGTGGCATCTTAAATTAGGGAGGATGGGCTCGTGATAATGACTGGAGCGGAATTAGTGGAATGGTATCAAATGGTTTCCATGTGTTTGATGCCATTCCGTTCACACTGTTCCAGCCATTATAATGAGCCGTCCTCCCCTCAGCAGCCTCCACTGAGCTACTCCTCTAGTAGAATGCGCCACTACAGCAGACGGCAGAGGCTGGCTGGCCAGACGATATGCTGTAGTAATAGTGTCCACAATCCAATGTGAGAGTCTTTGTATCGATAGGCTCTGGACCAGAACTCTCTCACCATAGCGGTTCACATGCCTGTCAGACAGGACCTTAGGCAAGAATGAGGGGTTAAGACGGAGGGTTGAGGTAGGAGAATGCCAAGAGTGTGCAAAGCTGTCACCAAGGCAAAGAGTGGCTACTTTGAAAAATCTAAAATATATTTTTATTAGTTTAACACTTTTTTGCTTACTACATGATTCCATATGTGTAATTTCATAGTTTTGATGTCTTCACTATTATTCTACAATAGTAAAAATAAAGAAAAACCCTTGAATGAGTAGGTGTGTCCAAACTTTTGACTGGTACTGTATATACAGTATATATATATGTTTTCTATGTAGGCTTGTGGAACATGTTCCCTTTTATTTTGTCGATGCCATAAGCTGCCATGCTGCCCATGTTATTTGATTTAACACCCTGTTGTCACTTTACTTGGCACTATTGGTAAACTGTGCTTTCAATAAAAAATAAGTATATATATTTTTTCTCTTTTATAATATAATTGTCACAACGCTCCACTTGGTAAGAGTTTACCCTAGCTGCTGGAACCACTATGTTTCCTGGAGAGTATTTAGGAGCTTGTATACTAGGGGGGGATGCGCACGTCTTGTTTGGGAAGATACTTCAGCGGGTGGGAGGTAGTTCAACAGTTAATTTTTTTGATTTTTCTCGTATGTCAGGTTCGGTCTTCCGCTTACATTTAAAAGGTTACACTCGTTTCCTTTTTTCCAAAGGATGACTCAACAACCTAATTGAATAGGGCAGTCGACTGGGAGTATACTTACATTTTCTAGTTGGAACTATAAAGGTTTGAACCAACCAGTCAAACATAATAGAGTACTTCATCATCTTCAACATCTGGGAACACAGATTGCTTTCTTTCAAGAGACCCATCTGAGAGTTTCAGATCACTTTAGATTTGCGAAAAGGCTGGGTAGGCCAACTTTATCACTCCACTTTTCAAAATAAATCGAGGGGTGCTGCAATTCTGATACACAAATCGGTGCCTTTTGTTTCTTCCAATGTTATTTCCGATGCTAATGGCAGATATATTATTGTCACTGGCAGAATCTATAATACTCCATTGATCCTTGCCAATGTCTATGCAACAAATTGGGATGATGAAAAAAAATGTGTGCCTTTCTGTCTTCACTTCCAGATATGACCTCACACTTTTTCATCTTGGGAGGCAATTTTAATTGCTAAGGTTATCCAAACTTTTCTTGAAGGGTTTGCCATTACAGACCCCTGGTGTTTTATTAATCCAACTAGTAGGGAATATTCATTTTTCTTCCATGTCCATCACACTTATACCTGCATTGACTACTTCTTAAACAACAGACATCTTTCCTCTGTACGCTCATGCTCATACAATTCCATTGTCATATCTGATCACGCCCCTCTGACTTTAGTTGGTGGTGGGACTGAGCCTCGTGTACCTTGGTGTTTTAATACTTTCTGACTGCTCAGATTGATGTTTTTATAGCTACTAATGACACCCCTGACGTTTCAGCATCTGTTCTGTGGGAGACTTTTAAGGCCTACATTAGAGGTCAAATCATTTCATACACTAGTTTTGAAAGAAGAAAAAATGGAAAAAGAGACTCTCTGAACTGCCAACTCGTATTTTACAGTTAGACAGTACTTCCGCTACCTCACCATCCCCAAATGTGTACAGGGATCGACTCTCTTTACAAGCTGAATACAATACCATGTCAACAGGCCAAATTTAGGAACTGCTGCTTAAGTCGCGACATACTCACTATGAGGATGGTGACAAGGCAAGTAAATTGCTTTCTCATCAACTTCGCCAGTCTTCCTCTGCTCAACAAATGTCTCAAATTCAAACACCTACAGGTGCAACAATAGATCCCCAGCTAATAAATTACCAGTTTAAGGACTTATATGCCTCTTTATACACTTCGGAACAGTCTGCTCGCCCATCTGCTCTTGATAAAAAATGTTATACTATAACTGTCCCAACAATTGATTCAGTCTCCAAGCTTCAATTGGAGGAACCTATCTCCATGGAAGAGATTTCAGAGTCGGCACATGCAATGCAAGGTGGTAAATGTCCTGGACCAGATGGGTACCCAATAGAATTTTATAAGAAGTTTCTGGAGAAATTAGCCCCGCTCTTGATTAATATGTTTATTGAATCCTTTGAATCAGTCTCTCTCCCTCTATCCTTAACACAGGCCTCCATTTCATTGATATTGAAAAGGAATAAAGACCCTCTCTCCTGCGGGTCCTATCGCCGAATCTCACTGCTCAATGTGGATGTTAAGCTCTTGGCTAAACTATTAGCTATGCGTTTGGAGTCGGTCTTACCATCTGTTATTTCCTCTGACCAGACAGGTTTTTATAAATAAATAGACATTCTTTCTCAAATATCAGACGACTCTTTAATGTTATGTATAATCCTTCTATCTCAAAGCTTCCAGAGATTCTAATCTCTCTAGATGCTGAGAAGGCTTTTGATAGAGTGGAGTGGGGTTACCTTTTTCATACCTTTGAAAAATGTGGCTTCGGTAAAGAATTCATTGCTTGGATCGAGTTACTATACACTTCTCCACTTGCATCTGTCAGAACAAATAACACCCACTCAGACTATTTCCCTCTCTTCAGAGGCACTAGACAGGGGTGTCCAGTGTCTCAATTGGTTTTTGCCATCGAGCCCCTCGCTATTGCATTTAGATCCAACCCACATATAACGGGAGTGTTCAGAGGCAACATCGAACAAAGGCTCTCACTTTATGCTGATGACTTGCTTCTCTATATCTCAAACCCTGATGTATCCTTACCCATTGTGCTATCTGTTCTTAATGCATTTGGCCTAGTCTCCAGTTACAAGTTAAATCTGAATAAGAGAAAGCTTTTACCTTTAAATGCGGCAGCTCGTAACTACCATTACACACATTGCCTTTCAGAGTAGTTCTCAACAAATGTACATACTTGGGGGTACATGTCACGGACAAATTGGATAACTTTTTTAAGGCTAAATTTACTCCTCTCCTTACTCTGGTGGAGAAAAATTTTGAACGATGGTCACTGCTCCTCCTATCATTAGCTGGGCTAATTAATTCGGTTAAAATTAATACCCTTCCTAAATTCTCCTACCTCTTTCAATGTATACCTATTTTTATTCCCAAATCTTTTTTACGCAAACTCAATGGGATTATCTCAGACTTCATCTGGAATAAAAAAAAATCCAAGGATGAACCATTAGGGGGCATGGCCCTACCTAATTTCCAGTTCTATTATTGGGCTGCCAACTTCCGTGTAATTCAGTACTGGATCTGTGCAGATACCGCACATATAATTACAGCATGGTTGAAGATAGAATCTTCTTCATGTATGCCATCCTCACTGTCTGCTTTGGCACATTCCCCTATTCATTCTGCTACTTCATGTTACACCAAAAACATTTGAGTAAAGACCACTCAAGATCTGGAACCAGTTTAGACGTCACTTTGGTTTGCAAACCTATTCATTAAGGGCCCATCTACTCAGAAATCTCGTTTTCCATCCATCCTTAATAGATGGAGCCTTCTCCATGTGGTTCAGCCTTGGCATCAAATCATTCAATGATTTGTATATTGACGGCACATTTGCATCGTTCCAACAACTCTCAGCTAAATTCCACCTTCCGGAAAGTAATTTCTTTAGATATCTACAAGTGCACACCTTTGTCCGTGACATGACCTCTCAATTCCCCACTCTTCCTGTGAGCCCTCCCACTGATGCATTTTTCACACCATCCCCAACAGTAAAAGGTATAATTTCTGATAGCTATGATAAAATGTACTCTCTTCACAATCCTTCATTTGCAGCTATTAAAACTTTATGGGAACAGGATCTAGGTGATGAGTTTACTGATGACACATGGGAAGATATTCTGTACTGTGTCCACTCCTCTTCTATTTGTGCCAAACATGGTTTGATCCAATGCAAAATCCTCCACCGCACTCACTGGACTAAACTCATGCTTTCTAAGATCTATCCTGATGTCGACCCTGTTTGCGACAGGTGTCGGCAAGCTCCTGCTTCATTAATACATATGTTTTGTTCTTCTCTACATAACTATTGGTATGCCATCTTTGATACCGTATCTAAAGTTTTACAAGTGCCTTTTGCTCCTACTGCCGTAACATCATTCTTTGGGGTAATACCTGATACTATAACACTACCAAAATACACATCTGACTTTGTATCCTTTGTGAGTTTTTGGCAAGAAGGTTGATTTTACTTCTGTGGAAATCGCCCTCTCCTCCCTCTCATTTTGTGTGGATTAAAGATGTCTTACATTTTAGTAAATTGGAGAAGATAAAATATAGAAGTAGAAGTTTTTGGTGAGGGAGGCCCTGCTCTCTACTGTCCCAGATGTTTAGTTCATTTCATTGCGATCTCCTCTGCATTATTGTAGCCATTTGCTACAGCCTGTCAACTATGCCTCTGCCTATCCCTGTTCTCTCCTCTCTGCACAGGCTACACAAACGCCCCACACCGCGTGGCTGCTGCCTCTCTAACCTGGTGGTCCCTGCACGCACCCCACACCTGGAGTTCCAGGTCTCAGGCAGCCTCTGGAACTGCAGTTCTGCTGCCAACAAAGCTGACTTCATCCCAGCCTATGCTAATCTCCAGTCCCTCGACTTCCTGGCGCTGACGGAAACATGGATTACCACTGAAAACACTGCTACTCCTACTGCTCTCTCCTCGTCTGACCATGTGTTCTCGCATACCCCGAGAGCATCTGGTCAGAGGGGTGGTGGCACAGGAATCCTCATCTCTCCCAAGTGGACATTCTCAATTTTTCAACTAACCCATCTGTCTATCTCCTCATTTGAATTCCATGCTGTCACAGTCACTAGCCCATTTAAGCTTAATATCCTTGTCATCTATCGCCCTCCAGGTTCCCTTGGAGAGTTCATCAATGAGCTTGACGCCTTGATAAGTTCCTTTCCTGAGGATGGCTCACCCCTCACAGTTTTGGGGGATTTCAACCTCCCTATGTCTACATTTGACTCATTTCTCTCTGCCTCCTTCTTTCCACTTCTCTCCTCTTTTGACCTCACCCTCTCACCGTCCCCCCCTACTCACAAGGCAGGCAATACGCTTGACCTCATCTTTACTAGATGCTGCTCTTCTACTAATCTCACTGCAACTCCCCTCCATGTCTCCGACCACTACTTTGTTTCCTTTTCTCTCTCGCTCTCCTCCCACACTACTCACTCTGCCCCTACACAGATGGTAATGCGCCGCCGCAACCTTCGCTCTCTCTCTCCCACTACTCTCTCCTCTTCCATCCTATCATCTCTTCCCTCTGCTCAATCCTTCTCCCTCCAATCTCCTGATTCTGCCTCCTCAACCCTCCTCTCCTCCCTTTCTGCATCCTTTGACTCTCTGTGTCCCCTATCCTCCCGGCCGGCTCGGTCCTCCCCTCCAGCTCCGTGGCTTGATGACTCATTGCGAGCTCACAGAACAGAGCTCCGGGCAGCGGAGCGGAAATGGAAGAAAACTAAACTCCCTGCCGACCTGGCATCTTTTCACTCCCTCCTCTCTACATTTTCTTCATCTGTTTCTGCTGCTAAGGCCACTTTCTACCACTCTAAATTCCAAGCATCTGCCTCTAACCCTAGGAAGCTCTTTGCCACATTTTCCTCCCTCCTGAATCCTCCCCCCCCCGCCCCCCCCTCCTCTCTCTCTGTGGATGACTTCGTCAACCACTTTGAAAAGAAGGTTGACGACATTCGATCCTCGTTTGTTAAGTCTAATGACACTGCTGGTCCTACTCACACTGCCCTACCCTATGCTTTGACTTCTTTCTCCCCTCTCTCTCCAGATAAAATCCTGCGACTTGTGACTGCAGGCCGCCCAACAACCTGCCCGCTTGACCCCATCCCCTCCTCTCTTCTCCAGACCATCTCCGGTGACCTTCTCCCCTACCTCACCTCGCTGATCAACTCATCCTTGACCGCTGGCCATGTCCCTTCCGTCTTCAAGAGAGCGAGAGTTGCTCCCCTTCTCAAGAAACCAACACTCGATCCCACTGATGTCAACAACTACAGACCAGTATCCCTTCTTTCTTTTCTTTCCAAAACTATTGAGCGTGCCGTCTTTAGCCAACTCTCTTGCTATCTCTCTCAGAATGACCTTCTTGATCCAAACCAGTCAGGTTTCAGGACTGGTCATTCAACTGAGACTGCTCTTCTCTGTGTCACGGAGGCTCTCCGCACTGCTAAAGCTAACTCTCTCTCCTCTGCTCTTGTCCTTCTAGACCTGTCTGCTGCCTTTGATACTGTGAACCATCAGATCCTCCTCTCCACCCTCTCCGAGCTGGGCATCTCCGGCGCGGCTCACTCCTGGATTGCGTCCTACCTGACCGGTCGCTCCTACCAAGTGGCGTGGCGAGAAGCTGTCTCCGCACCACGTGCTCTCACCACTGGTGTCCCCCAGGGCTCAGTTCTAGGCCCTCTCCTTTTCTCCCTATACACCAAGTCACTTGGCTCTGTCATATCCTCACATGGCCTCTCCTATCATTGCTACGCTGACGATACACAACTAATCTTCTCCTTTCCCCCTTCTGATAACCAGGTGGCGAATCGCATCTCTGCATGTCTGGCAGACATATCAGTATGGATGACGGATCACCACCTCAAGCTGAACCCTGGCAAGACGGAGCTGCTCTTCCTCCCGGGGAAGGACTGCCCGTTCCATGATCTCGCCATCACGGTTGACAACTCCGCTGTGTCCTCCTCCCAGAGTGCGAAGAGCCTAGGCGTGACCCTGGACAACACCCTGTCGTTCTCCGCCAACATCAAGGCGGTGACCCGCTCCTGCAGGTTCATGCTCTACAACATTCGGAGAGTACGACCCTGCCTTACACAGGAAGCGGCACAGGTCCTAATCCAGGCACTTGTCATCTCCCGTCTGGACTACTGCAACTCGCTGTTGGCTGGCCTCCCTGCCTGTGCCATTAAACCCCTACAACTTATCCAGAATGCCGCAGCCCGTCTGGTGTTCAACCTTCCCAAGTTCTCTCACGTCACCCCCCTCCTCCGCACACTCCACTGGCTTCCAGTTGAAGCTCGCATCCGCTACAAGACCATGGTGCTTGCCTATGGAGCAGTGAGGGGAACGGCACCTCTGTACCTTCGGGCTCTGATCAGTCCCTACACCCAAACGAGGGCATTGCGTTCATCCACCTCTGGCCTGCTGGCTCCCCTTCCTCTGCGGAAGCATAGTTCCCGCTCAGCCCAGTCAAAACTGTTCGCTGCTCTGGCACCCCAATGGTGGAACAAGCTCCCTCACGACGCCAGGACAGCAGAGTCACTCACCACCTTCCGGAGACATTTGAAACCCCACCTCTTTAAGGAATACCTGGGATAGGATAAAGTAATCCTTCTACCCCCCCCCCCCCAAAAAAAAAATTGTAAAGTGGTTATCCCACTGGCTATAGGGTGAATGCACCAATTGGTGAGTCGCTCTGGATAAGAGCGTCTGCTAAATGACGTAAATGTGCCCTTGAGCAAGGCACTTAACCCTAATTGCTCCTGTAAGTCGCTCTGGATAAGAGCGTCTGCTAAATGACTAAAATGTAAATGTAATACCCTACGGGGTTCTTCTGACAAATTCTACCGAATGTGGCAACCTTTCTTTACCTATGTAGAGACACTGCAATTTCCCTCTACTCTACAGTAAACTGCCTACCTAAACTTTGTATTTAATTAATCTACCTTTGTGAGTGTTTAATATTAGCCTGTCTTATTATTATAATTTCTCTATTCGTTTTGAAGACTAGCCATGTTTTTTTTTGGTGCACTTTGTTGTTTCTAATGTATGTTTTGTTATGAAAGTATTACTTAAGTATTTTATATTTTCCGTATGGGCATATACATTCAAAAAGCATGTTCCCATGGTATATCGAATGTGTAAAATCACAATGTGCAATGTACTGTATTTCAAGCATTGTTTACTGTAAATGTGAGAAGAAGAAAAAACCCAATAAAAACAGTTACAAAAACAAAAGGATGGAGGTTGACACTCCTTTCACCATAACTCATTCGGAAACATTCAGTCAACCAGGGCATCAACACTAGAAGACCCTGAGAGATTAGTGGCAGCAGAACTATAGCGGTGGTAGGTATCTGAATTGGTGTTCGTAGCCTTCCATCACTGTATTCAGTACCATAGGGACTCCACTTGCCAGTTGCTCAGTTTGGCCTTAGGGCATGTGAGAAGCTGCCAATGCCGGCAGCAAGCACGTCAGGATGACTGCTGAGTGCCACCCTTCTTAGACACAGTCCGCTGCCTGTGGGCAGGGACCCCTTGCATTTCTCAAGGCAAAACGCCATAATGTATATGGTAGTTTCTCTCTGTGGAAAGAAGAGAAGGGTAGTGTATACCCTGCAGTGTAACATAAAAATATGGCAAGCCCAGCTACACACTACGTAACACCAGCTGTGTAATCTAGCTGTTATGTGAGTTTCTAAGGGAAACTAGGATAGTTACTGTATATACTGGAAAATAGTGTAACAGAACTATACACTGAAAACCTTGGTGTAATAGAGCTAAGCTGTGAGTTTCCAAGGGAAACTAGCTGGATAGTTCCTGTAAGTACCTGAATGTAGTGTAACAGAAAAACTATTGAGCACCAATCCAGTTACGCACTGTATGAAAAACAGCAGTGTAATAGAGCTGTAATGTGAGTTTCAATGGAAACTACCATGAACAAAAAAGATAAACACAACATGTAAAGCGTTTCATGAGCTGAAATAAAAGTTCCCAGAAATGTTCCATACGCACAAAAAGCTTATTTCTCTAAAATGTTGCGCACAAATTTGTTTAAATCCCTGTTAGTGAGCATTTCGTCTTTGCCAAGACAATCCATCCACCTGAGAGGTGTGGCACATCAAGAAGCTGATTAAACAGCATGATCATTACACAGGTGCACCTTGTGGTGGGGACAAAAAAAGGCCACTCTAAAATGTGCAGTTTTGTCACACAACCGAATGCCACAGCTGTCTCAAGTTTTGAGGGAGTGTGCAATTGGCATGCTGACTGCAGGAATGTCCATCAGAGCTGTTTCCAGAGAATTGAATGTTCATTTCTCTACCATAAGCCTCCTCCAATGTCGTTTTAGAGAATTTGGCAGTACGGCCAACCGGCCTCACAACTGCAGACCACGTTTATGGCATCGTGTGGGCGAGCATTTTGCTTATGTCAGCATTGTGAAGAGAGTGCCCCATGGTTGCGGTGGGGTTATGGTATGAGCAGGCATAAGCTACGGACAACGAACACAATTGCATTTAATTTATGGCAATTTGAATGCACAGAGATACCGTGACGAGATCCTGAGACCCATTGTGAGGCCCATATTTTTAAAGGTATCTGTCACCAACAGATGCATATCTGTATTCCCAGTCATGTGAAATCCATAGATTAGGGCCTAATACATTTATTTCAATTGACTGATTTCCTTATATGAACTATAACTCAGTAAAATATTTGAAAATGCTGCATGTTGCGTTTACATTTTTGTTCAGTATAGTATAGTTACTGTCTTTACTGTAAAGTAGTGCAACAGAACTATAGTAAACCCAGCTACACACTGAAACCCTCAGCGTAATAGAGCTGAGATGTGAGTTTCCAAGGGAAACTATAGTTACTGACTGTACTGTAAAATAGTGTAACAGAAAACTAAACACTGCGTAATACTGTATAATAGTAAAGATTACTAAGGCCCTACAGTATCAGCCTTTGTCTTATACACTATCTGAAGGAGAGGAGACATGAATGGCTGTAGCTTTCCCTTGTGGAAAAAATTAAGCCAACAGTGTAATATACTATGTTTATAGTAAACACTGCAAAATACTGTATAATAGAAAATATTTTTTACGGACCTACAGTATCAGCCTTTTATCTCATACACTGTCTGAAGGAGATGTAAATGGAGTGTGTACTGCCTGACCATGAAGGGGAAGGGCACTCTAACTCACATGTTTAAATACCTTATTTCTTGCTTTGTACAGTCATGGTCAAAAGTTTTGAAAATGACATAAATACTAATTTTCACAAAGTCTGCTGCCTCAGTTTTGATGATGGCAATTTGCATATACTCCAGAATGTCATGAAGAGTGATCAGATGAATTGCAATTAATTGCAAAGTCACTCTTTGCCATGAAAATGAACTTAATCCCAAAAAAACATTTCCACTGCATTTCAGCCCTGCCACAAAAGGACCAGCTGCCATCATGTCAGTGATTCTCTCGCTAACACAGGTGAGAGTGTTGACGAGGACAATGCTGGAGATCACTCTGTCATGCTGATTGAGTTAGAATAACTTTAAAAGCTTTAAAAGGAGGGTGTTGCTTGAAATTATTGTTCTTCCTCTGTTAACCATGGTTACCTGCAAGGAAACATGTGCCGTCATCATTGCTTTGCACAAAAAGGGCTTCACAGGCAAGGATATTGCTGCTAGTAAGATTGCACCTAAATCAACCATTTCTCGGATCATCAAGAATTTCAAGGAGAGAGGTTCAATTGTTGTGAAGAAGGCGTCAGGGCGCCCAAGAAAGTCCAGCGAGCACCAGGACGTCTCCTAAAGTTGATTCAGCTGCGGGATCGGGGCACCAACAGTGCAGAGCTTGCTCAGGAATGGCAGCAGGCAGGTGTGAGTGCATCTGCACGCACAGTGAGGCGAAGACTTTTGGAGGATGGCCTGTTGTCAAGAAGGGCAGCAAAGAAGCCACTTTTCTCCAGGAAAAACATCAGGGACAGACTGATATTCTGCAAAAGGTACAGGGATTGGACTGCTGAGGACTGGGGTAAAGTCATTTTCTCTGATGAATCCCCTTTCCGATTGTTTGGGGCATCCGGAAAACACCTTGTCCGGAGAAGACAAGGTGAGCGCTACCATCAGTCCTGTGTCATGCCAACAGTAAAGCATCCTGAGACCATTCATGTGTGGGGTTGCTTCTCAGCCAAGGGAGTGGGCTCACTCACAATTTTGCCTAAGAACACAGCCATGAATAAAGAATGGTACCAACACATCCTCTGAGAGCAACTTCTCCCAACCATCCAAGAACAGTTTGGTGACAACCAATGCCTTTTCCAGCATGATGGAGCACCTTGCCATAAGGCAAAAGTGAGAACTAAGTGGCTCGGGGAACAAAACATTGAAATTTTGGGTGCATGGCCAGGAAACTCCCCAGACCTTAATCCCATTGAGAACTTGTGGTCGATCCTCAAGAGGCGGGTGGACAAACAAAACCCCACAAATTCTGACAAACTCCAAGCATTAATTATGCAAGAATGGGCTGCCATCAGTCAGGATGTGGCCCAGAAGTTAATTGACAGCATGCCAGGGCGGATTGCAGAGGTCTTGAAAAAGAAGGGTCAACACTGCAAATATTGACTCTTTGCATAAACTTAATGTAATTGTCAATAAAAGCCTTTGACACTTATGGAATGGTTGTAATTATACTTCAGTATACCATAGTAACATCTGACAAAAATATCTCATAACACTGAAGCAGCGAACTTTGTGAAGACCAATACTTGTGTCATTCTCAAAACTTTTGACCACGGCTGTAGGTGTGGGTCGCCTGTAACTCACGCCAAGTTTATAGCTATTTCTTGATTCATACGTGGGGGTTCAGGTTGGCAGGACTTAAGGGAAAGTGTGCTTATAACTTTGCGCTTAGTCCTGCAATGGTCACCTCTCATTAAGCTAGCTACTTTGCATAGCTCGTTCACTGTGGAACACAGAAGAGTCTAGGCAAGATTGCTGTGCCCTGTGAGAGATGAAAGCTTGCAAGTCCGCCAGAGCGGAACATACACAGAACTACACAGTCTCCGGATCTTGTGGGGTAGGCGCGGTCCCTGAGCCCGAAGGCTAAAACAGGGAGGGTTCTGATGGACAGACAAGTCACACAGACAACTATGACAAACCCTCAGCGCCACAATACTGGTCGACCAAACAGAGTATCGCCCAGGTTGGTACACTGTCACAAATAATTAAAACAAGGACAAAACCCAAACGAGATAGAACAAGCCAAACCGAATGGGGGGACAGCAGAACACCCAGATGGAGATCCTAGCTAGCTGCCAAACTATTGAATAGCCGCAGGTATACTTATGCGCTTATACACTCTAACATAGAGCTCTTACCAACCGAATCATCTCTGGAATGAGCCGAGAAAAGGAAGAGGTGGAAGTATTGCGTGGCATGTATTTAAGGGGGTCAGTCGCAGCCGCAGCACTACCCCATACGGGACTAATCTGAAATCCTTACTCGGAATGTATCCTGCTGCGCGGAAGGATACCATATTGGAGTGATCCAATATAGTGCTATATAACAGCAATGGCGTACGATTTGCAGGTGATCACAATTCACCTAGTAACAGAGTTCCATATGACTAAAAAACTGTAGCTCCAAAACATCCCACATGAATACTTCTGCGAGTAATACAGGACACGTCTGGATAAAGCAGCAGCCATAGAATAATTAAGCACTAGCTCAAATTCTGGTTGAATTAAAGGGCAGCGCACAATTTTACTATAGCGCTATACTGGTATTATCAACTCCACTATGATATACAAAAGTAACACAGGGTTACACATACGTAAAATGTGTGTGAGTCCATTCTAGTTCGTAGGCCCTATATGCCTTTGCTGTACACACGGCTGCGTTCACACAGGCAGCCCAATTCTGATATTTTTTTTTACAGCAAGTGGTCTTTTGACCAATTAGATCAGCTCCGAAAAAGATCTGATGTAAAAAGATCTGATGTGATTGGTCAAAATACCAATTAGTGGAACAAATATCAGAAGTGGGCTGCCTGTGTAAACGTAGCATGTGTAGGCCTATATTTATAATAGTCTAAGTAATATGTAGTTTGGGCCTGTTTTCCATTGTATTTGCCCCACAAAACTAAGGCCCTGCAGTAGCCTATATTGCAATCAAGACATGGATGGGTCTGCCCTATATTCTTCAATAGCCTATAACCGAGGACATGCATCGAGGACCGCATCATGAGATGGCACACAACACATGAAAATGTGAAGTCGTGTGTAATAGGCTTTGTAAAATGAAAACATATGGTCTACAGCACACAGAAAACCCCCACAAAATGTTAGAAATTCGTTTATATGACCCGAAATGTCGTGGGACAAGGCTTGTTGATCTCTTCTTGATACATAAACGTCATTCACTTCTCCTTCACTTCAAGTTTTAGTTGAAGGAGATGTAAAAGCACAGGAAAGTGCCCACTTGGAATGTGGTGATGAAAGGAGTTCGAGTTAAACCTATTCACTGAGGCCTGTGTACATGTGTCTGTGTGTTACAATAAGTATAGGCCTATTGGCCCGCCTAAACTCGTTTGACTTGTTTTGCAGACATTATGCCTGCTGTATGAGGATATTATGCATTTATTTTGCATACACTTCAGAACGGACTAAATGTTGTGACAAATTATATTTCTACCCAAGTTAGGCCTACACTTTAATTAAGGTAAATTATGATTAGGTGCTTGGTAGGCCTAGCCCTAGCTAAGCCCACTTTATGAGTCCCCAGATTGTAAAATAGTGCCTTGGCCTTGCCGTTCGCCAGTGGAGGATGGTACTGGTGGCATCAAGGAAACAACAGTGTCCGCCCGGGTTAATGTTCCTCTATTGATCCCTGCGACCACTGCTATCGAAAATGAATTACTCGACCCTGCAGCGAATCCGTCAGCTCCGCGCAGTGAACCTTATTGGTCGGCTCTGTGATGGATGTTAACTTTCGTCCCCCTTTCTCTGCTAATTCACACGGTTTAATACACAGCGAAACTCAAGATTAAAAGTTTTTATAGTGCCACAGAATTCGGTACAGAAGGATCTATAGCAGAAGGTTTCTTGGCCTTTGCATTAGGCCTAGTCATTATCTGTTGCCTGATCACCAAGATGTGATGTTAGGCTAATGGTCGAAATAACACTATCCCGTTTCTTGTTCGTTATACCCTCTCGTTTCAAATCGATGTTAAACTTAGTTGTTACTGTAGTTTTATTTTCAAAAGCTGTTGAAAACACTGTGCTCTGGGCCACCAATAGTAGCTTATTGAACATAATATAATCGAATTATCTTTTGGACACACACACACTTGATTTTAATTAGGACATGTCTATATATTTTCCTTTGTTTAAATAATGTTAAATAATGTTGGCCAAGTTATTTCATGCACCTGCAGCTTGTGTGCACAATTCATATTTGCATGCAAACGATGCCTCACCCCCCTCATTCTTCAAAATCTATATGTGTTGGCCTAGAGCTGGGTTTTAATTTGTATTTTAATGTACGGTTTTCGAATGACCAAATAAGCATGTCCTACGGCAAATACAATATAAAATATTAACCTTGTCGATATCTGCGGTGTGAGAGGGGCGATGCTGCGGAGGTCCAGACATTTATTTCACATTATTAACAGCGGGTGGGTCGGTGGCTTCAGCACCACACTGGCATCGACTTTACTCAGCCATACTTGTGCTGCTGACGCCTACATACTCCGGTTAATAACAGACTTACAGACGCAGACTGGTAGGAAATAAACAACTTTTATCCCCTTATGTGAGATATGCCTTACACTATTATTTTTGTAGCACCTGTTGTAGAACAGCCTTACCAAACGCGTTTCGTTATCAACAAATATATGGACTTATTCTCTGGCTCTCTGTTAGACCTTCACAAATATGAGAAAATGAGTCTATATTATTTCAAAACCGTTTTATGTGACCTTTGAATTTACTGTAATGTTTCGAGGTTTTTGTTGTAAACATCTCCATCAGTTCTTAATTATGGAATAGACTGATACACTAATGTTAATATGAACACTTTTTAACTGATTTTTATTGACTATTTTACTCACTTTATTATTATTATTATTATTATTATTATTATTATTATTATGCCTATATTCAGGACTAGGGATTATTGATTTCTGTATTCCCAAACTACATTTTAGTGCTACTTTGTATTGTAATAACACGTTAGAATAAATGTTGTTGGGGAAAATATTGGAATAGTGTTTTTATACACAAATAAATAGTACGAAAATTAATGTTGAAACAGGTTTTTGTTTTTGTTTCCTCAAAGAGATTTGAACATTTGTTTTCTTGCTTGTACTGTATTAGGCCTACATAAAATTCCTGACCACATTAGCTGTCTGTCGTCTCACCTCACGTCAGTGGGAACCAATAAAAGAGAATTCGGACAAGTCCTCACACAAACTATATTTTTTCGAGTCTTTATAGAAATCACTCGATATAGAGACAGACTAATCTTTTCATGGCTTCTTGAATGACTCCATCGCTGATGCATCACGCTAATGTATTCTAAAGTATATTTACTTGAATCTGGCTATTGGCAATAGTTAAGTACCGGTGTTTAGTAATGTCGCATTGATCAGGCCTCTGAGCAAGTCAGCAGGATGGAGCACTTTGCAATGCCACAGAGCCACAGACGCTAGGTGGCCTTGGGTGTGAGGAAACTCGGAAACGCGCTTGTTTGACTAGCTCTACTTTAAGTAAGCCTGTGTGTGTCTATGAAACCTGTTGTGTGTGTGTGTATCACTACCATCACTATGTGTCACATATCAATGATCTCGCATACACTGAGTATACCAAACATTAGGAACACCTAATATTGAGTTTCACCCCCCAATCTACAAGGTGTCGAAAGTGTTCCACGGGGATTCTGGCCCATGTTGACTCCAATGCTTCCCACAGTTGTGTCAAGTTGGCTGGATGTCCTTTACAGTAGGTGGTGGACCATTCTTGATACACACGGGAAACTGTTGAGCGTGAAAAACTCAGCAGCGTTGCAGTTCTTGACACAAACCCCTGTGCCTGGCCAGGGCCGGATTAAGAAATCATAGGCCCCAGGGCTTTGTTTATGTATATATATATATATTATTTTTTCCTCACAGGGAAATATAGGATTTCCACATATGGGGAACATTTGTTAGCAGGGTCCGGACATTTTTTTGCCTTTTAAAAAACGCATTTCATGCGATTCAACGTCAATTACATGCTATATGACATTACCTTAATCTTTTTTTTTTATACCACACAAATGACAGCAATGAGTGGCTACTCTGACACTGACAAACTGAGATCAATCTGGTCTTGAATTCAAACAAACAATAGCCCAGGCCAATGAAGCGACACGCAGATTGTACATATTAGTAGGCGATATATATATATACACTACCAGTCAAACATTTGGACACACCTACTCATTCAAGGGTTTTTCTTTATTTTTACTGTTGTTTATATAGTAGAATAATAGTGAAGACATCAAAACTATGAAATAACACATATGGAATCATGTAGTAACCCAAAAAGTGTTAAACAAATTAAAATATATTTTATATTTGAGATTCTTCAAATAGCCACCCTTTGCTTTGATGACAGCTTTGCACACTCTTGGCATTGTCTCAACCAGCTTCATGAGGTAATCACCTAGAATGTATTTAAATTAACAGCTGGGGGGGGGGGGTATACAGAAGATAGCCCTATTTGGGAAAATACAGGTCCATATTATGGCAAGAACAGCTCAAATAAGCAATCAACAGTCCATCATTACTTTAAAACTTGAAGGTCAGTCAATACGGAACATTTCAAGAACTTTTAAAGTTTCTTCAAGTGCAGTCGCAGAAACCATCAAGCGCTATGATGAAACTGGCTCTCATGAGGACAGCCACAGGAATGGAAGACCCAGAGTTACCTCTGCTGCAGAGGATAAGTTCATTAGAGTTACCAGCCTCAGAAACTGCAGCCCAAATAAATGCTTCACAGACTTCAAGTAACAGACACATCTCAACATCAACTGTTCAGAGGAGACCGCGTGAATCAGGCCTTCATGGTCAAATTGCTGCAAAGAAACCACTACTAAAGGACACCAATAAGAAGAAGAGACTTGCTTGTGCTAAGAAACACGAGCAATGAACATTAGACCAGTGGAAATTTGCCCTTTGATCTAGAGTCAAAATTGGAGATTTTTGGTTCCAACCACCGTGGCTTTGTGAGACGCGGTGTGGGTGAACGGATGAGCTCCGCATGTGTATTTTACACCGTAAAGCATGGAGGAGGTGGTGTGATGGTGTGGGGGTGCTTTGCTGGTGACACTGTCAGTGATTTATTTAGAATTCAAGGCACACTTAACCAGCATGGCTACCACAGCATTCTGCAGCGATATGCCATCCCATCTGGTTTGAGCTTAATGGGACTATCATTTGTTTTTCAACAGGACAATATTTTACTATTTTACCAAGAAGGAGAGTGATTGAATGCTGCATCAGATGACCTGGCCTCCACAATCCCCCGACCTCAACCCAATTGAGATGCTTTGGGATGAGTCGGACGGCAGAGTGAAGGAAAAGCAGCCAACAAGTGCTCAGCATATGTGGGAACTCCTTCAAGACTGTTGGAAAAGCATTTCAGGTGAAGCTGGTTGAGAGAATGCCAAGAGTGTGCAAAGCTGTCATCAAGGCAAAGGGTGGCTATTTGAAGAATCTCAAATCTCAAATATATTTTTAATTACATACAGTGGGGAAAAAAGTATTTAGTCAGCCACCAATTGTGCAAGTTCTCCCACTTAAAAAGATGAGAGAGGCCTGTAATTTTCATCATAGGTACACGTCAACAATGACAGACAAAATGAGAGAAAAAAATTCCAGAAAATCACATTGTAGGATTTTTCATGAATTTATTTCCAAATTATGGTGGAAAATAAGTATTTGGTCAATAACAAAAGTTTCTCAATACTTTGTTATATACCCTTTGTTGGCAATGACACAGGTCAAACGTTTTCTGTAAGTCTTCACAAGGTTTTCACACACTGTTGCTGTTATTTTGGCCCATTCCTCCATGCAGATCTCCTCTAGTGCAGTGATGTTTTGGGGCTGTCGCTGGGCAACACGGACTTTCAACTCCCTCCAAAGATTTTCTATGGGGTTGAGATCTGGAGACTGGCTAGGCCACTCCAGGACCTTGAAATGCTTCTTACGAAGCCACTCCTTCGTTGCCCGGGCGGTGTGTTTGGGATCATTGTCATGCTGAAAGACCCAGCCACGTTTCATCTTCAATGCCCTTGCTGATGGAAGGAGGTTTTCACTCAAAATCTCACGATACATGGCCCCATTCATTCTTTCCTTTACACGGATCAGTCGTCCTGGTCCCTTTGCAAGAAAACAGCCCCAAAGCATGATGTTTCCACCCCCATGCTTCACAGTAGGTATGGTGCTCTTTGGATGCAACTCAGCATTCTTTGTCCTCCAAACACGACGAGTTGAGTTTTTACCAAAAAGTTATATTTTGGTTTCATCTGACCATATAACATTCTCCCAATCCTCTTCTGGATCATCCAAATGCACTCTAGCAAACTTCAGACGGGCCTGGACATGTACTGGCTTAAGCAGGGGGACACGTCTGGCACTGCAGGATTTCAGTCCCTGGCGGTGTAGTGTGTTACTGATGGTAGGCTTTGTTACTTTGGTCCCAGATCTCTGCAGGTCATTCACTAGGTCCCCCCATGTGGTTCTGGGATTTTTGCTCACCGTTCTTGTGATCATTTTGACCCCACGGGGTGAGATCTTGCGTGGAGCCCCACATCGAGGGAGATTATCAGTGGTCTTGTGTGTCTTCCATTTCCTAATAATTGCTCCCACAGTTGTTTTCTTCAAACCAAGCTGCTTACCTATTGCAGATTCAGTCTTCCCAGCCTGGTGCAGGTCTACAATTTTGTTTCTGGTGTCCTTTGACAGCTCTTTGGTCTTGGCCATAGTGGAGTTTGGAGTGTTACTGTTTGAGGTTGTGGACAGGTGTCTTTTATACTGATAACAAGTTCAAACAGGTGCCATTAATACAGGTAACGAGTGGAGGACAGAGGAGCCTCTTAAAGAAGAAGTTACAGGTGTGTGAGAGCCAGAAATCTTGCTTGTTTGTAGGTGACCAAATACTTATTTTCCACCATAATTTGCAAATAAATTCATAAGAAATCCTACAATGTGATTTTCTGGAAAAAAAAATCTCAATTTGTCTGTCATAGTTGACATGTACCTATGATGAAAATTACAGGCCTCTCTCATCTTTTTAAGTGGGAGAACTTGCACAATTGGTGGCTGACTAAATACTTTTTTTCCCCACTGTATGTGTTAATTCAAAGTTTTGATGTCTTCACTATTATTCTCTCTCTCTCTCTCTCGCTCTCTCTCTCTCTCTCTCTCTCTCTCTCTCTCTCTCTCTCTCTCTCTCTCTCTCTCTCTCTCTCTCTCTCTCTCTCTCTCTCTCTCTCTCTCTCTCTCTCTCTCTCTCTCTCTCTATATACAGTGGGGAGAACAAGTGTTTGATACACTGCCGATTTTGCAGGTTTTCCTACTTACAAAGCATGTAGAGGTCTGTAATTTTTATCATAGATACACGTCAACTCTGAGAGACGGAATCTAAAACAAAAATCCAGAAAATCACATTGTATGATTTTTAAGTAATTAATTTGCATTTTATTGCATGACATAAGTATTTGATACATCAGAAAAGCAGAACTTAATGTTTGGTACAGAAACCTTTGTTTGCAATTACAGAGATCATACGTTTCCTGTAGGTCTTGACCAGGTTTGCACACACTGCAGCAGGGATTTTGGCCCACTCCTCCATACAGATCCTTCAGGTTTCGGGGCTGTCGCTGGGCAATACGGACTTTCAGCTCCCTCCAAAGATTTTCTATTGGGTTCAGGTCTGGAGACTGGCTAGGTCACTCCAGGACCTTGAGATGCTTTTTACGGAGCCACTCCTTAGTTGCCCTGGCTGTGTGTTTCGGGTCGTTGTCATGCTGGAAGACCCAGCCACGACCCATCTTCAATGCTGTTACTGAGGGAAGGAGGTTGTTGGCCAAGATCTTGCGATACATGGCCCCATCCATCCTCCCCTCAATACGGTGCAGTCGTCCTGTCCCCTTTGCAGAAAAGCATCCCCAAAGAATGATGTTTCCACCTACATGCTTCACGGTTGGGATGGTGTTCTTGGGGTTGTACTCATCCTTCTTCTTCCTCCAAACATGGCGAGTGGAGTTTAGACCAAAAAGCTCTATTTTTGTCTCATCAGACCACATGACCTTCTCCCATTCCTCCTCTGGATCATCGAGATGGTCATTGGCAAACTTCAGACGGGCCTGGACATGTGCTGGCTTGAGCAGTGGGACATTGCGTGCGCTGCAGGATTTTAATCCATGACGGCATAGTGTGTTACTAATGGTTTTCTTTGAGACTGTGGTCCCAGCTCTCTTCAGGTCATTGACCAGGTCCTGCCGAGTAGTTCTGGGCTGATCCCTCACCTTCCTCATGATCATTGATTCCCCACGAGGTGAGATCTTGCATGGAGCCCCAGACCGAGGGTGATTGACCGTCATCTTGAACTTCTTCCATTTTCTAACAATTGCGCCAACAGTTGTTGCCTTCTCACCAAGCTGCTTGCCTAATGTCCCGTAGCCCATCCCAGCCTTGTGCAGGTCTACAATTTTATCCCTGATGTCCTTACACAGCTCTCTGGTCTTGGCCATTGTGGAGAGGTTGGAGTCTGTTTGATTGAGTGTGTGGACAGGTGTCTTTTATACAGGTAACGAGTTCAAACAGGTGCAGTTAATACAGGTAATGAGTGGAGAACAGGAGGGCTTCTTAAAGAAAAACGAACAGGTCTGTGAGAGCCGGAATTCTTACTGGTTGGTAGGTGATCAAATACTTATGTCATGCAATAAAATGCAAATTAATTACTTAAAAATCATACAATGTGATTTTCTGGATTTTTGTTTTAGATTCCGTCTCTCACAGTTGAAGTATAATTATGATAAAAATTACAGACCTCTACATGCTTTGTAAGTAGGAAAACCTGCAAAATCGGCAGTGTATCAAATACTTGTTCTCCCCACTGTATATATATATATATATATAGACTACAGTAGGCTACTAAATACAATTTCCAATGGCACACTGACTCACCTAATGATGAAGATGAAGCCATAGCCTACTCATGGTGATGGTCAATTCGCTCGTCTTGGCAATAACCTGTCTCAAGATGATGATTGTTTTTAAATATTGGTTCTACAGACAGATTAGTCTTCTCTTTTCAGCAGTAGGCATTTGCTTTCCAAACTGTATGTTTTTCCCGCGATTGTATTTTGAAATTTGCAAAAGGCAAGCCCACAACTAACCACAGAAATATAGGCCTAATCCATAGATGGCAGTTCCCATTCAAGTCAGGACTGGCAGACATTGCTAGTTTGACCATGAGTTTAATAGTCAAATTGCCAGGGCAAGAGGTTCCAAAACCCTTCAATGGATTATATGTCTATGGCCACAACGCAACAAGCTGTATATTTGGCTCGCATGCTGGTCAAATTGTGGCCTTCCCAACTGTAGGCAACCAGTAACTGCCAAAATAAAGGAAACACGAGTAAACGAGGGATACAAATAACTGCCAAAATAAAGGAAACACGAGTAAATGAGGGATACAAATAATATGTTAGGGTGTGGGGTGCATTTTCCTGGCATGGTTTAGGTCCACTTGTAGAATCTATGCCAAGGTGCATTGAAGCTGTTCTGGCAGCTCATGGTGGCCAAACACCCTTTTAAGACACTATGTTGGTGTTTCCTTTATTTTGGCAGTTACCTGTATGTGCTTGTGATAAAATGTAATTTACAGTTATTTTGGGGGGAAACTATTGATCCTCTGTGGCTAAATTATGCTCTCTGGTTTATTTTGAACATTGAGAGCAGGCTCCTGTAGCTCCTGTGGTTGGATAAAAATGTAAATATATATATATTATTTACCTCTTGGTCCCCTAAGGGCTTGGGCCCAGCCCCTGACTCACACAATTGACCAGTCACATTTATTTATTATGCAGTTTATTTAGATTTTTTTAAAATTAATCAATTACCCAAATAAGGCAGGGCCCCAAAGTTACTCACGTGTGTCCCCTATCTCCTCTCCTCCCCCCATATGGCGATTAGCAGAGCAGCAGCAGGCAGTAGCAGGAGAGCGGGATCCTGAATCATCCTGTCATTGGCGGTTGCAGTAAAAAAAAAATATATATATATACTGTATATATATATATATATTACGTTTAGCATGTAAATCTTGGTGGGGGAAAAAACAAACATTGTGGGATGCATGCCAGCAAAGCCACTACACAACACAACACTAAACAATACATTAATTGCACTATAACGGTGACAAATGGTGCCCACAAATATAAAGCTGTCCCAACAGCAGAGTCCCAACAGCAGTCCCAACACCTTACCACTGCTACACCTGGCTATCAGCGAGCCTTGTCTGGCAGCGAAACAGTTCATCCAGCCTCATTTACTGCCTTTTAAAAACACATAGCTGATATGGCTGACTTGCTTAAACAAATGTGGTTTCTACTGACAATTGAGATGTACAAACTATGGCATAAGGGTGACGACAAGCGGATAAGAGGCCATCCGTAATTTCGATTAAGACATTAATGAGCGAGCCAGGACGGACGTAGTCAATATAACTTTTGAAATGTACAGCGACAGAATTCAGAACATGGGCCATTCTTACAGTGTTCTCCCTGTACACCAAGTCAGAACCGTAGGATAAATAAAGGGGGCATATAAGCAGACGATGAAAGCTCTTACAATATTCGATGATTACATTTCTCAAAAACAAGTTATAGGCTACATGTGCACCACAGAGTCAGAACAGTAGGAGAAATTAAGAGGTGAAAATATACCAAATTATCAGGGTGAGGCACATGGGCTACTGACAGCTTACTACACAACATACACTTGTGTACACTGTAGCTAAGGAAGTAATACTATCTCCCTGGCATATTACATCATTTATGCAGCAGCATATAAGGCAATTTTGGACTCACCTTGTTGTGATGGGCTCACTTGAACAGGAAGGTGGCGCGACGGTCCTTTGTGGGCAAATGTTGTCATCAAAGAAAGTGAAAGAGGCCGGATTTGCAATTCCGGTTGGATGATCGTTCAAAACGTATTTTCCCAGTCTGCGCTCGTTTATTCCCGACTTCCCAGTTGCAATGCTTGCTGTTAGCCACTGTCACCAATTCCTTCCAAACCACTCATTGTTGAATTTGCGATTTCCAACTTGTTGTGTAATGTTTATGTCCAATGGCCGATGAGCACCGATACGTTTTATCTATAATTTCTCTTCATTATTTATCTTCATATGACAAGGATTAAAAAGGATTTGCCAGTAGATTGTCAACTTGATTCATGACGATGACTGCTAGCTAAGATTTTGAAAGTAAGATGTTGACATGATCAGTCCAATCAAAGCTACTGTACATCATTTATAACGTGATTTGACGTCATTTTATCTGTGGCCAATGACCTTGAGCCTTCTTGGATGGGCACTTCTAATGTAACTCTATGGCAGGACACAAAGGGCTTGAATTTTTGATGTCTACCCTTACTAAGGACTTAGACTTGGCGGTGATGTAGTGTCCCCATGAGTGACAGAACACAGAGCCAATCATGGCGCAACGCTCCTATTTCCTGCTGGCTTGCCCCACCACCACAGAGAGCACTGAGCTAGGCTGAAACACCTGCATTTTGAAGCTGCCTTACTCAAGAAAACAAAAAAGAGACCATGTTTGTATGTGGCTTTATTTACTCAATTATATATATATATATGCAGTGGGGAGAACAAGTATTTGATACACTGCCGATTTTGCAGGTTTTCCTACTTACAAAGCATGTAGAGGTCTGTAATTTTTATCATAGGTACACTTCAACTGTGAGAGACGGAATCTAAAACAAAAATCCAGAAAATCACATTGTATGATTTTTAAGTAATTAATTTGCATTTTATTGCATGACATAAGTATTTGATCACCTACCAACCAGTAAGAATTCCGGCTCTCACAGACCTGTTCGTTTTTCTTTAAGAAGCCCTCCTGTTCTCCACTCATTACCTGTATTAACTGCACCTGTTTGAACTCGTTACCTGTATAAAAGACACCTGTCCACACACTCAATCAAACAGACTCCAACCTCTCCACAATGGCCAAGACCAGAGAGCTGTGTAAGGACATCAGGGATAAAATTGTAGACCTGCACAAGGCTGGGATGGGCTACAGGACATTAGGCAAGCAGCTTGGTGAGAAGGCAACAACTGTTGGCGCAATTGTTAGAAAATGGAAGAAGTTCAAGATGACGGTCAATCACCCTCGGTCTGGGGCTCCATGCAAGATCTCACCTCGTGGGGCATCAATGATCATGAGGAAGGTGAGGGATCAGCCCAGAACTACTCGGCAGGACCTGGTCAATGACCTGAAGAGAGCTGGGACCACAGTCTCAAAGAAAACCATTAGTAACACACTACGCCGTCATGGATTAAAATCCTGCAGCGCACGCAATGTCCCACTGCTCAAGCCAGCACATGTCCAGGCCCGTCTGAAGTTTGCCAATGACCATCTCGATGATCCAGAGGAGGAATGGGAGAAGGTCATGTGGTCTGATGAGACAAAAATAGAGCTTTTTGGTCTAAACTCCACTCGCCATGTTTGGAGGAAGAAGAAGGATGAGTACAACCCCAAGATCACCATCCCAACCGTGAAGCATGGCGGTGGAAACATCATTCTTTGGGGATGCTTTTCTGCAAAGGGGACAGGACGACTGCACCGTATTGAGGGGAGGATGGATGGGGCCATGTATCGCGAGATCTTGGCCAACAACCTCCTTCCCTCAGTAAGAGCATTGAAGATGGGTCGTGGCTGGGTCTTCCAGCATGACAACGACCAGAAACACACAGCCAGGGCAACTAAGGAGTGGCTCCGTAAGAAGCATCTCAAGGTCCTGGAGTGGCCTAGCCAGTCTCCAGACCTGAACCCAATAGAACATCTTTGGAGGGAACTGAAAGTCCGTATTGCCCAGCGACAGCCCCGAAACCTGAAGGATCTGGAGAAGGTCTGTATGGAGGAGTGGGCCAAAATCCCTGCTGCAGTGTGTGCAAACCTGGTCAAGACCTACAGGAAACATATGATCTCTGTAATTGCAAACAAAGGTTTCTGTACCAAATATTAAGTTCTGCTTTTCTGATGTATCAAATACTTATGTCATGCAATAAAATGCAAATTAATTACTTAAAAATCATACAATGTGATTTTCTGGGTTTTTGTTTTAGATTCCATCTCTCACAGTTGAAGTGTACCTATGATAAAAATTACAGACCTCTACATGCTTTGTAAGTAGGAAAACCTGCAAAATCGGCAGTGTATCAAATACTTGTTCTCCCCACTGTATATATATATATTACATTGTTTGCAAACTGTTATGTGACACATGCAAAATCTACTTTGAAGCAAAAGTATACACCTGTACTATGTCAGATATAGAGTTGAAATGTATTCAATGTTGAGTTTGCGTCCCAATATTACACTTACATTTACATTTTACATTTTAGTCATTTAGCAGACGCTCTTATCCAGAGCGACTTAAAGTTAGTGAATGCATAAACATTTTTTTTTTCATACTTTATATACATCACAGAAGACTGAAATTTAACAAAACTGTTTGACATACAAACACCAGATTTTCGGCTGTAAAAAAAAAAAGTGTATTAATTATGAAATTATGAATAATATTAATAACATTCCACCCATGAGGCCACTAGGTAATTTGACTGCAGGAAAGGGCTACCCTGTCTCCTCCTCTTCTTCTACACTGATTTAAGTCGATTTAACAAGTGACATCAATAAGGGATCATAGCTTTCTCCTGGATTCACCGTATTCAGTCTATGTCATGGAAAGAGAAAGTGTTCTTAATGTTTTTATACTCAGTGTATATGTAGCATTATGTCATGTGTCCTGATTCTGAAATGTCATAATAATTTATAATAGGTCTAGTTTATTTTAGTTGGCTTTTTTGTATTATTTCAAACTAGCTATCTGTATTGCATTTCTGTATTGTGTTGGAATGTCCTCATATACCTCAACGTGCGACAAATGAAACACATTGACAAATGCTTCCCCGGATAACCATTTTCTTTCCATCTCTCTCTCTCTCTTTCTATTTTTTTCTATCTATTATTTTCACACATCGACACATAGGCCTGTACCAACGCTAATGTTTTATCTTCAAAACAACGGGCCTGTCCCGCTGTAGGGACATTCAAGTAATCAAAATTATAGGCTTATGTTTTATAATCTATATTGTCCATGCTCAAGTTTTTTTTTAAAGTGATGTTGTTTTTTACTTGTAAAATAATGTGGCTTAAAGGATCCTATCTTGAAAATATTTAGTTTTGAAACACTTCTACCACTGCATAATAGTTGAATTTGTACACGTGTGAAAGCTCCACTTGCTCTCATTGAATTTCTGTGTTTGTAAAGCGTTTGCGTTCAGTTTGTTAAGAAATATTAGTGTGTTGCCATAGATTATTATTTAGGGACATTTGCATTTGAAAGCGTTCAGCAATAAAGGATTTGCAGTGATCAATAGCACTGGTGCCATAGCTCTATCTGCATTCTGATCGATTGGCAGGCAGTATTGGGCCTAGAATGCTTAGGGACACTATGGTTAATTTTACTCGAATTAATGTATGGAACTTGGATTTTACATGTAAGCATCATTTATTTATATGATGTAGCCTAAGATATACACTAAGTAATGTAAGGTGGGGCAGTAAAAGTTTTCGGTTGCCCCAAAAACAACAAGAAAAGTAATCATTCTTTACAGCTGTGAATTTATCGATAATCTATATATTTAGCCATGCCAGGGATGTTTATTGGCATCGTATTAATCAGCAAGATCAGAGAGTGGTTTCATTTTTAAGATGAATTGCTTAGAGAGAAAACATTAACATTCACTGTGGGGTAGACTTAACAAATAAAACACAACCTGAAATAGAATATTAATTCGTATTCAATGGCAAATTACCTAAAGGCAAATTCTTTGAATAATAATAATAATGATAATAATAATAATAATATAGTTTATTTGATAATAACAAAAATAAGTCGTTATAACAGTGTAATAAAACACGTGTACCATTTTTCCTTTTGCCTAACACTGAAATTTACAAGGGAGTCACTTATTATATAATGTATATACGACATAAGCATAAATAATAATACGCATATAGAAATAGCCTACATATATCGATTACATTGGCAAAAACTAAATACTTTTTAAGTCATCAATGTTTGTGAATCTGATTGTTGACTCTTTCGAGTTTGTAAAGGGCATGTACGAGAAGGCTAAGCCTATAATAAGATGAACATGGATGTTATTTTCCAAATACAGTTGTGATATCCAGAATGTGTCTTACTGTTGACTAGTCTACTGACTATTTATAATCACTGATGATGTTACCAATGTTTAGCCACCTGTCGACACTTCAGACATATTCTTCTTCTGCTATGTGAGCTATGCCAGCCGAATTAGAAAAATACGGCATGTTTGACTATTTTGGTACTTTATCATGCATGTGAGTTTGAGTCTGGTGGAGCCACTGAAAATCGAACATGCATTTTTGATTGCACTCCCATCAGTCGGGGCTATGCCTAAACGGGATATGCAGGATATACACATGCATTTGTGACTATACTTTTAAAAAACAGAAATGTTGTCTAAATGTGGTTTTGTGTTTGATCTAAATGAAAATGCTTTTTTAAATGTTTTTGTAACTGTATTAAGTATATAGCACGTCATCATCGCCATCCTTATCCAGAGCATCGATCTTATTGGGTGGATTGATTGAATCATCCCAGGTCTAACTTCATCTTGCCCTTTTTTCTGATGGGTAAATAAATACATAAAGTTGATTCTGTGTTCCAAAACAACACATCCCGTTTCACTGCACATTATATAGGCTACATTTATATGATATCGGATATGTCGGGATTGTGCGATTAATGTCCCATTCTTTACCAAGGTAGGTTATAGATTTTATGAACCCATGGAGGAACCCATAATCTATAATCCTATATTCGAGGTTGAAACTAAAACTCCAGATTACTGCATAACTCACAAATTAACCTATTTTGCAACATCTTGCTTTTTATAAATCATCACCAATCCTAAGTGGTTTTGTATCAGAATTATGTCACTATTAAATCAAATCAAATCAAATCAAATGTTATTTGTCACATACACGTGTTTAGCAGATGTTATAGAAGGTGTAGCGAAATGCTTGTGCTTCTAGCTCCGACAGTGCATTAATATCTAACAAGTAATATCTAACAATTTCACAACATATACCCAATACACACAAAACTAGTAAGGAATGGAATTTAAGAATATATACATATATGGACAAGCAATGACAGAGCGGCATGGACTAAGATACAGTAGAATATTATAGAATAGAATACAGTATATACATATGAGATGAGTAGTGCAAGATATGTAAACATTATTAAAGTGACTAGTGCTCCATTTCTTAAAGTGGCCAGTGATTTCAATAGGCAGCAGCAGCCTCCAATGTGCTGGTGATGGCTATTTAACAGTCTGATGGCCTTGAGATAGAAGCTGTTTTTAATTCTCCCTGTCCCAGCTTTGATGCACCTGTACTGACCTCGCCTTCCGGGGTGAACAGGCAGTGGCTTGGGTGGTTGATGTCCTTGATGATCTTTTTGGCCTTTCTGTAAGCTTATAAGGAAATGAACTGGAGGCTGCATCCAGTTTCTAATAATTTTCCAATGAACAATTTTGTTGTGTATGATGAAGGTTATTATCTCACAAGGGGATAGTGACGACTAAGACCTTTGTTTGTTACCAATTAGAATTGAAATGTAATTAATGTAATTAGTTGCCATGTTTATCTCAGTCATAGTCAGCTGATAATGTGCACCTCCCTCCTGATATGAATGCTCCTAGAATATTCTCTCTATGCCTAAGTCCCCCTCATACCACACATTTTCACACTCTTAAAGGGCTCTATTCAATCTGTACCGCGATAGAAATGTAAAGGTAATTTCAGATTGAGCCGACATATGCAGTGTTTACCGTGAATGCAGTCACCGCTAAAGCGGGAACATTGCCTTTAAATTTGTTAAGTCGAACTTCAGCAATGCAGATTGAATAGAGCCCTAATTACTCTCTTATTTACCACATCCTAAATACTTGCTGGATATTATTGAATGAAGAGATTCCAAACTTGCACTTTATTTGTAAATATGATCCATATAGAATCTTCTTGATTTCTCCAATACACCTTATAAAATAAACAATATACATTTTTTATAAGAGCAGTGACATCATAGACTGGACATAGTTTGAGAAATGTTGTTGTTGGTTCACAGTCTCATAAAATGGACAGAAAATCACACTGTCAAGGGTGTCACTCATTATGTGTTTACTGTTCCCCTGTAATGTACAGTATAGGCTACATTTGGTACTGTTATGGCAGTTGTATAAGCTACATGACATCATGGCTAGACCTCTCATAACAGTCAGGCAACATACTATAGAAATACGGCTATTCCATGAAATAAAGACATTGGAAAGGTTATCCTAATATTCATCAATATCAACAAGCTCACCAATGTACATTAAGTGGTTCACCCCCCCCCCAATCTAAAACTACCAACTACTACCAACTACCAACCTCCACACCCGATAGAGCACTGGTTGCTAAGCGACAGAGGGAGAGATGGATTGAGAAGGCATAGTCGATCAATTCTACAGAGAGAGAGTGAGAGCATAGAGAGAGAGAGACCCAGAGAAAGAGGGGGAGAGGAGAGGAAGTCAGAATGCAGTTGTATTCCTGCTTGAGTTGTGGAGAGGGGTTAGAGATGATCCTTTGAAAAAATATATATTTCTCTAAAACAGTCCGCCTCTCAATCGCTGTCCAAATATTCCACATACCTTTATCACTGCAAATTATAATCTGTTCACCATCCCTATGTTGAATATTCACCAATTCATGAGAGAGTTTAGAATTTTACATTTTATACTCTCTCAGTCTTTCTATTACACATGTACACACACACACACACACACACACACACACACACACACACACACACACACACACACACACACACACACCCACACACACAAACAAACCCTAGTTCCTAACCATAACCCTTAACGTAATTCTAACCCTAACACTAATTCTAACCTTAACCCTAAACCCCCTAGAAATAGCATTTGACCTCGAGGGACTAACAAAATGTCCCCAGTTGGTAAAATATTTATTTGTTTACTATTGTTGTGGGGACTTCTGGTCCCCACAAGAATAGTTAAACATGTCCACACACACACACACGCACACAATTACTCATGCCCAGCAGTAGCACATCTCCCCCAGTGTATGTGTGTCTGTGCAGAGCTTGGTGTTGAGCGCATCGACTGAGTATTGATCTCTCCACTCACCTCCCTGCAGTCAGCTCTTGTCCTACATAGCATGCCCTGTCTGATTTCTCCCTTAATGGCTTTTATCCAGCTCCAATCTTTATTTAAACTGAAAAGTAGGAATTAGCACTCACTCCCATCCCGCTCCCCCTAACCCATCATTTTCACCCTCCTTTCCAGTTAGTCAACACATCACTGAACCCCACCTAACTCATCAAACATCTCCTGAGAATCATCCTTTGTCATGTGTGATTTGCTGAGTTCTGATTTGCGCATAATACCAAATAAATATTCAAGCTTGATATATACACTACCATTCAAAAGTTTGGGGTCACTTAGACATTTCCTTGTTTTCGAAAGAAAAGCAATTTTTTGGTCCATTATAATAACATAAAATTGATCAGAAGTACAGTGTAGACATTGTTAATGTTGTAAATGGCTATCGTAGCTGGAAATTGCTGATTTTTAATGGAATATCTACATAGGCGTACAGAGGCCCATTATCAGCAACCATCAGTCCTGTGTTCCAATGGCACATTGTGTTTGCTAATCCAAGTTTATCATTTTAAAAGGCTAATTGATCATTAGAAAACCCTTTTGCAATTATGTTAGCACAGCTGAAAACTGTTGTGCTGATTAAAGAAGCAATAAAACGGGCTTTCTTGAGACTAGTTGAGTATCTGCAGCATCAGCAATTGTGGGTTCGATTACAGGCTCAAAATGGCCAGAAACTAATAACTTTCTTCTGAAACCCGTCAGTCTATTCTTGTTCTGAGAAATGAAGGCTATTCCATGCGAGAAATTGCCAAGAAACTGAAGATCTCGTACAATGCTGTGTACTACTCCCTTCACAGAACGACTTCAGGATGCTGACCTTCTAGGCAGAGTTGCAAAGAAAAAGCTATATCTCAGACTGGCCAATAAAAATAAAAGATTAAGATGGGCAGTCTGAGATATGGCTTTTTCTTTGCAACTCTGCCTAGAAGATCAGCATCCCGGAGTCGCCTCTTCACTGTTGACGTTGAGACTATTTAATGAAGCTGCCAGTTGAGGACCTGTGAGGCGCCTGTTTCTCAAACTAGACACTCTAATGTATTTGTCCTCTTGCTCAGTTGTGCACTTGGGCCTCCCACTCCTCTTTCTATTCTGGTTAGAGACAGTTTGCACTGTTCTGTGAAGGGAGTAGTACACAGCGTTGTACGAGATCTTCAGTTTCTTGACAATTTCTCGCATGGAATAGGCTTAATTTCTCAGAACAAGAATAGACTGATGAGTTTCAGAAGAAAGTTATTTGTTTCTGGCCATTTTGAACCTGTAATCGAACCCACAATTGCTGATGCTCCAGATACTCAACTAGTCTCAAGAAGGCCTGTTTTATTGCTTCTTTGATCAGCACAACAGTTTTCAGCTGTGCTAACATAATTGCAAAAGGGTTTTCTAATGATCAATTAGCCTTTTAAAATGATAAACTTGGATTAGCAAACACAACGTGCCATTGGAACACAGGACTGATGGTTGCTAATAATGGGCCTCTGTACGCCTATGTAGATATTCCATTAAAAATCAGCAATTTCCAGCTACGATAGCCATTTACAACATTAACAATGTCTACACTGTACTTCTGATCAATTTGATGTTATTTGAATGGACAAATTTTTTTGCTTTTCTTTCTAAAACAAGGACATTTCTAAGTGACCCCAAACTTTTGAACGGTAGTGTATGTACAGTATATGTAATTCCCATCATAGAGTCACTGACACTTCAGCCTGGGAATTGGAAGCATTTGTTCTCTGTGGAAGTATTTGTTATTGATGGGCTTTCCTTACTGTGACTAGCCAAGCATTGGCTGCCTTCGGGAGGACCTGCTGCATGCCGTCACCCCACCATTCCATTCGGTTTGATTTGTTGTTCATATAAGGAAGTGACGGCAGACTCTTATCTTGGGCAAGCAGAAAACAAGCCATACCAAATAAGACACGGCCGACTATCTGTGCTGGCACACACAATGGGGATTAATTGATCCCCTAATACCACCGATAAATCAATTCCTGCCTTCGCCTGGAGCTCATCTGTCCAATTGGAGGACTTATCGTTTGATCAACAGAGGCTCCCTGGCCAATGGGGAGGCAGGTGGGAGGGAGACTGACAGACAGCAGCATAGAAGTTAACCCTACTACAGCCAGGGGAGAGTCAATCAGAAAGCCATTGGCAGGAGAATTGTTACTGAGCTGGATGGAATAGAGTGAGTTCTAAATACACAGAGCTACAGAGTGCCCTGTATAGTACTGGCAAAGTTGTAGTGGGAAACTACTGTATAAGAAGCCATCTATGGTCAGAGAACAATGTGTAGTTGACAAAATATTCAGATCAATCTAATAGGAATTAATGTGTTTGTTGAGTCCATTGATATCACAAAGCACACGAGTTACTGGAAACATTTGACAATATCATAAAGTATCATATGGTCACCGTTTCTGCTTTCCCCGCCCAGATAGCCCACCCTCTCCTTCTCCCATGCAGCCAAGGGGCATCGGCCATTTTCTCACTGTC
Organism: Coregonus lavaretus; assembly: GCF_964263955.1. NCBI lineage: Eukaryota > Metazoa > Chordata > Actinopteri > Salmoniformes > Salmonidae > Coregonus > Coregonus lavaretus. The sequence goes on along the minus strand of NC_139993.1, from coordinate 36,480,637 downwards.
GCCTCCTGTTATCTCCACCTTCGTTTGATTCATCTCCATTAGACTATCGCTTCCATCCTCACTATCACTCTCACTCTTCTTCACCTTCTTTTGTCTCTCTGCTCGCTCTCCTCCTCTCTCTTATAAGCCGACATGCTGTTTCTGCCTTTCCCACAAACATGTTTTCGTCTTACAGCTCATATAATAAGGGGCTAAAAATATGCCTTCTTTTCTGGAGAGTATTGATTTCGCCCGTAGCATTGTCTATAGAGAGGGAGAGGAGAAAGAGAGGAGAGTGGGAGGGGGAGATAAATGAACTAGCAGGAAAAAAGGGGAAAGGATTAGTCTGGTGATGCTCCCACCTTTTGTATTGCTGTACTTTAGCCTGTTGAAACATCATGGTACTGTACATTACAACACAATAGTAATCCCACTAAGTCGGTTAACAGCACAGGGAGTGAACATGTACAATATGTATGCATGTATAAATATGTACCGTTATAGCCTACTGTCTACATGCATTTTGTGATATATGAAAGAACATTTGACAGACCTTACAATGGCAAATGCTCACCAAATATGTTTTAGCACTGTGAATGGTTGGCTCTTTTGGCACTTGTGTGTAATGGAAATGGAGAGAGCTGATCAATAGGCTATTGATCGCAGCTGGCTGTAGTCAGGGGAATTGAGAGTGAAAATAGGAGGGAGTCGGGGTGGGGGCTGGCTGCAGGTTGAATTTATTTTAATGCTCTATTTCAGAGATGACAAATAGTCTGTTTGAAACGAGGGGAGAATGGCAGAGCTGAAGCCTCTCCTTCCAGTATTCACTCCGTCTGAACAGAGATCAGACAGACTGGGCTTCCCAGAAGTTGTCTCTTGGATCTGAGCTGAATCTACTACAAAGCAATGCAGGCTTTTAAGGCCACAGCAGCTTGTGTGTGGGGATCTCTGTTTTAAAGGCTTTCAGATCCATCCAGCAGTGTTTTAAAGCACTGCAAGCACATATAGTCTAGGGAATTGTACTGCTGTCCAGGGTGCAAGAGTGCCTGGAACCCCAGGGGACATACAGACACACTTAGGGAATACTTACACACACACAGAACACATTGACCAGGTCCTATACCCGTACACCCGACACTGGAGGAGTGGATAGCAGAAGCACACCAACATTTTATAAAGGGGGCACTGATGGTCAATTAATTTGTGTGGAAAAAAATAGTATATCTTTACAATACAAATGGATTACATTGAGGGGGCATATAGGCTACCTTCTCAGTTTCAGTGGGTAAACTGACTGTGGTGGACTGGACCAGCTGGTAACCCAGGTCCACAGGAGCCATTGGTAAGGCATTGGTAAGTGGTTAGAGCCCTGGTCTATAAGTAAGTATCCCTGAGAGAGAGAGGCCCCATACCCCAGTAAAAATGCAGCTGTAAATAATGTATTGAATGGAACCTTAAGGTCCATAGGGAACAATGGATGTGCTTATTATTCTTTTTGGTTGCCTATATATGCAGTGAAGGTTCAGACTGATTGGTTTCCAGCTCCATTCTCCATGATCATTTCAGCAGTCTATCCAAATCCATATCCACAGGTATGGCCTATAAATATATGTAGTCTTATTTTTCCATTTCGCCCTCAGGTTTGCATACAATAAGCCTGTGCGCCCACATGTTTCTTACCCTCTGATGGCTAGGGTGCATGTGTGTGTGTTATCTAGACCGGTAGCCGAGGCGGATACATGGGCCTTGGTGTGTGTGCCCTGTTAATGCGCAGAGTCGGGATCCATTGATCTCTGTGCAGGATGTCAAACATTTTAGCGCGGATCTTGTCCCTGTTATTGCCCTACACAAGCAGGCTGTTAATGCATAAAAAATCGTTTCTCCCTATCTTTCCAAGCCCATTTCTGAGCACTGCCTGGAGCAACACAAGAATATGCCTCCATTGTATCCTACACCACTCCTGACCCCCCTCCTTCCACCAACTGTTTCTCCTTGTCCTTCCATCCTCTTTGTCTCAATCAATCTTTACGACACCCGGTTGCATCTACCTAATGTTTCCGGACTTTACTGTATCCCCATTAAAACATTCTTAATTAAGCCCGTTCTGTCTGTTTACAGTTGGGAAAAGTACAATTTGACAGGACTAATAAAATAACATCTGAGAGAGTAGGCCAAGAAAAGCATATTTGTACCATTCTCTATGACCCTTACCGACTCCATCTACCACTCCATCTCTACCACTCTTTAGCTCCCTCCATCCCACTACTCACCAGCTGTTTAGGGCGACATAGATGGTGAATCAAATCAAATGTATTTATAAAGCTCTTTTTACATCAGCAGATGTCAAAAAGAGCTTATACAGAAACCCAGCCTAAAACCCCAAACAGCAAGCAATGCAGATGTAGAAGCACGGAGAGAGGCCTAGCACATAGAGAGAGGCCTACCACCATCTTTTCAGAGCAGAGTCCAACCACACATGTCTGAGGTCAGAGGTCATGGCAAGAACAAATAAGAAGTGGTTTCCTCAGCAACCTGAAAAGAAAGCAATAGACCCCCAATGACGCAAGAGATGTTCAAAGGGAACGTTTGGGAAATGCAAAGGGACATATAAGAGGGCCCAGTTTCACACAACTTAGGTACATTTATTGGCCAAATGATTGGTTTGGTACAACTTATGGGTAAAGATTCTTACTTACTTTCAAATATACTAGTGACCAACAAAAACTAAAATAAGTTAAATGAGTTTGAAGCACTTTTAAAGTGTATTATTTTATTCTGTATGTGTGTGCGTGAGAAACAGAGGGAAATAATGTATGTGTGCGTTTGAGATGTTTTATGTTGCTCGACACAGTCTGACAGGAGCAAAGCCCTGTAGAATTGAGTGTATTGTATTTCACACTCCACTGGACATATACCTCACATTGGATGTGTGAGAAATCCATTGTGGTCTGTAAGAACCTTTCAGAGAGCCTCTGTGAACACATCCTCACCTCCTGTATGTCAGCCACACACACACAGGCTACACACTGCAGTGTGATGTGTTTGCCTCTCAAAGGAGGGTGTGTGTGAGTGTGTGAACTGAGAGAGAGAGAGACGCTCTGAGTATGTGTCATTGGATCAGTGTGTGTGTGTGTGTGTGTGTGTGTGTGTGTGTGTGTGTGTCTGAATGGCTGTCTTTAGTGAGTTAATCAGAGGAGAGGCCTGGAGAGTGTCAGGCAGCTCAGTTGAAGTGTCCTCAAGCCCTCTCGCTGTGCGTTGACACCTCTTAACCCCAGTCTATCATCTCTCACACCGACACGGCCTCTCCATTGACATTTGCCACCGCCGTACAACGTACAGCCCTCTCCAAAGGCTGAGAGCCCACTACATGGGTTGATAGCATAAAGACAGTGATCAGAACAGTAAAGCATGTGCATGGTATGAACTGTACGTATCAGAACCCCCCGGGATATTACATTATAATGAATAAAAAAAGATCAAAGAAAATTAGGAGGCGCTGATTCATTCTGTAAAAATATGGATTATAAAAGATGAAAATGAAGTATAATGACTTTCATCTCCCATGACCATTCTCTGCATGCCTATCACCTTCACTCTTATTTTTCATTTATTGTGCAAATGGATGGATGGATAGATGGACAGATAGATGGATGGATGGATAGATGGACAGATATATGGATGGATGGATAGATGGACAGATAGATGGATGGATGATAGAAAGATGGATTGATGGGTCAGTTATGGAGTGAAAAACAGCATCCATCTGTATTACCCCAGAAACAATGCACATTTGTTTATTCAAATAAGTCCTTCTCCTGTACAGCTGACTAACGGAAGTGAGAGAGGGGTGTCAGTACTGTCACCGGCCAGTTTAAGTGGGGTCAGGGGGTGAGGGTCAGTGGAGGAAGGTGAAAGGTCACCGAGCAGTGGGTCTTGTTAAAATACCTTTTAGCCTCCTTCAGGGATATTATGTAATGGCTCGGGGAGTCGTTTGGCTTGCAGGGTGTGCTAGCTAGGATAATGTATTATACACTATGCCGGATGTATATTTATTTTTTGGGAAGTATTATTACCATTCTGTTTTACATAAAGAGGATGTGTCTTTAAGTAGCATACTTGAACCTTCCAGACATTTTAATGTCATTGAATGTCATGAAATTATAAGGTCTTCTTTCATCTTAATCTTTAATTCGGTGATAATAAGCATATTCGTTTTCATATGCTTTACTCAATAGCCTTGTATCATGAGCAATGATATCCCCCTTTTACACCACAAATCTCCATCACTCTCTCCACATCATCATTGATCACTCCACGTCCCCAGTCTCTCTCTCCCTCGGCTATCTTTCTCCTCACACCTCTAGCCTCCCTCCATCCTCTAGCCTCACTGTAAAATCTGTCCTTATTCCCTGCATCAGCAGGCTAACTGTGTGCAGTACCTTTTATCAGTACAGAGCTGTTAAATTAATAAATTGATATTGACGAGCTATCAGCCGGGGGATAAATTATTTGGGAGCAGAAGGCTAGGGTCACATGACTTTTAGTACCCACGATTCTGTAATTATTCCCTGCGAGTATGCTAGTGCATTACCCATCCCCCCTTTCATATATTCACACATTGGCCTATAAACATCCACACATACAGTGGATTACAGGGGGCTGTGGGGAATACTGATGATCATTATTGCTGTCATATTCGTCATTTCGTCTTACAGGGGTTAGAGCTGAATATTGTGCATCACTATTGGTAATAGCCTACCAATACACTCACAGAATACATACAGTATGTGCATCGTTGTTCATACAGCATGTGCAATATATGTATGAGGATGTATAGAACCAAATGTAAATTGTACACTATTGAGCGCATATTCTGCCTTAAGCGCAGAATACCTACAGAAACAAAAATTTTAACATATGGAATGTTATGCAGCAGATGTTCCCATTATTGGAGGTGAAACCTGGGAGAAAGGTGACGACTGCAGATGAGGGGGCCATGAGCATGTCAGAGTGCCAATCATGGAAGCGCTCTCATTGCCCTCTGGCCATCACTGACCTCTTGACCCTGGTCATGGCCTAAAGGTTAAGGGTCACCAACAAGAGGCTCACTGCTGGCCTGGCTGGAGAACCATCACCATAGCAACCCTGTCCCTGGGGAGGAAGAAAGGGAAAGGGCACTGGACTCTGCTCTAACATCTACCATCTCCCCCCAACCAGGGGCTCCATCACATCTGTGCTGCTTTTAGAGATTTCAGCTGCCCTTATGGCACACATTGGACTAGCATACAGTTGTATCGCTTAGGCCTTCAGTAGGGAAAGCATACACAAGGCATCTAGTTAGGGACCATTATGATAATCTATTTCCAATAAAATGAGGATTGGGAGTGACACTCTCAAGCAATCTGATACTCACCCAGAGAGAAAGGGCTGATCTCTTGAGATTCTCATCTGACAAAAAATGGACATTAGTATCTTGTTCTGTGAAGTATTGCTTTCCTTGTCTTACTAAGATGTCTTATTATGTCACTTAAATTTTATACCCAGAAAGTGACATGCAAGTCTACATACTGCGCGTGTACAATTTCCATATAGGCTAAATGTGATGAATATGAGGCCCACTGAAATATTTGTTCGAAATGGTCAAAACAATGTTGAGAGGTTTACTGGCATCTTGCGTCATCTAGTGGCTGAATACCGTATCGTTCTTTACGCAGCGCGGCACAACTGGTCCTTTACCGCCTCCGCTCTGCTCACTGCTCCTCCTGCAGAAAAAAATCATTCCGTCTGCCTCGGTCTCCCGGGAGCACCGGTCGATGCCTCGTCCTACCATATGTCTGAGCCCAGCTGCCAATCAACAGGTCAACGCGACCTCGGGGAGAGAGGGAGGGTTGTTGGGAGAGATCAAACAGTGTACCTCAGGGATGACAGATGCAGATGAAAAGAAAGGCAATAAAACATTGCTTCAAAGATGGCGACGGTGCACTGGGAAGCAAATTATTGTTAACAGTAATGTGTTGAATAGCGCCTTGCATTCATGATGATCGATTGACTATTATGGGGCCTTTGATGCTCAGGCAGCGGAGGCTATTATTTCTACACCATGGAGATAGAGGTTCTGGTTCCAGCATAATGCTGACGTTCAATCTACCTGTTTCTATCTATTCAACAGCTTTACAAAACGTTGTTTCGACCTTTTCCAAAATTCCACGTTCTTGCAAGCACATCTGCCATATAATTTTGTTTTGGACGTTTGTAATATATAGGCTGAAGTAATTTTTGGTCTATAACTATCCAAGAGTCCTCTAAATTGGTTCAATCTGTGTAGAATTCAGTTAACATAATCGTTCTATAGGTCATGCATAATTCAGCCAAGTTAAACCTTGGCTAAATTTGGGTAATGTAAGGGTTGACTAATTAAAATAATCTAACAGCTTTGACATGTTTATAAAAAAGCATATGTTTATAGTTTTGGTGGTGCAGTTGTGCTTCCTGTCTTATCAGTCACATCCACAGTTTAATGCCCTTTTTGATGCTCTGTGGAGTCAGACATCAACCAATGTTTTGTCAACATTCGTCAATATTGTCTCTTGTCAATCCATAATCAATCCAAGAGATACTACAACAGAGCAATAAAACCAGCTTTGGAATGCTAAAATGTACTAATGTACTAAAACATGGCCATAAGTTTTCATCATCATCACAGCAGGACTCATCTTCTTACCTCACTCTCAGATCTGTTAATCAGGCGCAAATCGTGGACAGTAATCCCATGCCCCCTGCACCCTTCCGCCTATCCTATTAGATTAAGAAGATAAAGCACACAACCTATCACGCCTCCCTCTACCATGGCCCTACAAACTGGGAATACACTGACAGCCTTGGTCAATTTAAACACATAACCTGTGGCCATCATGCGTTGAATGGAGACATTCTTCGGTAAACTGAAAAATGTGATGTTGATGGACATTCACGTATTCCTAACATGTATGGCATCTAGTTGTGTGCCACAATGAATTACGAAACAGCTGAAAGAATGATAATGAGAGAAATACTTGAATAGAACATTGTATTCACCCTCAATTTGGATGCACATCATTACTAACACTGTAACAACTTGTCAACTTGTGTTTTTTGTTGGGATAAAAAAAAAGGTGGTTCAGCATACTGTAGCCCAATAATTCTCCCAATGTTCATTTTATACATTACACTCTACAAGGAATGCTTACACCTTGACACATTTTGGGCAACTGTGTGTGTGTGTGTGTTTGTGTGTGTGTGCGCTGTAACGGAAAACAGTAATTTATATTGAAACGTTTTACTGCAGCATACTGTAAATTATGATACATTGTGGGAAAACTGCTGTATTTTGAATGATTCTGTAATTCCACCCCACAGAATGCAGTACCGTACCAGAGTGCCCAAAAACGTTTGACCACTAGTGGGTGCATGGTATTGTTGTTTCTGGCTCATTAACATATTTTGAGAAGTGCCTTGTAAGAAACGATATTTGTTGCAGTGAGAATGCTCTACCAATTTAACTCCTATGTGGTTATAGTGCCCCATCAATTTAAACGTTATAGGGGACAGATTGGAGTGGCAGCTAATCTTAAACCTTGAATGGTTGAGCATTTTGCCATATCCTTTTGGTCTGTTTTGCCCTGTAGTCGCTGCCAGTTTGGAAGCCTTTTGTTAAGGCCTCTAGAAGTGCAAGGGATATAAAACACAATATATTCATTAATATGCTGTATTGCGTAAACACTTTACCTAGCAGCCAACCTGCTTGCACCAATCCCATGTAATTACAAAAAAATACTGTGAAACACAAACCTCTCCCCTCAATACATTTCATTCATCCATTCATCCATTCATTCATTCATTCCGATTACGGTTGCATTCACTTTTACAGTATAATACAGTTAATATAATACAGTCACAGTACTTGCTTTGATACCATGTTTATATTACAAATTCATGGTAACCCCTTTACAGTGTGTGTGTGTGTGTGTGTGTGTGTGTGTGTGTGTGTGTGTGTGTGTGTGTGTGTGTGTGTGTGTGTGTGTGTGTGTGTGTGTGTGTGTGTGGTGGATGCAACCTGTTCAAAGCCTTGTTTCCTGCCAGCATGCAGCAAACATATGCAACAGAATTAAAGCCCTAAAGCTTGCGAATTGAAGAGGATTTAATGCAGAGTGCAATTCATGGGAATTAAACAAATTAGTGGTCCAATTAGCTTGTCCACAATGAATAGAGAGATTTGGTGAACAAAAATTAATTAGATGGATTTGTCATCGCTCTAATAAATAGAGAAGAAAATGGGGTTTTGAAATGTTTGTCTACTGTATTTTTGTATTTTCCCATAAATAAATACATTCTATTTTCTTTTTAGAATGTACTCTAATCTACCTTTCAGATGTATTGCCTTATCCAAATGTTCAATAATTGGTAGACAAAAACCTCACATGAATTGAGATAAACAAGCAGTATAAAAAGTCGATCTCTGACCTAATCAACAAAAAAAAAACATGCTCAAGTATTGTGAATTTAAATGCCAACCTTTGGAAATTACATATGAATTTCCTATCGATGGAATAACTGACAGCTGATGATTGACTTTTCTTTTTTATGATAATCTTGTATTCTCCAGATATAATATTCTGACCATGCTGCTGCATATTTTAACACATTTTGCCCTTTGATAAAGAAATATGGAGCCAGTTCCCTATACATTCTCAGACCAGTATAAAGATCAGTATTATTGTATACTGTATCATATCCCTTTCCAGTTGAACTGTTGTTTTTGATATCTTTTACTTGTTGTTGCCAGTGAAGACTTTGACAATGGCCTTGTCCCCTTTCCACGCCCGCTCCACCACCTGCACCTTCACTTCTCCGTGCCACCCACTCCCCCGACCCTTCTGCCACCTCTTTCCCTCACCTCCCTCCCCCCTTCCCTCACCTCCTGCAGTGTCTCCTCACCACAGGAACGGTAACAGATTACACTGTGTGATAAGCTTCCTATTTTTCGAAACTCCTTGGGATCTCTGGGATTATCCGGGTGCTCATCCCCTGAGTCGGCTTTGGGAAGCCTGCTTTAGTCTCTTAGGGCATAAGATTTGGCATCCCAGCAGCTCTGACTAATTAGCATCTAAACTAGGCCGGGCTTCAGGAGTGGGCTCACTTTTAACACCCTGAATCCACACACAACCACACATAGGAACATACAGACACACAGGAACACACAACCACACATTACATTTACATTTTAGTCATTTAGCAGACGCTCTTATCCAGAGCGACTTACAGTTAGTGAGTGCATGCATTTTCATACTGGCCCCCTGTGGGAAACGAACCCACAACCCTGGCGTTGCAAGCGCCATGCTCTACCAACTGAGCTACACGGGGTCTGCTTGAATGCACGCGTACACAGTTAATGAACTGTACCACCTGGTGCACCAAATATCTTCTCAGAACAGTCATCTGTACAGTATTATATCAGAACAGTCATCTATACAGTAATATATCAGTACAGTCATCTGTACAGTAATATATCAGTACAGTCATCTGTACGGTACAGTATTCTGTACAGATATCTTTCTGTAAAGCAGGGGTTGGAACCGAAATTATTTTCCAATTGTTTAGTTCTGAACAGAACAATTTTTTTTGTTTGTTTCATTCCACTGTTGCGACCAGCAAAATAAAGTTCTGAACCGGTTTGAATCCAAAACAAGTACAGGTGTTTATCGTTCCTTTCGGTTCCTTTTTAAACCTCTGAAATATATAATTTTTTTACATTTAGCTCTAAATTAAATTACTTCACCAATCAGTGTGGATAGAGCAGCCTGCTGTGGAGCGGGTAAGCAATTTAATCTGTATAGGAAAGTTGTTAAGAGCAAATTGTATTTGGCCGTAACAGCATGGTTTAATCATAATGAAAGACAACCACACACTATGCTGCCAGTCACAGTGTAGGGCGCAAGATGCAACTGTATGGAGGAAGCTTGCCTTGAAGCGCTGGGCATCTTGTTATGGCCCACAGAATTATACAGAATTATAGTGGCTTCTATGGAGGAACTTTGAATATCTTTGAACTTCCGAGTTGGTTTAAAGTTGGACCAGAGCAAACGTTAGCTAGCTAGCTTGTGTGTGCAGAGCACACACGTCTTACCTTTTTGTAGTTAATAAATCCAATGTGAAACGTGGTAACTATAGTATCCTTAACTAGCATTGAAAAAGTCAACCCATTCTTCTCTAATTAAACGTCTCTCCCTCATTTCTGAATTACACTGTACCGTCGTCAGTAGGCTACAGTTACCTATGCTTCAGAGGGGAGGGGCAGATAGCCTACACACACACATCTACTAGCAAAGATTTCAAGTTGGCAGGCAGACGTTGGAATACGTTTCTGAGTAACAGAGTGAGGGCTTTGCATAGGCACTTTGTTGGCACTTTGTTTGTTGTGTGGGACTGGGAAAAAAATGCCCAGAACTTAAAATAACGTTATTAATTGGTTCCCATGCTTTTAAAATAACGGTTCTGTTCCAGAACAGTATAGATCACTTTTGTTTTCGGTTAGGGTTCTTTTCTTCAAATCATTTTGTTATTTTTGGGTTTTTGGTCAACCAGTTCCAACCCTTGTTGCAAAGTGCTTTATTTACAGATTTAAAATATTCTCATTCTGTGTAAGCATTTTCTCATGTTTGACAGAAATCATTGACACATTGGTTGGTTAGGTTTTTTTGTTTATTTATTTGAAATTGTGGAAGATATATAAAATAATGCAATATGTTCATCAATATATTTACAATTCCATTCCTTCATATACAGTACTCATCAAATACAATATACATAATATTACAGTACAAATCTGGTATCACATTTCAAACAATAAATAGTGCAATATCGTACTTTGGTACTCTTATTTGTGCCAGCCAGCCACAGATTTCACAATCATACTCAATACATCTCTCTCAGCCACCTGTCATACAAAGAGCAGGCCAACATCAAACATGCATCCAATTCTATGTGGTGCTATTGAACCGGAGCGTGGAGGGATGGGTGTCGTCTGGCATACAGGCTGGCCCAGCTCCAATACATCCTGGCTGAGAGGCAGGACAGAGGGTGGGCCAGGGAGAGAGGGTGGGTTGGGGGGCAGCACCAGCACGGCACCGCCCTGGGCCTGTGGAGGGGGTAATAGGTTGCGTGCAGGGCAAACGGGAGCTGTCCTGTCACCCTGCGGATCCTGCGGCGAGCCCGGCGGCGATGGTAGTCCCCATTGGAGAAGTCTTGGAAGTTAACGGGGTGGATGGCCCAGAAATGGCCTTTACCATTGTCACTCCGACCAGCCTTCACAAAGCATTCGTTCAGGGACAGGTTGTGTCTGACGCTGTTCCTCCAGTTCTTATCCTGTAGGACAACAATAATGTTTACATATGAGACAGGAAGTATAAAGGTGAGTAATGAATTAAGTGTTGTATGTGGCCCTGGAACAGAAAGTATCCAACATCATCCTTGTACTCAATTATTAGAAACCGATAATGGTTTATCCTCATGGCTGAATCCAGCGTATACATTGTACAGAGAATATTAGCAATTTTCCCTTGCTTTTATTTCATTGGTGCCAGGTCATGTAAAAGGGCCATGGTGACGTTTGGTCAAGGTTGATTGAGTTGACTGACAGACGAAACCACCATGTTCACCTTGATAAATTCCCCTAATCCCATGAGGTAAACCTGTTGTTACACATGTTAAAGACCTAGTTTTAGTTCTTAGCCAGTTGCGGCTATCAACAAGATTACCTACAGCCTTTAGGTTACTCAGTTAGACCTTCCATGCAACAACAGGATCAGCTGAGCCAGGTTCATGCATGCAGCAATTATACTCATTGCTGTGGCAGACCACCCCTTTTCAACAGTTCACAATAGGAATAAAGTGAAAAGAGAAAACGGCAGATATACTTTCTTCAAGCTCTTTATTTTCAGATGCTGTCTTTTGACTACAGTGGAGGATGTACGTAATGTCCCAGAATAGTACTTTAGGTTTTGGAAACTTTCCACACACTAGTCATTTCTTGATCAAAGAGCTTTGCAAAGGTTTTTCTCATGAGTACTGTTATCCAGTTAAATTGATTGTAATTACAGTAATTGGCTATACAGGGAGTTAGCAATGTCAATTCCAATGTTTGAAGTGAATTGAAATTGCATTTCAAGAATCTAAAAAATCTGATTTCAAAATAAATGGCACTCTTTTCAATTCTTGAATTGGAATTGGAATTCATCTCCTGAGTTTAAATTAAACTGATCACAACCATAGTTCAGACAAATATTAAACGTGGAATGAACCCTGAATTGAATCACTTGGACATACCTTGCTCTTGAAGTAGGGGTAGTTATCCATAATCCAATGATAGATGTCACACAGCAACAGCTTCTTCTCCTCTGAAGCAAGTATGGCCATAGAGATAAGGGCAATGTAGGACTGGGTGGGCTTGTCCCGTGGGCTGTCTGTAGTGGTCGCCTCTTGATCTTCTTCCACTTTGACCTCCTCCTTCTCTTCATCCTCCTCCTCTGACCCCTCTTCTCCTTCTGGCCCCTTCTCAGGGCTCCCAAGTTCAATACTTTCCCTCTCTGAGAGGGTGTCAGGACTCTGCTCCTCCACTGGGCTATGAGGGGTCTGCTCTGCTTGGGGACTCTTTGGCTCCTCTTTCATGCTCTTACTGTCCTTGTTGTACAGCAGGTAGTCTATAGTGAAGCGTATTCCCAAGCGCTCCCGGCCAGTGTTGCAGCTGCTTATGTCCTCCATGGCCCTTCTTGGACTTTTAAGGCAGTTGCTAACACTTTCAATGTAGATGACCTATTTCCACCACAATAGGCGATCCTCAGATTCTTCAAAGGTGTTTTTGTTTCTCAGTTTCACAATGCTGGTCTAGGACACTGCTGTGCATCAAGCAGGATGCCTCTCTTCAATGTCCTTTGGGCTAAGTAAATTAATGACTGAAGTCTCTTTGGTCACAAGATCAAGTTAGGACAATTAAATGGGATAGTCCCAAATTACCCTGATTGTTTGGTGACTCAACTCAATGTGATGCCAAAGCCTGTATAGGTTAAGGACAATCAAATGTGTTATACCAAATTGATCTGATAGAAGAAAAAAGAAAGGAAAAAAAAAAGATTTTTGCAGTGTTATTTCCTTCCTCAAATGTATCTTGTGAATACTAGATCAGAATGGATCAGAGTTGTGATGGTACCACTATTTAAATGTCCGTAAATGTATCCCTCACAGTGAGGGGCAATAGAGACAGGAGAAGCACAGGTAGGGGGTCTAATCAAGGCAGATTAATTTTATTAAACCACAGCAAATCTTTGTAATTCCGGGAGATTAAACACTGATTTAGTAGGACATGGTGTTCAGAGGGTGCTTCAGCAGCACCAAAAGGCATTTAAACAGCGTTATCCCTACTTAAATAGGTTTCGGACAGAGGATGCTCCGTATAGTGTGCATTATCAGAGTTACTGTAAGCCATTCTGTTATAAAACAGTAATTCATTTATCATAAATGATGTGCTACAATCAAGCTGCTTTTTTCCTGTTTGAAGTTGCAGTGAGACACCATGACAATAGCTAAGAGACTATAGACCTAATAATATACCTAATAACTGAGTAGAACCACCTTATTTGAGTTGATTTAGCTCAATTCAATAATTTGGGTTGCATATGCAGATGTTGAGTGCAGAATCAAGAACAGAACTATCTCAGCTTAATCATTCTACGATTAGTATACTATTTCTCACATTGGCTTTGTCACAGTTAGGCCTGTGAAGTTCCAAACTGAATATGAAATTTTTAATTGTACTATTTACCAAATATGCAATGGGCTTATGTTATGCAAATTATTGGGACTTTAAAAGTCCCACTTTAAATAATGTATAACTTATTTCTTATTATTATTTGGAACGCAATTTGTCGCACACCGTTTGAGCTAGAAATGCCATTCAAACTTTAAATAGTGCAGACTGGTCTGGAATAGGTTGCTTGTATACAACTTTTTGATAGCATTTGTTATTTTGAAACTATTACACTTTTGGTCCTTCTTTAAAAAACTCATCCACTTTAATGGGATTTCTTCAACATTCTAAAGCTCCCATTGTTAAAAACTCCCAGACTTCCAACATTCTATTCACAGTAAACGTGACTTTTGACACAAATCAGCTACTTTGACCACTTTCCCAACAAGTTAGACAAAACTTGTCCAACATCTTAGGGGGCTTTCACACCGAATTGGTTTGGAGCTTTATCCTAACTCTGGTGTGTCTACCCCCTTAGTTCGGTTCATTTCGACTTGTGTGAACACCATCAGCACTTGAGAGCGCAATAAACAATGTGGTTTGCTCAAAAAGGGTGTCTTCTTCCAATTAAATTTGCTGCAGCTGAAAATGCAGTATTATTCAGCCTGGTCTCATAGACTAGACACAACATAGCAAATGTACATTCTGCATACTCAAATTAGTATGATATGTTATGTTTGGTATGGTTACATAAGACAGAAGGTTACTTAAGGCAAAAACTAAAGTAGGGTGGTTGGTCAGGGTGGATGGATAGGCGTATAACGCAAACATCTAGCAACCCAAAGGTTGCGTGTTCATCATGGATAAAATGTTTAGCTAATTAGCAACTTTTCAACTACTTACTACTTTTTTGCTACTTTTCAACTACTTAGCATGTTAGCTAACCCTTCCCCTTCCCCTAAATCTAACCCTAACCTTAACCCTAACCCTAACCTTAATTCTAACCTTAACCTTAACCTTGACCCCTAACCCTAGCATAGCTAACGTTAGCCACCTAGCAAACATTAGCGTTAGCTATCTGGCCACCTAGCTAACGTTAGCAACAACAATTTGGAATTCGTAACATATCATACGTTTTGCAAATTCGTAAAATATTGTACGAATACAATTCATAACATATTGTACGAATTGCAATTCGTAAAATATAATACGAATTGTAACTCGTAACATATCATACAAAATGGATGATAGACATATCTTCTAATTTGGATGTCCTGGATTTATTTTTACTATGTTACGTCTACCCCTGAGTCCAGGTTGTATTATTGGTTGTTTGACTGCTAGCGTTTGATGAAATGCAGCATGCAGCATCATAACTTGATATCTCTGTGAGTATGGGGGGGGTTCTAAGCTGACATATGGAATTGTTTTAATATGGTCATTCAATGGTTCATTTAGCTATTTGATTTGGAATTTTATGACCCCTTTAGGTACAAAACAAATATAAAAAAATGATTTGATAAAATATTGAATTTGTCCTTTACTACTATAGCACAGAGAAACGCATTGAATAACACATTCATCAATGACAAAAAAAAGACAGTCAAACAATAAATCATGAGAAACAAGGTTTTGAAGTGTTCTGTATCTAGAAAATATAAGTAAGCTCAGGAAATATACACTACCGGTAAAAAGTTTTAGAACACCTACTCATTCAAGGGTTTTTCTTAATTTTTTACTATTTTCTACATTGTAGAATAATAGTGAAGATATCAAAACTATGAAATAACACATATGGAATCATGTAGTAACCAAAACAGTGTTAAACAAATCAAGGTCGGGGGATTGTGGAGGTCAGGTCATCTGATGCAACACTCCAACACGCTCCTTCTTGGTAAAATAGCCCTTACACAGCCTGGAGGTGTGTTGGGTCATTGTCCTGATGAAAAACAAATGATAGTCCCACTAAGCTCAAACCAGATGGGATGGCGTATCGCTGCAGAATGCTGTGGCAGCCATGCTGGTTAAGTGTGCCTTGAATTCTAAATAAATCACAGACAGTGTCACCAGCAAAGCACCCCCACACCATAACACTTCCTCCTCCGTGCTTTATGGTGGGAAATACACATGCGGAGATCATCCGTTCACCCACACCGCGTCTCACAAAGACACGGCGGTTGGAGCCAAAAATCGCAAATTTGGACTCCAGACCAAAAGGACAAATTTCCACCAGTCTAATGTCCATTGCTCGTGTTTCTTGGCCCAAGCAAGTCTCTTCTTCTAATTGGTGTCCTTTAGTAGTGGTTTCTTTGCAGCAATTCGACCATGAAGTCCTGATTCACACAGTCTCCACTGAACAGTTGATGTTGAGATGTGTCTGTTACTTGAACTCTGTGAAGCATTTATTTGGGCTGCAATTTCTGAGGCTGGTAACTCTAATGAACTTATCCTCTGCAGCAGAGGTAACTCTGGGTCTTCCATTCCTGTGGCGGTCCTCATGAGAGCCAGTTTCCACGGTACAAACTTCAGACGAGTCCCCTGACACTTGTGGCACTAGTAGAGCAAAACGGAGACCACTATCGTGTTCGTGAGAGATCAAACCGTTCGGACGTTTTCGTGAGAAGACACAGTTTCGGGACATCTCATGGTCTGACCAATACCGCTCTGCCACCTTTCACCGCAGATGCGGAAGCGCGACATAGACGCATCCGATGCAAAACAACAGATATCTCTAGCTTAAACTGACAGATTCTGATGGGGATTTTTTTATTATACAGTATATTACTTAGATTGACGCACTGGTTCGTCAATCGAATCTAGGGGATTAACCGCTATTGCTAAATATATGGTTAATATACAGTGCATTCGGAAAGTATTCAGACCCATTGACCCAAATGTGCGACCTAATATAGACAGGTGTGTGCCTTACCAAATCATGTCCAATCAATTGAATTTACCACAGGTAAATGGGTAGAAAACATCTCAAGGATGAGCAATGGAAACAGGATGCACCTGAGCTAAATTTCGAGTCTCATAGCAAAGGGTCTGAATACTTATGTAAATAAGGTATTTCAGTAAATTTTTTTATACATTTGCAAGAATGTATGGGGTATTGTGTGTAGCTTGATGAGGAAAAACGTGAAAAAAGTCAAGGGGTCTGAATACTTTCCGAATGCACTGTACACTGTACAAAACATTTGGAACACTTGCTCGTTCAATGATATAGACTGACTAGGTGAATCCAGGTGAAAGCTATGATACCTTACTTCAATCAGTATATATGAAGGGGAGGAGACAGGTTAAAGAAGGATTTTTAAGCTTTGAGACAATTGAGACATGGATTGTGTATGTGTGCCATTCAGAGGGTGAATGGGCAAGACAAAATATTTAAGTGCCATTGAATGGGGTATGGTTGTATGTGCCAGGCTCAACAGTTTCTCGTGTGTATTAAGAATGGTTCACCACCCAAAGGACATCCAGCCAACTTGACACAAGTGGGCCAGCATCCCTGTGGAACGCTTACGACACCTTGTAGGAGGTGCCCTGACAAATTGAGGCTGTTCTGAGGGCAAAAGCGTGTGTAACTAAATATTAGGAGTTCCTAATGTTTTGTACACTCAGTGTAAATTTAGTTGGTTTTTCTATGCATTGGCAGGACAGAATGACAGCGTCTCGTAAACTCAAGGGCAGGGGGTTGTGTCTCTTTGTTAACAACAGCTGGTTCGCAATCTTTAATATTAAGGAAGTCTCAAGGTTCTGCTCGCATTAGTTATAATACCTCATGGTAAGCTGTAGACCAGTGTTTCCCAATCCTGGTCCTTGAGTACCCCCAACAGTACACATTTTTATTGTAACCCGGGACAAGCACACCTGATTCAACTTGTCAACCAATCATCAAGCCCTCAATGAGTTGAATGAGTGTGTTTGTCAAGGGCTACAATGAAACTGTGAACTGTTGGGGGTACTCGATGACCAGGGTTGGAAAACACTGCTTTAAACCATACTATTTTCCAAGAGAGTTTTGATCTATATTTTTCGTAGCGGTCTTTTTACCGCCACAAACCGATGCTGGGACTAAGACCACACTCAACAAACTACACTGCTCAAAAAAATAAAGGGAACACTTAAACAACACAATGTAACTCCAAGTCAATCACACTTCTGTGAAATCAAACTGTCCACTTAGGAAGCAACACTGATTGACAATAAATTTCACATGCTGTTGTGCAAATGGAATTGACAACAGGTGGAAATTATAGGCAATTAGCAAGACACCCCCAATAAAGAAGTGGTTCTGCAGGTGGTGACCACAGACCACTTCTCAGTTCCTATGCTTCCTGGCTGATGTTTTGGTCACTTTTGAATGCTGGCGGTGCTTTCACTCTAGTGGTAGCATGAGACGGAGTCTACAACCCACACAAGTGGCTCAGGTAGTGCAGCTAATCCAGGATGGCACATCAATGCGAGCTGTGGCAAGAAGGTTTGCTGTGTCTGTCAGCGTAGTGTCCAGAGCATGGAGGCGCTACCAGGAGACAGGCCAGTACATCAGGAGACGTGGAGGAGGCCGTAGGAGGGCAACAACCCAGCAGCAGGACCGCTACCTCCGCCTTTGTGCAAGGAGGAGCAGGAGGAGCACTGCCAGAGCCCTGCAAAATGACCTCCAGCAGGCCACAAATGTGCATGTGTCTGCTGAAACGGTCAGAAACAGACTCCATGAGGGTGGTATGAGGGCCCGACGTCCACAGGTGGGGGTTGTGCTTACAGCCCAACACCGTGCAGGACATTTGGCATTTGCCAGAGAACACCAAGATTGGCAAATTCGCCACTGGCGCCCTGTGCTCTTCACAGATGAAAGCAGGTTCACACTGAGCACATGTGACAGGCGTGACAGAGTCTGGAGACGCCGTGGAGAACGTTCTGCTGCCTGCAACATCCTCCAGCATGACCGGTTTGGCGGTGGGTCAGTCATGGTGTGGGGTGGCATTTCTTTGGGGGGCCGCACAGCCCTCCATGTGCTCGCCAGAGGTAGCCTGACTGCCATTAGGTACCGAGATGAGATCCTCAGACCCCTTGTGAGACCATATGCTGGTGCGGTTGGCTCTGGGTTCCTCCTAATGCAAGACAATGCTAGACTTCATGTGGCTGGAGTGTGTCAGCATTTCCTGCAAGAGGAAGGCATTGATGCTATGGACTGGCCCACCCGTTCCCCAGACCTGAATCCAATTGAGCACATCTGGGACATCATGTCTCGCTCCATCCACCAACGCCACGTTGCACCACAGACTGTCCAGGAGTTGGCGGATGTTTTAGTCCAGGTCTGGGAGGAGATCCCTCAGGAGACCATCCGCCACCTCATCAGGAGCATGACCAGGCATTGTAGGGAGGTCATACAGGCACATGGAGGCCACACACACTACTGAGCCTCATTTTGACTTGTTTTAAGGACATTACATCAAAGTTGGATCAGCCTGTAGTGTGGTTTTCCACTTTAATTTTGAGGGTGACTCCAAATCCAGACCTCCATGGGTTGATCAATTTGATTTCCATTGATAATTTTTGTGTGAATTTGTTGTCAGCACATTCAACTATGTAAAGAAAAAAGTATTTAATAAGATTATTTCATTCAATCAAATCAAATCAAATCAAATTTTATTGGTCACATGCGCCGAATACAACAGGTGCAGACATTGCAGTGAATTGCTTACTTACAGCCCTTAACCAACAGTGCATTTATTTTAAACAAAAAAAGTAAGAATAAAACAACAACAAAAAAAGTGTTGAGAAAAAAAGAGCAGAAGTAAAATAAAGTGACAGTAGGGAGGCTATATATAGAGTAAAATAAAGTGACAGTAGGGAGGCTATATATACAGGGGGGTACCGTTGCAGAGTCAATGTGCGGGGGCACCGGCTAGTTGAGGTAGTTGAGGTAATATGTACATGTGGGTAGAGTTAAAGTGACTATGCATAAATACTTAACAGAGTAGCAGCAGCGTAAAAAGGATGGGGTGGGGGGGCAGTGCAAATAGTCCGGGTAGCCATGATTAGCTGTTCAGGAGTCTTATGGCTTGGGGGTAGAAGCTGTTGAGAAGTCTTTTGGACCTAGACTTGGCACTCCGGTACCGCTTGCCGTGCGGTAGCAGAGAGAACAGTCTATGACTAGGGTGGCTGGAGTCTTTGACAATTTTGAGGGCCTTCCTCTGACACCGCCTGGTATAGAGGTCCTGGATGGCAGGGAGCTTTGCCCCAGTGATGTACTGGGCCGTACGCACTACCCTCTGTAGTGCCTTGCGGTCAGAGGCCAAGCAGTTGCCATACCAGGCGGTGATGCAACCAGTCAGGATGCTCTCGATGGTGCAGCTGTAGAATTTTTTGAGGATCTGAGGACCACATGCCAAATCTTTTTAGTCTCCTGAGGGGGAATAGGCTTTGTCGTGCCCTCTTCACGACTGTCTTGGTGTGTTTGGACCATGATAGTTCGTTGGTGATGTGGACACCAAGGAACTTGAAGCTCTCAACCTGTTCCACTACAGCCCCGTCGATGAGAATGGGGGCGTGCTCAGTCCTCTTTTTTTTCCTGTAGTCCACAATCATCTCCTTTGTCTTGGTCACATTGAGGGAGAGGTTGTTGTCCTGGCACCACACGGCCAGATCTCTGACCTCCTCCCTATAGGCTGTCTCATCGTTGTCGGTGATCAGGCCTACCACTGTTGTGTCGTCGGCAAACTTAATGATGGTGTTGGAGTCGTGCCTGGCCATGCAGTCATGGGTGAACAGAGAGTACAGGAGGGGACTGAGCACGCACCCCTGAGGGGCCCCCGTGTTGAGGATCAGTGTGGCAGATGTGTTGTTACCTACCCTTACCACCTGGGGGCTTCCCGTCAGGAAGTCCAGGATCCAGTTGCAGAGGGAGGTGTTTAGTCCCAGGATCCTTAGCTTAGTGATGAGCTTAGAGGGCACTATGGTGTTGAATGCTGAGCTGTAGTCAATGAATAGCATTCTCACGTAGGTGTTCCTCTTGTCCAGGTGGGAAAGGGCAGTGTGGAGTGCGATAGAGATTGCATCATCTGTGGATCTGTTGGGGCGGTATGCAAATTGGAGTGGGTCTAGGGTTTCTGGGATTATGCTGTTGATGTGAGCCATGACCAGTCTTTCAAAGCACTTCATGGCTACAGACGTCAGTGCCACGGGTCGGTAGTCATTTAGGCAGGTTATCTTAGAGTTCTTGGGCACGGGGACTATGGTGGTCTGCTTGAAACATGTTGGTATTACAGACTCAGTCAGGGACATGTTGAAAATGTCAGTGAAGACACTTGCCAGTTGGTCAGCACATGCTCGGAGTACACGTCCTGGTAATCCGTCTGGCCCTGCGGCCTTGTGAATGTTGACCTGCTTAAAAGTCTTACTCACATCGGCTACGGAGAGCGTGATCACATAGTCATCCGGAACAGCTGGTGCTCTCATGCATGCTTCAGTGTTGCTTGCCTCGAAGCGAGCATAGAAGTGGTTTAGCTCGTCTGGTAGGCTTGTGTCACTGGGCAGCTCGCGGCTGTGCTTCCCTTTGTAGTCTGTAATAGTTTTCAAGCCATGCCACATCCGACGAGCGTCAGAGCCAGTGTAGTATGATTCAATCTTAGACCTGTATTGACTCTTTGCCTGTTTGATGGTTCGTCGGAGGTCATAGCGGGATTTCTTATAAGCGTCCGGGTTAGAGTCCCGTTCCTTGAAAGCGGCAGCTCTACCCTTTAGCTCAGTGCGGATGTTTCCTGTAATCCATGGCTTCTGGTTGGGGTGTGTACGTACGGTCACTGTGGGGACGACATCATCGATGCACTTATTGATGAAGCCAGTGACTGATGTGGTGTACTCCTCAATGCTGTCTGAAGAATCCCGGAACATGTTCCAGTCTGTGCTAGCAAAACAGTCCTGTAGCTTAGCATCTGCGTCATCTGACCACTTTTTTATTAACCGAATCACTGGTGCTTCCTGCTTCAGTTTTTGCTTATAAGCAGGAATCAGGAGGATAGAGTTATGGTCAGATTTGCCAAATGGAGGGCGAGGGAGAGCTTTGTATGCGTCTCTGTGTGTGGAGTAAAGGTGGTCTAGAGTTTTTTTCCCTCTGGTTGCACATTTAACATGCTGGTAGAAATTAGGTAGAACGGATTTAAGTTTCCCTGCATTAAAGTCCCCGGCCACTAGGAGCGCTGCATCTGGATGAGCGTTTTCCTGTTGATTAATGGCCTTGTACAACTCATTCAGTGCAATCTTAATGCCAGCATTGGTTTGTGGTGGTAAATAGACAGCTATGAAAAATATAGATGAAAACTCTCTTGGTAAATAGTGTGGTCTACAGCTTATCATAAGATACTCTACCTCAGGCGAGCAAAACCTCGAGACTTCCTTAGTATTTGATTTTGTGCACCAGCTGTTGTTTACAAATATACAGAGACCGCCACCCCTTGTCTTACCAGAGTCAGACGTTCTGTCCTGCCGATGTAGCGTATAGCCTGCTAGCTGAATGTTATCATTGTTGTCGTTCAGCCACGACTCCGTGAAACATAAGATATTACAGTTTTTAATGTCCCGTTGGTAGGATAACCGTAATCTTAAATCGTCCATTTTATTCTCAAAAGCTTGAACGTTGGCTAAAAGGATTGATGGGAGAGGCAGTTTACTCGCTCGCCGTCGGATCCTTACAAGGCACCCGGATCTGCGTCCGCGATATCTCCGTCTCTTCCTCACGCGAATGACGGGGATCTGGGCCTTGTCGGGTGTCTGTAGGATATCCATCGCGACCGCCTCGTTGAAGAAAAAATCTTCGTCCAATGCGAGGTGAGTAATCGCTGTCCTGATATCCAGAAGCTCTTTTTGGTTATAAGAGACGATGGCAGAAACATTATGTACAAAATAAATTACAAATAACGCGGAAAAACACACATAATAGTACAATTGGTTAGAGGGCTGTAAAACGGCAGCCATCTTCTCCGGCGCTGTTCTGTTCATTCAGATCTAGGATGTGTTGTTTAAGTGTTCCCTTAATTTTTTTGAGCAGTGTATATAGCGCCATAAGCCAACAAGAAAATGCTCATCCAGAGTCAGCGCTTCTTGTGGCCAGTGATTTTAATGCAGGAAAACTAATCCTTTTTACCTAATTTCTACCTGCATGTCACCTGTGCAACTAGAGGGAAAAAACTATATCACCTTTACTCCACACACATAGACGCATACAAAGCTCTCCATTTGGCAATTATGACCATAACTCTATTCTCCTGATTCCTGCTTACAAGCAAAAACTCAAACATGAAGTACCAGTGACACGCTCAATTCGGAAGTGGTCCGATGAAGCGACAGGATTGTTTTGCTAACACAGACTGGAATATTTTCCGGGATTCAACCAATGGCATTGAGGAGTTTACCACACCAGTCACCGGCTTCATTGATAAGTGTACTGACGACGTCGTCCCCACAGTGACCGTACATACATGTCCCAACAAGAAGCCATGGGCCAGAGCTGCCTCTTTCAAGGAGCGGGACACCAACCCAGAAATTCCGCTACACCCTCCGACAAACCATCAAACAGGCAAAGCGTCCATACAGGACTAAGATTGAATCCTACACCGGCTCTGATGCTGTTCGGATATTGCGGGGCTTGCAAACTATCACAGATTACAAAGGGAAACCCAGCCACGAGCTACTCAGTGACACGAGCCTACCAGATGAGATAAATGCCTTCTATGCTCACTTCGAGGCAAGCAACACTGAACCGTGCATGTGAGCACCAGCTGTTCCGGACGACTGTGTGATCACGCTCTCCGTAGCCTGTGTAAGTAAGACCTATAAACAGGTTAACATTCACAAGGCCGCAGGGGCAGACAGATTACCAGGATGCGTATTCAGAGCATGCATTTTCAACCTCTCCCTGACCCAGTCTGTAATACCTACAGTGCTGCTTGAAAGTATGTGAACCATGAAATCTTCATTTAATCAGAACCAGTCTTTTTGATCTGACATAACAGATTTATATTTACCAATACCATGTGTTGGTGTAGAGGAAATCATGCGTGTAGTAGAAAAAATAAATTAAAAAGGAATTAGTGCAGGTGCAAAAATAAGTGAACCCCAAGTTGCATTGGTTAAATCGAGTAGCTAAGTAGAATCAGGTGGGTAAATAACTAAATGAACCAATCAAAGGAGAGATCATTAGGAAAAAGTTTGGGTGGGATAAGAAACCTGGTCAGTTTGGTGTTACCCATCCAGGTGAATGCAAAGCACACAATGCCGAGAGGAAATGAGATTTCAGAGGAAATCAGGATGAGGGTAGTGAGAGCACATCAGTCTGGGGAAGGCTATAAAATCATCTCAAACAGATTTGAGCTCCATCAGTCCATTGTGGGGCAAATAATTTACAAATGGAGAGCATTTAACATGACAGCAACTCAGCCTAGAAGTGGACGCCCTTCCAAAATATCCAAGAGCCACAAGAACAATAATAAATCAGGTAAAAGCCAACCCAAACATAACATCTAGAGATTTGCAGACCTCCCTTGCTGCATCTCAGGTAACTGTGCATGCTTCAACAATAAGAACACTGAATCGAAATGCCATTCATGGGAGGGTTGCTAGGAAGAAGCCTCTGCTGTCAAAAAAGAACCAAACTGCCCGTCTTAACTTTGCCAAAGACCACCTGGACAAACCTGAAGGTTTCTGGAAGTCCATTCTCTGGACAGAGGAGTCCAAAATTGACCTTTTTGGACACAATCAACACCGCTATGTTTGGCGAAAACACAAAACTGCTTACCACCAAAATAACCTTATCCCAACAGTCAAGCATGGTGGTGGGAATGTCAAGATCTGGGGCTGCTTTTCCTCCTCTGGACATGGACGACTCCACATCATTAGGGAACCATGAACTCTGAGGTATACCAGGAGATTCTTGATCAGAACGTCAGGCCATCAGTCAAGGAGCTAAAGCTGGGCCGAAAATGGGTCTTCCATCAAGACAACGACCCAAACCATTCAAGCAAATCTACCAAAGAATGGCTCAGGAGAAAGGAGATTTGTGTTTTGGATTGGACAAGTGAAAGTCCTGACCTAAATCCAATCAAGTTGCTGTGGCAGGTCCTGAAGCTGGAAGTTCATGCCAGACACCCCTCAAACCTCACTCAATTGGCTGAGTTCTGTAAGGAGGAGTGTGCAAAAATCCATCAAAACAGATGTCAGAGACTGATTACTGGCTATAGGAGACGTTTAGTCCAAGTTATACTGACCCTTCCAGGTGTCAGTACGAAACTGTGAAAGTTTACAGAGGTTACATGGAAGGTGCTCTTTTCAGTCTTCACATAAAGGTTATGGTCAAGGAGCCGTTGAAGAACCCTTTGTACATGCTGTATGTGTCCCTTCAGGGAGTGGGAGTAAATCAGGATGTCATCAATGTAGACGATGAGAAAGCGGTAGATCATATCCTGGAAAACCTCGTTCGTAAAGGATTGGAAGACGGCGGGGGCGTTATTAAGGCCGTAGGGTATGACAGGTAGTCGTAGTGACCTCGTGCGGTGATAAAGGCCATCTTCGATTTGTCGCCCTCACATATACGGACAAGGTTATATGCACTTCGCAGGTCGAGTTTTGTATAGATGTTGGCGCGGCCCACTTGTTCAAGTGTCGCTGGGAGCAGAGGAAGAGGGAAACGGTTCTTGACTGTGACATCATTCAGGGAACGGCAATCAATACATGGACGGAGACCACCGTCCTTTTTTCTAACGAAGAAGAAGCTGGATGCAGCCGGGGAAGAAGAAGGACGAATGAATGCGTTTTCGAGTGCTTCATCAATGTAGTTCTCCATTGCCTCATTTTCCGGGAATAGATAGGGGGTAAACATGGCCCTTAGGTGGGGACACTCCAGGGAGCAAGTCAATAGCACAGTCCCCTGGTCGATATGGTGGCAGAGTGGAGGCCTTGATTTTGCTGAAGACATTGCTGTACTGGGCGTATTCAGATGGTATGGTGGGTGGCACTGCAGAGGCAGAGTCCTCAATGGTGGTGGCTCTGCAGGGTGGGAGGAGACAACTTGTGAAGCAGGTAGAAGACCAGGACAGTAGTTCACCTTGTCGCCAGGAGATGGCAGGGTCGTGACGACAAAGCCAGGGGTGTCCGAGGATGAGTGGCTGTTTGGGGGATGAGAGTTCCAGGAGTTGAATGGTTTCGGTGTGGAAGACTCCAATCTAGAGGGTGACGCTCTGTGTCAGGTGCATAATGAAGCCTGTGCCAAATGGCTGCCCGTCCAGGGCGTTAATCTTCAAGGGAGGGGTGACAGGTGTTAGATCAATGTCAAGCTCTTGTACTAGCTGGTGATCGATAAAATTACCTGCTGCTCCCGAATCTATCAAGCCCTCTACGTACTTAGTAACCCCCTTCGCGGTTATCAATCCTGGGATGGAGAATTGCTTCTGGGAGATATTTAGAAATAAGGACACGCCTACCTGTATGGCAGCAGAGGGACCCTTCTCATCTCTCCGTGGGGGGCGAACAGGGCAATGGCTGAGTAGATGATCTTTCCCTCCACAGTATAGGCAGAACCCTTTTTGGATCCGCCTTTGATGTTCGATACACGGGAGAGGAGCATGGCCCAACTGCATGGGCTCTGGAAGACTCGGACAGGATGACGGAATCATGGAAAGAGAAGGTTTCAGGTTCCTGGGTGGCAGAGTTCTTCGACGTTCGGCGATGAGGTGGTTGATGTAGATGGACATACGAATATATTGATTTAAATCCTGAAGGTCACCTCTACAGGCCAGCTCCACCTGAAGTTCCCTGTTGAGCCCTCTTCGGTAGACGGTAAGTAAAGCAGCCTCACTCCATCCACTCCCTGCAGCCATGATGCGGAACTCGAGGGCATACTTGGCAGCTGAATTGCGTCCTTGTTGAAGTTCTATGAGGAGGTCTCCTATAGGACGACTGGAAGGAGAGCGATCGAATACCTCTTTGAAGAGGGTGTGGAAATGGGTCTCGGATCCGAGTTGTGTGCTGTTGGCAGCCCATATGGCGGTGGCCCAATCCAGGGCTTTGCCTGTGAGTAGAGCCAACAAAATCCACCCTGCCCTTGTCGGTGGCGAGTTAGTGGGGTTGTGCTCAATGTATTTGCTGCATTGCATCAGAAATCCCTGAAATGTCCCAGGTGAACCGTCATATTTTCCAGGCATTGATATGAATGAAGGAGGACTATGGGTTACGATAACTGGCATCGGAGGAGTAGGGATAGGCTGGCGGAGAAGATGGCAGATTTCCTCCATACACTCCTCTTGCTGGGTTAGGCGCCGCTGTAGCTCCGCTGAATCCATTCCGTTTTTTAGGTGAGGTATTCTGTAATGAATACTCAGGGAGGAAAAGGTGTAGATTCACGTGCAGAACACGGCAGGTGTTTATTTCGCCTTTGCAGAAGGCAGGAATTGTGGTCACAGGCAGGCAATGGTCATTCACAGGCAGGAGAATCAAAATCTAGGACTGAAGGCAATAACTGGTTCTCACAAAGGAGCTAGGAAAAGGCTTAGTAGAGTCAAAACGAACAATACCTCACAAGGCACAAACAGAATTAACTGAACTAAATAAGGAGCTGATGAGACCAGGTGAGTAACTAACACAGGTGAAATCAATGAACAAAAATGAAAGAAAGGGCTACGTTCAAGAACACAAAGTTGACAAAGAAAATAAATACAGAACATTACAGAAAGATGCTAAACTTAATTGAATGCCGCAATATAATAACCTGCTCCTATTTTCCCTTTAAACAATGACTTACTTTTGATATTACCCTAATAAAGTTAAGCAACTTTTGTAAAGGTTTGGTGTAGGTATGGCTATTTTTAGGATTAGTTACTGCAGGCCTATGAAGGCAGTGCACACCGGCACTCCAACTGATGACAGTTGAATTTAGGCCTACCAGAGATACTCCTTTAATCTAACAATGTAAAACGTATCTTTATAAACAAATATTTTGAGTGAAAATGTATGAATTAGCCTCCTGTACGCCTATATCTGTATAGCAGTAGTAGCCTATCTGACAAGTATAAAGAAATCAATGTCGATGTCCGGAACATGGCGCCAGCATATCTCTCTCTATCTTTCTCTAGGGCTAGGCCTAAGCTTTTCTCTCTTAATATTTATTTTTTAAATATGAATATCATACAGTGGATGCTGATATGCATGCGATGCCCAGATGCATTTAGCGCTCAAATCTCTGACAGCTGAACTGTGAGGTAGACAATTATTGTTTTAGGAAAGTAAAAAACAATAAAACAATACACTATAACGTTTTTAATACAAGCGCCATGCTTGTATTAAATGCGTTACAAGCGCCATGCTCTACCAATTGAGCTACAGAGGACCACATATCAGTACACTCGTAACAACCTAAGCATTATGAAACTTCTATTTGATCAAATACGCCTAACTTATCAAAATAGCAATTCACTTTTATTTTCACCAAATTTGACACTCTCTCATTGCCCCCCATACAAAAACTCTCCCTCGGTCTGCTTAACGCTTATTTTAAAACGGACAGATTTTGGGCTGAGTCGACCCTCTCGCCTCTTCCTCTCTGGTTGTAGTTACTGTAATAGAACAAGGTGGGGCATGCAAACCGTTTCACACAAATGATGTGTATAATATATACACTGAGTATACAAAACATTAAGAACAC
This sequence comes from Coregonus lavaretus, assembly GCF_964263955.1. Lineage (NCBI taxonomy): Eukaryota > Metazoa > Chordata > Actinopteri > Salmoniformes > Salmonidae > Coregonus > Coregonus lavaretus. Next base: position 36,452,189 of record NC_139993.1, on the reverse strand, counting down.
CTGCTCTTTCCATTACATAGACTGACCTGGTGAATCCAGGGTAAGCTATGATCCCTTATTGATGTCACTTGTTAAATCCACTTCAATCAGTGTACATGAAGGGGAGGAGACAGGTTTAAAGAAGGATTTTTAAGCCTTGAGACAATTGAGACATGGACTGTGTAGACAAAATATTTAAGTGCCTTTGAACTGGATATAGTAGTAGGTGCCAGGCTCACTGGTTTGTGACAAGAACTGCAAAGCTGTAGAGTTTTTCGCACTCAACGGTTTCTCGTGTGTACCAAAGGACATCCAGCCAACTTGACACAACTGTGGGAAGCATTGGAGTCAACATGAGCCAGCATCCCTGCGGAACGCTTTCGACACCTTGTAGAATCCATGCCCCGACGAATGGGGGCTGTTAAAAAAATTTGAGGAATGAACCACCGGTGGACTATATCGCCCTCGTCTGCCCAAGTTGTGGAACTACTACTACAGCCTGCCTACACAATCCAAGTAGAATGAATGAGCCATGTGGTAAAATGTATCATTAAATATAAATTATTCCGTAATAAAAAATACTGAAGATAATTATGTCACTGTCAAGAGAACATACACCTCTATTTTAATTTACAATATCAACATCATGTAGTAGCCTATCAACCTTAACCCCACACTGTTTGATTATAAAATGAGCTGATATTTTACAGAACTGGAGGCTTTGCAAGACACTGACAGTCTTGTGATTATAATTTGTGCTCGAATTTGTATGTGTGCAAGCAAACAGCTTATGGTAAGGCACACATGGATGGTATTAAAGTAGGCTTACATAGAGCAGAGTTGGGACAATATTTACTTATCGCAGTTAATATGCAAACTTGAGGTGAAAGTCTAATCATTAAAATATTATATATTAGAGTTCATATCATCCTTTCATTTGATGTTATACATCAATGGTTTTGGTTTACCATCTCTGTCCTTCATCACAAATCAAGAAGTTTGGAAATCCAGAAATGGATCACCGGGGGAGGGTGTGAAATCTGGATTTCTTTTAACACAGGATTGCTCTTATTCAATGGACTGCATTTTCAAATCGAGAAGTATGTATAACCTTTCTTCCAAAGTGACTTCAGTACACTACATCTGTGTACTGCATTTTGACTTGGCTCCCTGTGATTATTTAGATTCTTGTTCAAAACAGACAAAGCATGTATTCGATATCTAATGGTTCGTTGCATTTCCCGAAGCGGAATATTTCACTTGGACAGGAGTTGATTGGGCCATGCGCTCCTCCCCATTTAACAGGTCATGCTTTCCTCTTGTGTTGAATTTGAATTATTTTCACAATGCATATTCTCTTTGACTCGATAGTATAAAACTCAGTAAACTCCAGCGTCCAGCTACTTAATGTCTGGTTATGTTTTCTTATAAGTGAGGCCTAACATAGAGGCGAGACCTGTCTCTTAGTGTTTAAAAAAAAGTTGTACTGTTACTTTAAAACAATGATGGCACGCCTACTTTCAACGCACTCCATGAAGCTCGTGGTGTAGTTGCTCTGTGATTGGAAGCAGAGAAGCGTCGAGCAGCCCGTCTGCTTCTGACTGGTGAAGGACTACCTTTCGGCTCTGCCTCTCGCTGGGCTGCTGTACAAAGATGGCGGGCGAACTGGTGGAAGCGATGGTAAGCAGAGCTCCGCTCGCCCGGGTTGATAGAAAAGGGGCTGCGTGGGAGATGGCCGGTTAGTATGGGAAACTGTAAAGGTTTCCCATGAATACTGTGTAAAAGGGTTTAACTTAGTGATGGTTGATTAATTGGTAGCTATATTGAAACTGGTTTCCCTGCGCCGCTAAGTGCGTCTAGCTAACGTTAGCCTGTTAGCTAGCAGGGACATGGAAAATGAATGATGAGACCATAAAAACATTCGCTAGTAGGGAGTCAGTGCGAAATTGTATCATTCAATGTTTAAGCGAGATATTGCATTAAACATTCGGTCCATCCACTGTCCCTTTGACTTGTCAAATAGACGTATTTTCACTATTGGGGGATGACAACAAAGCAAGTGTAGTTAACGTTAGCTTAGTCACTAGCCTAGCTTCTTGTCAGACAAGGCAATTGTCAATGCCGCTGTCCACCTCTACACGCTGCAATCCTGATACACGAGCTGTAGAAATGAACCTGAATTGATGAGATTGACTGATGTAACTAGTTTGCAAGACTTTTCTAACTACACTGAACAAAAATATAAACGCAACAATTTCAAAGATTTTATTGAGTTACAGTTCATAAAAGGAAATCAGTCTATTGAAATAAATTCATTAGGCTATGGATTTCACATGACTGGGAATACAGATATTCATCTGTTGGTCACAGATACCTTTAAAAAAAGGTAGGGTCGTGGATCAGAAAAACTGTTGGTGTGACCACCATTTGCCTCATACAGAGCAACACATCTTCTTCACATAGAGTTGTTCAGGCTGTGGAATGTTGTCCCACTACTCTTCAATGGTTGTGCGAAGTTGCTGGATATTGGCGGGAACTGGAATACCTGGAACACGCTGTCGATCCAGAGCATCCCAAACATGCACAATGGGTGACATGTCTGGTGAGTATGCAGGCCATGGAAAAACGGGGACATTTTTCAGCTTCCAGGAATTGTGTACAGATCGTTGCGACATGGGGCTGTGCATTTCATTTTGAAACGAGGTGATGGGAGCAGATGAATTGCACGACAATGGGCCTCGGTATCTCTGTTTATTCAAATTGCCATTAATAAAATGCAATTGTTCGTTGTCTGTATCTTATGCCTGCCCATACCATAACCCCACCGCCACCATGGGCACTCTGTTCACAACGTTGACATCAGTAAACCGCTCGCCCACACAATGCCATACACGCTGTCTGCCATCTGCCCGGTACAGTTTAATCCGTGAAGAGAACACTTCTCCAGCGTGCCAGTGGCCATCGAAGGTGAGCATTTGCCCACAAGTCTGTTACGACGCCGAACTGCAGTCAGGTCAAGACCCTGGTAAGGACGAAAAGCATGGAGATGAGCTTCCCTGAGACGGTTTCTGACAATTTGTGCAGAAATTCTTAGGTTGTGCAAACCCACAGTTTCATCAGCTGTCTGGTGGCTGGTCTCAGACGATCCTGCAGGTGAAGAAGCCGGATGTGGAGGTTCTGGGCTAGCGTGGTATGCGGTTGTGAGGCCGGTTAGACGTACCACCATTGGATGCGGCTTATGGTAGAGAAATGAACATTCAATTATCTGGCAATAGCTCTGGTGGACATTCCTGCAGTCAGCATGCCAATTGCACACTCCCTCAAAACATGGGACATCTGTGGCATTGTGTTGTGTGACAAAACTGCACATTTTAGAGTGGCCTTTTGGGATGTGCACAACATTTGAGAGAAATAGCATTTTCTGCGTATGGAACATTTCTGGGATCTTTTATTTCAGCTCATGAAACATGGGACCAACACTTTACATGTTGCATCTATATTTTTGTTCAGTGTAGATAACTAAATAGCTAGCTATATGCATTGTTGGGTCTTCAAATGCACTGACGGTGTTGTCCTACACTACTTAAACGAGGCACCAGTCTAGGTTTTGTTTGCAGGAAAGATATTCAATGTATGGTGTTAGGAACAGAAGGGGCTCATGGGTCATGCTACTGAATTCTGGAGGGTAGGGAGGAAAAAATATTACTCCAAGCAGGTACACTTACACAGATACACTATATATACAAAAGTATGTGGACACCCTTTCAAATTAGTGGATGCGGCTATTTCAGCCACACCCGTTGCTGACAGGTGTATAAAATTGAGCACACAGCCATGCAATCTCCATAGACAAACATTTGCAGTAGGATGGCTTTACTGAAGAGGTCAGTGACTTTCAACGTGGCATCGTCATAGGATGCCACCTTTCCAACAAGTCAGTTCGTCAAATTTCTGAAGTGAAATCGTCTAGGAGCAACAACGGCTCAACCGCGAAGTGGTAGGCCACACAAGTTCACAGAAGGGGACCGCCGGGTGCCGAAGAGCGTAAAAATAGTCAGTCCTCGTTTGCAACACTCACTACCGAGTTCCCAACTGCCTCTGGAAGAAACGTCTGCACAATAACTGTTCGTCGGGAGCTTCATGAAATGGGTATCTATGGCCGAGAAGCCGCACACAAGCCTAAGATCACCATGCACAATGCCAAGCGTCGGCTTGAGTGGTGGAAAACTTGCCGCCATTGGACTCTGGAGCAGTGGAAACACGTTCTCTGGAGTGATGAATCACGCTTCACCATCTGGCAGTCCAACGGACAAATCTGGGTTTGGAGAATGCCAGGAGAACGCTACCTGCCCCAATGCATAGTGCCAACTGTAATATTTGGTGGAGGAGGAATAATGGTCTGGGGCTGTTTTTCATGGTTCGGCCTAGGCCCCTTAGTTCCAGTGAACGGAAATCTTAATGCTACAGCATACAGTGACATTCTAGATGGTTCAGTGCTTCCAACTTTGTGGTAACAGTTTGGGAAAGTTTCAGCATGACAGTGCCCCCATGCACAAAGCGAGGTCCATACAGAAATGGTTTGTCAAGATCGGTGTGGAAGAACTTGACTAGCCTGCACAGAGCCCTGACCTCAACCCCATCGAACACCTTTGGGATGAATTCGGAACGTCGACTGTGGGCCAGGCCTAATCGCCCAACATCAGTGTCCAACCTCACTAATGCTCTTGTGGCTAAATGGGAGCAAAGCCCGCAGCAATGTTCCAACATGTAGTGGAAAGCCTTCCCAGAAGAGTGGAGGCTGTTATAGCAGCAAAGGGGGGACCAACTCCATATTAATTCCCATGATTTTGGAATGAGATATATGACGAGCAGGTGTCCACATATTTTTGTGTGCACAGCTCATCAAATCACATTTTTTTGGTCACATATTTAGCAGATGTTATTGCGGGTGTAGCGAAATGCTTGTGTTCCTAGCTCCAACAGTGCAGTAATATCTAACAATTCACAACAACACACACATATATATTAAAGGAAAGTAATTTAAATATTAGGATGAGCAATGTCAGAGTGGCATTGACTAAAATACAGTATATACATATGAAATGACTAAAACAGTATGTAAACATTATTCAAGTGACCAGTGATTCCATGTATGTACATAGGGCAGCAGCCGCTCAAGGAATCCAGATGGTAATCCTAAACCTCCCCTCTTCTTCCTATCCCTCTCTCCTTTGTGTCTTCCCTCCAGAATATGGTGAAGAGTTTCCGGGTGTCTGACCTGCAGACGCTGCTGGCCTCCATGGGCCGCAGTAAGAGCGGTCTAAAGCATGACCTGGTGGGACGGGCGCTGAGGCTGGTGCAGACAGAGTACAGCCCAGAGCTTCTGAAGAACGTGCGGCAGCTCTACGAGTCACGCTTCCCCAAGGCGTCGGGTTGGCTGGCTGCTCGGCGCCCAGAGGGGGTCCCGGTGGCCTACTCCTCTCTCAGCTCGTCCCCCACGGGCACTCAGGGCGCAGACTACCTCAACGGCATCCCCAAGCTGTCCTCCACACCTGCGGCTGAGGTCAAGCTGGTGTCGCTGCCCTTCTACCAAACTCTGGAGACGCTGTTGCCGCCAACAGAGCTAAGTGAGTGATTTTTGTCAGTGAGATGTGGAGAGCTTTCGGGCTAGTCAAGTCCTTGTAGAGAGGCCAAAAAGTTCCTGGTCAGTGAAAAAAACCTGTCCGACACAGATATTAATGACAGAAACATGACATTACAATGAAAAGTGCTAAGGACATTTTGGACATTGCGAAGCACAGTGATGTTGTGGTCTTTAAGTGTGTATGTATCTTTTTTCTTCTGCATCTGTCCTTGTAGTTGCCCAGAACAATGAGAAACTGCAGGACAGTCAATGCATATTTGAATTAACACAGAGCCAAGCGGACCAAGTCAGAAACTCAACGTGAGTTTAACACTTTTATTCAAAGTTAACTGTGTCTATTCTGCTTGTGACTTTCAATGAGCACTGAGGGGTACCATAACTTTCCCTCCCTTGTTGTTTCAGTGAGCTTCGACCAGGAATGAAGGCAATACAGGTGGTTCTTAGGTGAGTTTACAAGAGTTCTCAACTGTTCTACACACAACAGCACACCAATCCCACTCTTAATACAATTGCATAGGTCATTTTCGGTACATACAGTTGATTTGCACATATCAAGTTGGCAGTTAAAGCCTATGCTAGATCACTAGCTAGGTTTCCATCAATTTGTTGAAAGATTTTGAAGTGAATATTCTAACATCCAAACAAAAAAATGCACATTTTACCAGCAGTGGTGGGTTTCCATCAAACTGGCTTCTTGTGAATTAAAAGGGGTCGGCAGGTAGCCTTGAGGTTAGAGCGTTGGGCCAGTCACCGAAAGGTTGCTGGTTCGAATCCCAAAGCCCACAAGGTGAAAAATCTGTCGCTGTGCCCTTGAGCAAGGCACTTAACCCCAATTGCTTCAGGGGCAGTGGACAATGGTGACCGTGGCCGTGATCTCATTCGCTGCGGGTGTGTCTTGGGGGAGTTGGAATATGCAAGAAACACATTTCCATTACACACTTGTAGAAATGTGTAGCAGGACAAATATATTATTCTTAAAAGCTGTGAGTAATGACACAGTATAACTTCATTTACCAAATAAAAAACCGAAGTATGATGTGTTCCATCCCATTTTTAGCTCTCGATGGTTTTGGCACAAAAGTCTGCGATAAACAGCAAATGTGCCCACTTTGGTCTTGGCACATGCGCTCTAGCCAACAGCTTGCAGATGCAGCACAGATTATGAGATTATGGATAAGAGTGAGACAGTTTTTATTTGTCAATTTACAGTCAAGCATCAACCATCATGCCACCAGCATAACATTATGCTCTGTGCATGCCAGTCAAGTTGTTCCACACCGATCCCGACAAACCATTTCTGAATGGACCTCGCTTTGTGCACGGTGGCATTGTCATGCTGAAACAGGAAAGGGCCTTCCCCAAACTGTTGCCACAAAGTTGGAAGCACAGAATCGTCTAGAATGTCATTGTATGCTGTAGCATTAAGATTTCCCTTCACTGGAACTAAGGGGCCTAGCCCGAACCATTATTTCTCCTCCACCAAACTTTACAGTTGGCACTATGCATTGGGGCAGATAGCGTTCTCCTGGCATTCGCCAAAACCAGATTCGTCCATCAGACTGCCAGATAAATGGTGAAGGGTTATTCATCACTCCAGAGAACACGTTTCCACTGCTCCAGAGTCCAATGGTGGCGAGCTTTACACCACTCCAGCCAACGCTTGGCATTGCGCATGGTGATCTTAGGTTTGTGTGCGGCTGCTCGGCCATATACACCTGTCAGCAACAGGTGTGGCTGAAGTAGCCGAATCCACTAATTTGAAGGGGTGTCCACATACTTTTGTATATATAGTGTAGCATTGCTTGACTGCAACATGATGGTTATTCTATCAGGAAATGTGCATCAAAGCGTTCTACTGCATTTGTCACATGGTGTATTTCACAGATTAGAAAAATTATTCACCCCTGTCTAGCGTATTTTGTTCTGTCGACATTTGGAAAGTTTACAGACAATTATACAGTTTCTATCAGGCCTGTTGTGAGTTTTTCTGACGGTACTTTACTCACTTAAAAATGGTTGGGAACCTGGCTACAGTTGTTGTGGATGCATGTTTATTTTGCATAGAATTTTAGAAACTTGCATTTTGAGAAACTTGCATGAGTTTGCGGTTTTCCTCTACTGTGTCCTTGTTTATCAAGTCCAAACAAAACGGTGTACATTTTGTGATGCGTGTATTGAATGACAAATCTGACCACCACAACCATTCAATGAGAGTGGCTCAGTGTCTAAGAAGCTTACATATGTTGCCACCTATCTAACACTGATAACCATTGATAACCTCCTGTGCTGTTGCTATGATCCTTTACAGAATCTGTTACACAGACTCCATCGGTGTCCAGGAAGATCAGTACCCTCCCAATATTGCTGTCAAAGTCAACCAGTCCTACTGTCATGTACCAGTAAGTAATCAAGCTGGGAAATCCCATGCCATCAGGCAAACAAACAAACCAAAAAATGCCTATATCTTGGTTGCTAAACATGTCTATATTTGTTCTGTACAGGGTTACTACCCGTCTAATAAGCCAGGTGTGGAGCCACGTCGGCCCTGTCGTCCAGTCAACATCACACCCTGGTTACACCTCTCCACTGCCACCAACCGGGCCACCGTCACATGGGGCAACTTCGGCAAGGTCAGCCTCTGGTTCAAACTTTGCGCTGTTATTTTAAAACCTTGCCAAGAGGCGATGCTTTTTGCACATCTAAAGTAAACTTTGTGTGATGTACACAATGTAATTGCAAGCTGCTTTGATTCATTTCCATGACAAGTATTTGAAATGATGTGATTTGTTTTTGGTAGCAGTCCAAATGTTGACAGCTTCAGAGTGTTCATTCTGCTCAGTGCTCACTCATGTCCTCTGGTCCTGTGTGCAGCGCTACTCAGTGGCAGTGTATTTAGTCAGGGTCTTCACATCAGCAGAGCTCTTCAGCCAACTTAAACACTGCTCAGTGGAGAGTGCAGAACGCTGTCGTGAACGCAGTAAGTGGCCTCACCATTTTTCTCTCTCATGCTTAATTGCATTTTAGTCATGTTCACACCTGTTTACACCTGTGCTGTGTGACGTTGAACTACTTTCTTTCTGCTGCGTCCAGTCCAGGACAAGCTACGCTTTGATCCAGAGAACGAGATCGCCACCACAGGGCTACGGGTGTCCCTCATCTGTCCTGTGAGTATCTGCACTCCCACCTCAAGCCATATTTCTTATTAGAGAGGAAGTCTCAAACTTTTCAGTTGTTACTGACCAAAACAAAGAAAAACCACGAGATGAGGAACAGGCTGCAACCCACCATTTGTCTACAGCCTAATGCTAATAACATATCTCCCTTTCCTCCTCTCAGCTGGTGAAGATGCGGATAGGCGTGCCGTGTCGGGTGCTGACCTGTGCCCACTTGCAGTGTTTCGATGCCATCTACTTCCTGCAAATGAATGAGAAGAAGCCCACGTGGACCTGCCCTGTGTGTGACAAACAGGCTCCCTTCGAGCTGCTCACCATCGATGGGTAAGTAAGGCGCGCTGAGGCTTGTCACTTGCCAACAGCACCACTACCACTCACTCTCCAGGAATTTCAGAACCTGGAGAGTGAGAACTTCCTTTTAAGGGTCTTTGCAAGGGTATTTGCTTGTTCAACCTTGGAAAAAAACATTAGAATCTACATTTTCATTTTCAATAAGGCTATTGTCCCAATAAGGCTATTGCAGTTTCAAAAAGGCTATTGTCTCAATTCCTTTTCAGTAAGGATATTATGGGGCAAAAAATTTATGTTTTAGAGACAAAAGTATCAAGGTACGCTGATTATTCAAGTTTTCTCTTGAGTCCTCAATCTTCAACCTTGAAGGGCCTTATTGAGGACCTGGAACATTTTCCCACTGTCTCTGGACTAAAACCCAACTATTGTAAGCGTACTATATTACGGATTGAGTCTCTAAAAGAGACAAACTGTAAATTACCATGTGGTCTCCCGATTTTTAACGGGCGGATGGTGAAGTTGATGTGCTTGGTGTACATATCCCGGAAAAGTCTAACGATCTTGCAACAATTAACTTTGATAGAAAATGTAGTAAAATAGATAGGATCTTGAAACCGTGGAGAGGGATCACCTGTCCATCTACAGGGAAATTACCCTTTTTAATTCTCTACTGACATCGTAGTTTACATATTTATTCATGGCTCTACTCTCCAGGAGAATCTTTTTTGAAGTCATGTGAGAAAGAAATCTTTAACCAGACAGTCAGATGAGCATCTTTATATAAGAATCTGGAGTTTGAAGGGTTAGAACTATTAAATATTAAGGCATTAAACCTCTCACTTAAAGCTTCCATTATACAGTGCATTCGGAAAGTATTCAGACCCCTTGACTTTTTCCACATTTTGTTACGTTACAGCCTTATTCTAAAATTGATTTGATCCAGAGAACGAATTTTTTCCCTCATCAATCTACACACAATACCCCATAATGACAAAGCAAAAACAGGTTTTTAGAAATGTCTGCAAAAGTATATATAAAAAAAAAAAAAAACGTTAATATCACATTTACATAAGTATTCAGACCCTTTACTCAGTACTTTGTTGAAGCACCTTTGGCAGCGATTACAGCCTTGAGTCTTCTTGGGTATGACGCTACAATCTTGGCACACCTGTATTTGGGGAGTTTCTCCCATTCTTCTCTGCAGATCCTTTCAAGTTCTGTCATGTTGGATGGGGAGCATCGCTGCACAGCTATTTTCAGGTATCTCCAGATGTTCGATCGGGTTCAAGTCTTGGCTCTGGCTGGGCCACTCAAGGACATTCAGAGACTTGTCCCGAAGCCACTCCTGCGTTGTTATGGCTGTGTGCTTAGGGTCGTTGTTCTGTTGGAAGGTGAACCTTCGCCCCAGTCTGAGGTCCTGAGTGCTCTGGAGCAGGTTTTCATCAAGGATCTCTCTGTACTTTGCTCCATTCACCTTTCCCTCGATCCTGACTAGTCTCCCAGTCCCTGCCGCTGAAGAACATCCCCACAGCATGATGCTGCCACCACCATGCTTCACCATAGGGATGGTGCCAGGTTTCCTCCAGACGTGACACTTGGCATTCAGGCCAAAGAGTTCTATCTTGGTTTCATCAGACCAGAGAATGTTGTTTCTCATGGTCTGAAAGTCCTTTAGGTGCCTTTTGGCAAACTCCAAGCGGGCTGTCTTGTGCCTTTTACTGAGGAGTGGCTTCCGTCTGGCCACTCTACCATAAAGGCCTGATTGGTGGAGTGCTGCAGAGATGGTTGTCCTTCTGGAAGGTTCTCCCATCTCCACAGAGAAACTCTGGAGCTCTGAGTGACCATCTGGTTCTTGGTCACCTCCCTGACCAAGGCCTTTCTCCCCCGATTGCTCATTTTGGCAGGGCGGCCAGCTATAGGAAGAGTCTTGGTGGTTCCAAACTTCTTCCATTTAAGAATGATGGAGGCCACTGTTCTTGGGGACATTCAATGCTGTAGACATTTTTTGGCCTTTCTAAATCATATCCAATCAATTGAATCGGCAGTTCACAAAAATGATTTGCTCATATTACATTATTTCTACCTTCCGAAAATGCTTCCTCTTTTGTGATAACTGATGCGTCCTCTCTCCTTCAGTGTCAAACTGCATGTAACTGTGTAGACAGTCATTGCCCTTAAAGTCATTTTGCATGCCGAACAACCCCTGGCCATATCAGTAGCCTAGTCAAACTGTGCACTGTGCCCAGCTTTGCGCACTGACCAACGTGAGGTAGGCGGCCTGTTCCTGATCTTGCACATCTGTGCGGCACCTTCAGCATTGGCTTGCGCATTTATAGGCTTTATTAGTTGAGTGACAACCTGTGTAATTTCCTGGGTTAATGTTATCTATACGCTGTTGAAAATGTGTTTTACCAGAATAAAAGTAAGATACCGGAGACACAACTCATCTGGCTATACCTGCTAAACGGGGCGTACAATAGATTTTATTTTGATTGTTCAGCATCAGCAATAGTTTTGGTAGCTTGTTAAAGAAAATCAGTGTATATGGTCATTTTTAGATATACAGGGTAAAGTTGATAATTTCATAATGAGGACAGCAATCTCTTTTGCGAGGCACACTGCAAATACCAGAATCAAGAGGAGAAGAGAAGATCTCTGTAAAAACTTGCATATGGTCAAAACCATTTGATTTTGAGATTGGGGTGTGAAATCCAAAGTTGTGCTATGTTTTCATTGGCTATGCCATAGCTAATTTGTAAACGATAAATATTGATACATTACTAGCTAAAACACTTAATCTGCTAAAATTACAAGTTAATTAGTGGGTGATTTCAGTACCAAAGTGGGAGAACAAAAAACATGCTACATTGACCCCCCCCCTAATCTGATAGTGGTAGTGGGGTGGTAGATGCCTAGTGTCCCTTATGGCTCAGTTCAGGTTCCTACATAGTACATACAACATAGACATGCATCATTTACACACAATCCTCCCCCTGTCCCCCACGCCGTCTGGCTGGTGCTGCTGTCAGCCGCGGAGTGGCTGTTCGCCTCCGGTATGGAGATGTATACTCAATACAAAAGTATAACCAACTCATCGCAGCTCTGCCACAAACATGGAAGAGGCAATTGCTTAAAAGTGAAAGGAATGACTACGTTTGTCTGCCGCCAATCAAAAACCATGCATGGCTTAATGACTAGTACAAATCGTAAAATGGATCAGTTTCACTTAAAGTCGAGAGGTTTGACAACTATACTGCATAAAATTCAAGATAGTTGGGAACAGATTTGTCCCAATACCATGGCATTGGGTTTATGAACAGATTATAAAAATAAACATTTGACTCATCAATCTGTTCTTTTCAATTTAAACTATTCTATACATTTCTCACCACACAAATAATGCTCAATATATGGGGCATTAAACAGTCAGCCCTGTGCAGACTCTGCCACGAAGAAACAGAATCAAGAGCATCTCTCTTGGTACTGTCGCTTTTGGAGTCAGGTCCAGGAGTGATTTGTTGAGTCATAATGTCCAGTACAAATAGAAACTATATCGCTGATTTCCACAAACTTCCTTAAAATGTATATCTAATATTTGAGAGTTGATAATGTGTGTTGTGGGACATATCCGATCCCTGCTTGTGTGTCCTGGTGTGATATATGTACTTATCTGACTGACTGTTTGTCTCCATGTGTCCAGGCTGGCATCTGAGATCTTAAAAGAGACCCATGAGGATATTGAGGAGATTGAATATCTGACTGACGGTTCATGGAGACCCATCCGAGATGAGAAGGAGAGGGACAGGGAGAGGGAACGGAGCAACACTCCTGACTATCCTGTAGTGGATATATGTAAGTGCATGTCAAATAGGGCTGGGCGGTATGGCCAAAATATCATATCACGATATTTGTTTAAAAAAAAAAAAAAATAGTTAGTTGTCACCGTTTTATGTTTTTGAATAATAAAAGTCCTAAATATTATTTGAGTAGTGCATAGCCCTAGGGTGGCAACACATACGTTCTAAGTGATTTCAATGGGTCCTTCTCCATTCTGATTGTTTTATACTGTTCAATCAAACTTCAGCCCCCCATAATTTCTGCATTTTCATCCATTTCTCCATTGCCTGCACTCATTTATCATTTCCACACTGTGCCACGTAGGGCTGCATGATATTGGCAAAAAATCAAGGACTAATGTTGCAATTTGACTTGCAATTTAGATCCAAACACTTGAGTGAAATGTTGGAATCATGGCCATAGAATAATTATTCTAATTATGTAGTTGGAATATAGTGAGCAGTACTTTAAATACTTTGTTGTTTGACATTAGCCAGGGAGGAATTATTTTGATAGGGTAGTAACCAAGTGTTGGTCAGTGTTTTCCAGGGGACCCTAATTGAGATGTTACATTGCATGTTTGCTCTTACTTCATGTAGCTAGCGCTAGCTAACATATTCATGCTTTGCCTATTTCTCTCTGATTTAGAAGATACTGTTGCACAAACAACATGCTAATCTAGGCCTACACCAGTACTGGTATCAGGCTGTATAGCTAGCTACGTTTGCTCTGACTCAGTACATTTATTAGCTAGCTAGCTAACTAGCGATTTATTTTAGCTAAGAAAAGACAAACTAGCTGTTTGCAGACAGTAAGCTGCACAAACTAATAGTATAATTATAGAACGCTTGTGGATTTATATTAAGAAGCAAAGTGTAACGCCGTATCATTGTCACCAACATCTGACCATGCAGACAGTGAACAGCAAGTGCTCGTGACTGTGGTCGAGCAAAACCTGCTCTCCTTGAGTGACAGGGCAGGGCTTGGTGTGTGCGTGCAGCAGGAGGAAGGAGAGAAATGACTCAAGTAGCAAACGGAGTAAACTATTAAAAACGGATGTAATACACGGCGGGGGGGTGGATCACATTTAACAAACCAAACATTGAAATACCGTTATAGAAGGTAAAGTAAAAACCCAAAGCGGTCCGTGCATCAATACCGGTATATAGTGAAATACGGTATTCCGCCCAGCCCTGATGCCTTCTCAAATATTGCCATTTTAGCTGTTGCAGACTAATGTTTTGATACTTCATTTAGATGCCATGCTTTGTAGGTCATATGTATTTTAGAATATACATTTTTTTATAGCATTGGTTTGGAATAGTGTGTTCACTTGTTCCCCCCATCCCAGGTGTTCCTGAGGCGAACGGCCACTCCCCGGCCCACAGCAGCACCAGCCAGACGGGGAAGTCAGGAGCAGGGTCCACAGCGGGGGGGACGGGGGGAGGAGTTGTGGTAGATCTGACTCTGGACTCTGAGGAGGAGGAGGAGGAGGGGGGAGGGGCTAGAGGAGACAGCGACGACACTGAGGACAGCCAGGACAGCCCCGCCCCCAAGAGGGGCCGATACGACTATGACAAGGACCTGGTCACTGCCTACTGACTGGCGGACTGACCCCATAGACTGAGAGAGAGGGTTGGGCTAGACTGGAGGACAGGAAATCATTAGTCCCTACTACATCCCCTGCCCGCCCGCCCCCACTTCTCTGGTGTTTATCCACACACAGACACACTCTCATACATGCACTGTCAACCTCTGGAGTGGTTAGGTTTCATCTATACACCACTGGAAACAACAGCTCCCTAACACTTGTGGCCCTCCCCCTCCCAGCATTCGAAATCTGTATCCTCCCTCTTAGAGACTATTTAAAATGGTAACGTCCTCCCTAACTATTTCCCCCCTCCATCTCCTTGTACTTTGTATTTGACTTGAACTTAAGGCTCTCAAAGCCCCAAGCATTTGGTGTTTAGCCACTTTTTGTGATCGCAGGCAGTGACTGTATGGCGCATCCTCTGTAGTTCAATAGTAAGAGGTCAAGATAACCTTAATGAAGAATTTGTGACACAAGCCACAGACTATGATGAAATTGAACACCCCAACTTTTTCTTTCTGTTTAATTCATTCAGACAATGAAGACAAAGCAAATGGTCTCTGACTAACAGTATTTCAAAATGTTTTGTTTAAGTCAGAAAATCCCCCAAAATCATTGGTTTGATACTTCCCCCATTTAATTTTGTCCTTAGATGCTGACAACCTACCTCAGTCATAAATAGCGAACTTGCTTGACCAGAGAGAGTAGCACCTGAACTACGGTTGCTATAGTATTTTATCTAGGGTCTACTTTTCTTTCTTTTTTTTCTCGCTTCCTCGCATCACTTTAAAAACAATGAAATCCATTAAACATTTTATACAACTTGTACGGCCCAAATAGGGAATAGGTTATGGGAATTAGGGTCGTGTTCATTAGGGCACACATGGCAAAATGTTTTTTTTAAATGGTTTGTAACGGAAAACAAGTGTACCTCCCTGTTTCACTCTGTTTTGGAGCGTTTTTGTTTTGTGCTGAATACGACCCAGGAGTGCTGTATCTTTGAGAAGTTCTTGTAAGTACTCCCCACTGCATTGAAATCTACGATTTCAGTTGGTGTCTGAATAGATATTCAGTATGACAAGCAATTGTCATTGTGGTGGGTAAGCAGAGACCAGCAGTTATCATTTGAGGTTTTGGAACATACTCTTTTCAGATTCTGCCCAATGTTTGTGTTGCCAGTGTTATTCATATTGATCAAGGAAACTAATCGATTATTTTCACATGGCCATTTATTGTCAGTTTTCAACAGTTGGATAGTCTGTTGAGACCAAACACTGCTGCATTCAACCTTCTTCCCCCTAAATCATGAGAGCTTTACAGTGTTTTGAACCAGATTAGAGTTTTTCTTTCAGTTTCTTAAATTTGTTGAAATTATTTTTTGTTGAACAAGGCTCTTGACTAAAGAATGTCACAAATATTAGTATCCACACAAAACGGGTCAAAACCATGTTGAGGCAATTGTGCCAAAGCAGATGTGTCAATTATCTCTTGTTGCTAGGTCAGATTTGGGTGCCTTTTTTGTTTTGAGTTTAGATTGGTGGAGGCTGGAGCCCACAGTTGTTTGGCTATTTGAGCTGGTCTACACAGGAAGTCCCAGTAAGAAAATACATTATTTAAGACGGTTTGTCATTATTTACTGTTAAATTTTTTACGGAGTGGGGGACTTAAGGAGGGATGTATCTCCAGATGTGGAATGGTATTGATTTGTGAGTGTCGACATCCTTTTTGACTTATCTTTGTCTAAAGTATAGTATTTATTAATAATTGATTGCGTCACAACTTTGTTTCATTTGAAAGGCAGTTTGTATTAAATTGTACATATGTGGCAAGCAAGAGAGTGCTGTACCAGAGCCATTTATATATGTCTCTGTACTCTACACGAGTTCCCAGTAAGGGGTAGCAGAACACTTACGAAGCTGGGACTTTTTTTGTGAATGAATACGTGGCAGACTGAATGATCCAGGCTCAAGGCACTGCCATTGTTAGACATGTCCCTTTCAATCTGAGTAAACTGAGTTCTAACCAATATCACATCCTGCCTCCTCCCACTTCAACGATATTACCCTCAGAAATCAGCCTTTATTATGGCTGCTTCAGATTAGCTTTTTCCACAGGCACAGTTCAAATTGTAGTAAACATAGTTCATCTTTTGGGTTAAAACGGTTGCTGAGACTTATATTGAGACTTTTATATTTTTGTTCCTGGTCATTAGATTCCTCACCCCAGCGATAGTCCCCGTTTGAATTTGTACTGTTTATGGCATTTGTCTACTTTCAGGATTTTATAGAACTGAGTCTGTTGTAAATTCCTAGAATATCTCAAATGGTATTGGTAATACATGCATTTGACTATAGCATAAGCATATTTACGTTTTGTGATCATCCTGAATTCAGACTTGCATAGACACTCAGTACTGTATGAGGAAGCCATTGTGTGCAAGGTGTAGTAGTATACCTAATCTAATAATAAGGAGATGGTATTGACTGAGGAAACGTATGGGATCTAGTCTTCCACTTTTCTGCAGTACTCATGACATTTCCATATATATATAGCTTGCGGATTGTTATACCAATAGGTGAGTTTTGAAAACATTAAAGGTAACCCGCATTGTTTAATGGCATTTTCTCTGTCAAAGAACCCCAAACCGTAGCGGTTCCCTGAATATGACCATAGTTGTATGATTCATGCATTTTAAGCAACATGTTATTACGTCTAGCAGAATTTCATCCTCAACTAAGCCAATCTATCCAACAAATTACTCTACAGATTTGAGTCACATTGTTTTAATTTATAAGTGTAGAACAACACTGCGCAGATAACAGATTTCCTCAAGCTTTTTCATTTTGCGAGAGAGAGGTGAAGTACAGGTTGTTTCTGAGGAACTGAGCCAGATGAAGGTGAAACCTGGGTTAGGGTCCAGAGTGGGTTTTAAGCAAATGGAGGATCCGGTCTTGTTAGTGGCATCCCTTCTTATTATAACAATGCTTAAGGTAGCATGGGCAGAGCTTGCAATCCATGATGTAAATGTTTTGTTTGTCTTTTTTTATATCTTCATATGAAAAGACAATACAATTAAAATAATATTTTATTAAGCTTTGAATCGCCTCCAGTTGTTCCAAAAGTCAGACACAATAAAATCACAAATACCAGTATTGGAACTGATGCAACTTTAGGGGTAAGAGAGGTGTTTGGGTCATCACTAGTTACCACAGCCACAAAGTCATAATTATGGCTAAATGTCGCCTATTTCTACAATTTATCTTCTTAAAATCTGACTTTAACCTTAACAACACTGCTAACCTTATGCCTAACCTTAAGACCAAAAAGCAAATGTTCGTTTTCATGAGTTTTTACAGTATAGCCATTTTTGACTTTGTGGCTGTGGTAACCAGTGACAACCAGGCGGTTGTGGTGTAGATTGGTGTGATGTCCTTTACCTGATGCTGGGGCCTCAGGGACACATTTGTCTCCTTTTCAAAAATAACTGTCAAATTCTAAATAATCATATTCTAACACCTGTTATTTACTTGTGGAATTCAACTTTTTTTTTTTTTTTTTTTTTTTTTGAATTGTCTGCAAATTCATGTTAGCTTGAAAAGTAACTGAACTTCCTTCTGGAAAAATAAAGTTATTCAAAACAGAAATCATGATCAAATTACTTTTGCCAGTTTTTCCCCATGGCTAGATTTCCCTCAAGTTTAAACACTAAAATTAAACATTAATAAAATCAAACCATTTGAAAAGTTAAGTAAGTTTGTAAATTTAGAAGAGAAAGTACATAGTAGTTGAGTTGTTAGGCCTAGTTGTTGAAAACGGCTTCATTGTAATTTCTACAATGTGTCATTGGAGGTCGCTATTTATGAAACAGGGCTCTCTTAAAATCCCGCGATAGGTCAATTGCTACAGCATGATGGCTCAGGCTCGCGATTTTTGGAAGACTCCCTATGTTGCTGCTTCCTGTACCGAAACCCCGAATTCCGTCTCCGCAACCAAGCTTCACACCCCGGCCCCATACAAGGGAAGGTCTACCGGTGTACCCCTTTCACTTTCGAAGGCCAGTCATCCTCCGTCAGTGACCAGTCATCCCTGTCAACCACCGCCGTTGTACTTTTCGCGAGACTTGAGTGGCGAGGGCCGCTCTGATTTGAGGAAAGCAGCACACGATTTTCGTAGGGGAGGTGGTGCTAGCTGGACAAGAAGCGAAAGGAACAGTAATGTGTACAAATATAGTGTACTGTTATAGCTAGTTTGTTTTTGAAATATTCCTTACTCGTTAGCGATCTAAATAGTAAAATGCACCTGACCTGATGGTGACGTGTATGTGTGATTGTCCTTACAAACATCATCTATCTGTCATGCTCGCAAAGTAACTAGTTGGCGAAGCCACTAACAGCAAGCAACATTTACCCCTGTTGCTGTTTTAGAACAACTTTGAATTATCAGTCCATTGTACTGATTTGCGTCGGAAAGTCGTCCAGGGCACTGTAAAAGATTTCGATATGGCTCCGAAGAGAAGACCCGTTCCCCTAAATATCACGCCCATTGGAGAGGGGCAGTCCATCTCCACAACCATCGATGCTGCGTCCGAGTGAGTACTCGCGAGGGCCGAGAGTATGTCTATTGTGTACTATACTGATATTGGGCAAATTCTGGTTCTGGGGACTAGATGCACAATTTTGTTCCAGCCTAACACCAACCTAAGTAACACTAGACTAACACACCTGATTCAAACCAATCATGGCCTCAGTGATTAGTCGTATCCATGTGCACCCCAATGTCCCCAGGACCAGGATTGAAAATATGTTTGTTTAATATTGATCTGTGCCACGCTCACTCAATGCATTGCCACTTCTCAGAGCCAATCTGGAGGCCTTACAGAAGAAGCTAGGAGAGCTAGATTTGGACGAACAGCAGAGGAAACGTCTGGAGGCTTTCCTCACCCAGAAAGCCCAAGTGGGCGAGCTGAAAGATGATGATTTCCACCCCATATGTGAGCTGGGCGCTGGCAACGGTGGAGTGGTCAACAAGGTCCGCCACAAACCCTCCAGACTGGTCATGGCCCGAAAGGTGAGTCTACCCTTGTATCTACTTTTGACATTTCTCACTAAACTCAGTTGTAGATCCACACTACACTACTAGCCTTGTGTGCCAGGCTTCTAGGCTGAGACATACAGCCGTTGAGTCAGCTCTCCCTCTCACTCCACACACACGTCTGTTTAATTCTGGTTTATGGCTCTGAAACTGATAAATGTATTCTAGATGAGCACTTGATTATTCTTATGTTGCTCTCATCTGATCCTCTCCTCCACAGCTCATCCACCTGGAGATTAAGCCTGCCATCAGGAACCAGATCATCAGAGAGCTGCAGGTGCTGCATGAGTGCAACTCTCCCTACATCGTGGGCTTCTACGGGGCCTTCTACAGCGATGGAGAGATCAGTATCTGTATGGAGCACATGGTGAGCTTCTGAGAGAGACCGGGTTTGAGTTGAGGGGGTGGGTCGGTCGTAGGACAAACATTGTGCTGGAATGATGCCACTTGTCTTAAAACAACTGTGTGTCTGTGGCAAAAAGACTGATGTGTGAATTAGAATTTTGGCTGAGAGTATGAACATTTGTTTGTGGTTTTGAGACTGCAATGGTGCTTATTACAGGACCTGTGGCATAACACTAACAAACCAGTTGTAACTTTGTTTTAACAAGTTAAAATGTTGCAGTGGTTGTTATGATATATCTTAATCATGTCATGCACCTGGAGCAATTGTGCATTACAGTATGACAAAACAATACAGAATGCAGACCATGTAGACATTAAACCGAAGACTGTTGGGTACAGGATGGAGGCTCTCTGGATCAGGTGCTTAAGGAAGCCAGGAGAATCCCTGAGGAGCTCCTGGGCAAAGTCAGCATAGCTGTGAGTATTACTCCACTTAATTAATTAAGATTTCAATTAATTATTTGTGCTTAATTGGTGGTGCTTGCTTTCATTTGGTATTTTTTCATAAATACCCAAGGTATGTTTATTCTGAATAGATGAGTTTTACAAATTTATTGTTGCTCTAAACGCAACAACTTCACAGTTAGTCACAAGTGTGATCAAATCCACTCTGTTCCTTTCCCTTGTGGTTAAGGAGTTTTTTGTTTCTCAATGGACTGCTTTTTCTCCTGTCATTGTGATAATCATGAGGCAGGATCCTCAACGTGCAAGGCCTTCTCACTGTTCTCACCATTAACACTGTCTGCGTCAGTGCGTGTTTTGATGTGATATCCTGTATGGACTAAACTATGGACCCAGGCAGGGTAAAACATCTCAGAGCTGGTCTTTGTGTAGGATTTCAGGTCCAGGAAGTGTGGATGATGATACACTGTCAAGAGTATGTTGTGTTAAATAAAACGTTTGCATATCACTCTTAAAGGTACTCAGAGGACTTGCCTATCTGCGGGAGAAGCACCAGATCATGCACAGAGGTAAGAGACAGCTCTCTATTATGTTTTTGTGCATATAAACTATAAGATTTGAGACCCTGGGTGTAGTGTTTATTTGGACAGAGTGAATTAATGTGAGGTCCATAGTGTGTTTGGGTGTATCTGGAGTTGAGGGGATGTAACCTACTGTACCCTATTGGTTTAACGTTTTTGGTGTATAGTGTGGTTTTGGAGCTGACGGCGGTGGTGGAGTGTTTTGAGCTGAGGGTCGTGGTTTACATTGTTTTGAGTTAAGGGCCCTGGTTTGTGGTGTTGTATGTGGAGCCGATGGGTGGGCTCTGGTGTGTCGTGGTATGGTGTTGTTCTGGAGATGAGGGCCATGATGTGTTGTGGCAGGGCTGAGGCAGAGCTGTCTGGGAGCCCAGGCGGTAATTACAGGCTCTCAGATGTGATTACATGGCAGCCGCGCCCTGCAGCCCCCTCTCTCCCTCTCTCATACTCGCCCCTGTGTCTCCTCTGAAGTGGGAGGGGTCACCACAGAGGATGGATGTCAGGTCTACAACCCCATTATTCCGTTTATTTTTTCCAGACTGTTTGTGACTAGGGGGATTGAGGAGGATTTGGCTTGTTTGTATGGTCTCAACTGCAACGGTAGTGTTCAGCGCTAGCTACCAGAATTGGAGTGGCTTTGTGAAATGTGTCAGTGTTGAGGTGTCTGGCATGGTAGAGGGGCTTGGACAGGGGGACGTGGTGAAGGGGCAGCTGGTGCTGCTGGGTCTGGGACCTCGGCCTTCTCGCTCTCTGGGACCTCAGCCCTCTCACTCTGGGACCTCACCTGTCGTCCCTCCCTGCTCTGCTCTGACACGCAGACGTCAAGCCCTCCAACATCCTGGTGAACTCGCGTGGGGAGATCAAGCTGTGTGACTTTGGCGTGAGTGGCCAGCTCATCGACTCCATGGCCAACTCCTTCGTGGGAACGCGCTCCTACATGTCGGTGAGTCAGCTTTCCCTCTCCCTCCCTGCCCAGGCCGCCCTGCCAAGAGCTGAGGCCATGCCCAGGAGTGGGGCATGGAGGCAGGCGCTGCCAGCCCTGCCCCTCCCCTCAGACACCTGGAGGGCGCGGTGCACAGAGCCGACCTCCCTGCCTGCCCACTTGGCCCGCTCTGTCTGCGTGTGACGTACGTGTGTGTTCCTCAACAGCCGGAGAGACTGCAGGGCACACACTACTCGGTGCAGTCGGACGTGTGGAGCATGGGCCTGTCCCTGGTGGAGCTGGCCATCGGCCGCTACCCCATCCCCCCGCCTGACGCCAAGGAGCTGGAGGCCATCTTTGGCCGGCCCGTACAGGACGGAGCCGAGGGGGAACCACACACCATCTCCAACCGCCTCCCCAGACCACCTGGAGGACGACCAGTCAGCGGTGAGAACTGACCTGAATCCCCTCCTCCTCCCACATGATAATACAATGTAGATGATATTAGTGCTTTTCAAACAGATTTCTTTTTGCTTTTCAATAAAAAGTAACTGGAATCAAAAAGAATAGAACAATTTTTGAAATTATTTTATTTATGATATCTAAATATCTCTCCATATTCTCCTCTTCCTCAGGACATGGGATGGACAGTCGACCTGCCATGGCTATATTTGAGCTGCTGGACTACATTGTCAATGAGGTCAGATGAACTGCTGACTCCACATATTATTCTCCTTATTACCAATTCTCCTTGTCTGTGTGCTCTGGTGATTTTTAAATAACATTTGTTGTCTTACACACCTTTTCCTCATTCCCAGCCTCCTCCCAGGCTGCCACTTGGTGTTTTCACCAACGATTTCAACGAGTTTGTGACAAAATGGTGAGCCCAAGGATTGATCATATAAGAATAGTACCAATTACCTCAGCACCTTTTATCGACAGCATAGAATCCCCAGTTGTTTTACAATGACTTTTCTCTGTTTGGTGGCTGTGTGTAGACTCAACACACGTCTTAGGACTCTTGAGAATGATTTAGGCCACGTCAGCAGAATGAGATTTATTGTGCAGCTTAACCAAACTCAATAAACTTCTGGAGTGTTTAGAGAGAAACATCTTCCATAGTGGAGAAAGCGTTCCTTTAATTCTTCTTTGGTGGGGGGGGGGGGGTTCTAATGATTTCTCGGGAGTCATGGAGATGATCAAATGTTTGTGTTAATAGTCTGATCAAGAATCCAGCAGAGCGAGCTGACCTGAAGATGCTGATGGTGAGTAGCTATTAACTGTTGACTGTTATTTGAAGTGCATCTATGGACAGTGAGGGAAAAAAGTATTTGATCCCCTGCTGATTTTGTAAGTTTGCCCACTGACAAAGAAATTATCAGTCTATAATTTTCATGGTAGATTTATTTGAACAGTGAGAGACAGAATAACAACAACAAAATCCAGACAAACGCATGTCAAAAATGTTATAAATTGATTTGCATTTTAATGAGGGAAATAAGTATTTGACCCCCTCTCAATCAGAAAGATTTCTGGCTCCCAGGTGTCTTTTATACAGGTAATGAGCTGAGATTAGGAGCACACTCTTAAAGGGAGTGCTCCTAATCTCAGCTTGTTACCTGTATAAAAGACACCTGTCCACAGAAGCAATCAATCAATCAGATTCCAAACTCTCCACCATGGCCAAGACCAAAGAGCTCTCCAAGGATGTCAGGGACAAGATTGTAGACCTACACAAGGCTGGAATGGGCTACAAGACCATCGCCAAGCAGCTTGGTGAGAAGGTGACAACAGTTGGTGCGATTATTTGCAAATGGAAGAAACACAAAAGAACTGTCAATCTCCCTCGGCCTGGGGCTCCATGCAAGATCTCTCCTCGTGGAGTTGCAATGATCATGAGAACGGTGAGGAATCAGCCCAGAACTACACGGGAGGATCTTGTCAATGATCTCAAGGCAGCTGGGACCATAGTCACCAAGAAAACAATTGGTAACACACTACGCCGTGAAGGACTGAAATCCTGCAGCGCCCGCAGGGTCCCCCTGCTCAAGAAAGCACATATACATGCCCGTCTGAAGTTTGCCAATGAACATCTGAATGATTCAGAGGAGAACTGGGTGAAAGTGTTGTGGTCAGATGAGACCAAAATCGAGCTCTTTGGCATCAACTCAACTCGCCGTGTTTGGAGGAGGAGGAATGCTGCCTATGACCCCAAGAACACCATCCACACCGTCAAACATGGAGGTGGAAACATTTTGCTTTGGGGGTGTTTTTCTGCTAAGGGGACAGGACAACTTCACTGCATCAAAGGGACGATGGACGGGGCCATGTACCGTCAAATCTTGGGTGAGAACCTTCCCTCAGCCAGGGCATTGAAAATGGGTCGTGGATGGGTATTCCAGCATGACAATGACCCAAAACACACGGCCAAGGCAACAAAGGAGTGGCTCAAGAAGAAGCACATTAAGGTCCTGGAGTGGCCTAGCCAGTCTCCAGACCTTAATCCCATAGAAAATCTGTGGAGGGAGCTGAAGTTTCGAGTTGCCAAACGTCAGCCTCGAAACCTTAATGACTTGGAGAAGATCTGCAAAGAGGAGTGGGACAAAATCCCTCCTGAGATGTGTGCAAACCTGGTGGCCAACTACAAGAAACGTCTGACCTCTGTGATTGCCAACAAGGGTTTTGCCACTAAGTCATAATAATAATAATAATAATATGCCATTTAGCAGACGCTTTTATCCAAAGCGACTTAGTCATGCGTGCATACATTTTTGTGTATGGGTGGTCCCGGGGATTGAACCCACTACCTTGGCGTTACAAGCGCCGTGCTCTACCAGCTGAGCTACAGAGGACCACAAGTCATGTTTTGCAGAGGGGGTCAAATACTTATTTCCCTAATTAAATTGCAAATCAATTTATAACGTTTTTGACCTGTATTTTTCAGGATTTTGTTGTTGTTATTCTGTCTCTCACTGTTCAAATAAACCTACCATTAAAATTATAGACTGATCATGTCAGTGGGCAGTGGGCAAACGTACAAAATCAGCAGGGGATCAAATACCTTTTTCCCTCACTGTAGTTGGACAGTTCAGCTCTGTTTGTTCATTGGTCCTCTGTAGCTCATGGTCCTCTAGCTCAGTTGGTAGAGCATGGCGCTTGCAACTTCATGATAATGGGTTTGATTCCCGGGACCACCCGTACGTGAAATGTATGCACAAATTAATAAAAGCGTCTCCTAAATGACGTATTCTACTATATTTATTATATAATTGAGGTTTGTAACCACATTTTGTAGTTTGCAAATTGGCTATGTTCCCTACTGTACATGCCCTTTCGATATCAGCCATGGACTAATATTGATGTGTTAACTAACATGCGTTTACTGTTTGTTATTGTTTAGAACCACACGTTTATCAAGCGTGCTGAGGTGGAGGAGGTGGACTTTGCTGGCTGGATGTGTAAAACCATGGGCCTCAACCAACCCAGCACCCCCACCCGTGGTAGTGAATGAGCAGCCCAATGCCAAGCTGCTTCCCACACCAGGATCCCCGGTGTCTCATTGTCACACACACTTTGACACCCCTTTCATCTTGCTCTTAAGAGGTTTCAGCTCTTTCTTAAGTATACTTATCATCAACAGGGCCCATTTACTCATTGTATGACCACATATTTCCCCATACCAGTGTCAGGGTAGATCCATACACATCATGCTATTTTCTCCTATCATCTTATTAAAGATCAGGTATAAAGCATGGAAGGACTGCCAGTTTATCATTTCATGAATTGCCATTGATATCATCTTACCACTTTTGTATTGATACATTCTGTATTATGTTCTATGGTGTGAGAGTTGTTCATGGTTTGTGCAACAGCATATTGATGTAGGCTGTAGAGGGGCTATCTTTGACAATGAAAAAGTGTCCATGACAGAAATCAAGTTAAGTGCTTTGAAGGTACAGGAGGGCTGCAAACCAAAGAAGGTTCTCATCATGACTAATGTTTTGGATATAATGCCTGATCAAAGTACCTCGTTTTGTACATTCATGACCAGTACAGTTTTGAGAGAGGAGTACTTTGAATGTTGACATTTTGATTTGATTATAATGGTAATTAAACACATCAAATGTGCTCATTTTACAAAATGGCATGATTTACCATTTTATATTTTCCAGACACCCGAGATCATGTTTTTTTTTTTTTTTTAACGTGTATTTGTATCAACTGCCAGGAACGCTCGTGTCAAGTTAGAATCTCTCTAACCTTGACTACAGATGCTCTGAAGGGTTCTGATTTTTTGCCAGTCTACTCAACTTATTCCCCCGAGTGTTTCGGTTCTGCTCCACTGTTTTGCTTTGCGTGAGTAAGTGTAACCTACGCTCCAAGCTTTCTCTTTGTGAAGTCCCAGCGTGGTTGTAACATGTATTAGCCTGTCGTCTATAAGAGCCCATGTATTCTCTGCTGGCTGATTTTATAATTCCCAACAGACTTGCATTTGTTGGTAACAAAGTGGATGCATTGTAGCCTGTAGGTGTATAAAGCTATAAACAGTACGCAAGTACTATTTAGCAGTCTTAAAAATGTTTTTGACTCGTTTAAAGGTAAATGGAAGAGATGTCATTTTATTTTAAGAAAATGTGTTGGATACGGTTATAATGTAAAAATAAAACTTTGTGAATGTTTATGGCAATTTGTTTTTATGTGGGAGGATTTTGTGGTTAGTAATATAAAAAATATTGGAAGAACTGAATGGCGTTGCCCTCTTGCAGGAGCGTTCCTTTAGATGAGACGTGTAGAAAGCACTCCGAGGACCCTACCTGAGGCTTACGGGGAAAGATTGGAGGTAACAAGTCCCAAAGGATGTTCTTTACTCAGGTTATAACATGCTACACATCCTCTAAGGCAGATCTATGCGGAATGTGCAACATATTTCCCAAGTATCTACATACTATTACAATAGCTTTCACCCAGATAACTGCTTTGGATACTTCTATTAAAACTACTTCTATGATATTTATCTCAGCATTGTTCTTCAGTATAGTTTGACTAAAGTTTCTCTCGCCTTTGGCCTGAATTAAATCAAAACCATGGCTCAGCCACAAATGACAAAAGCAGAGTTGTTGGTGGGTGTCTGTGGTGGGGGGAGCACTAGTTTATATTGGACTGTGAAGACTGTTGTAATAAACATGGCTGACCTCTGGAGAGCTACCAGAAGGGAAAATTAACCAGTTTGACGGTTTGTTAATTATTTCAGATTTGTATGAAAATTATGTATTGTAGCTATATCTTTCTCTTAGCTGTAACTCACTTTTAAGCAAAGTAGAATTGTATTTTTTTTTTTTTTTAAACATTCATTTTTAGCCGTGTAAATCGTTTATATTAAGTGTGGAACATGTATAGCATAGATCCTGATCAACTGAAATGATCCTGCATTTTTAAATATAGTATGCGTTTTGTCTGATTGTGAACTACCTCTGCTACCTACTGTAGTGCAGACACTGCCCTCTAGGCTGGGTATGTGTTACTGCCTCTCCCCATTCTGTCAGAGCATGCCTAGCCTAGTTCTCCCCACAGTGCCAAGCCATGCCACACAGTGGGGTGCATCAGATTCCAATCAGACCGAAGAGACACCATTCATGGCTAGCTGTTTCATCACATTACATAAGGTAAGCCATTTCACCTCATACATGATAAATGCATTCATACTCCGTGTGTAGGCCAGTCAAATATAGTTTAGAGTATGGAAGATCTCCATCCCACTCTACTGCAGTGTGACTGACTGTGACTGTCCAGGTGTACAGTGTAGAAAATGTGCGTAGGCGTGTTAGAAATCAGTAAAAATGAGTTGTCCTTATAAACGATATAAAGCCAAGTGATTGATTTTGACTGGTGTCTTACACGCCGCCTAAGAAACATTGGTGAAAGTGGGCTTGGTATAAATGAAGAGGTGAGGCATGTTCTAAAGCCTTACCTGTATACAGGTATTACTGTACAACGTGAGAAGGGGGAGAGACGGGAGGTATGAGTGTTGAGGGGGTTGCTGTGTCCTGGAATGTGCCAAGGCTTGTTTTTGGGGTGGGACACTAGGACCTCAGGCTATGGGATGGGTGGGTGCGACTCATCTCAAGGCGCGAGAGAGCGATACAGTAGGAGAGAAGAGAAAAGACGAGCAACAACTATAATCAGATCATGGCCAATTAATCTGGATGCTATTTACAACTGTATCGACATATATTTTCAAAACTAAGAGGATGAAGTCAAGTACTCATTTGTCATTTTTTATTATGTGATTGATATGACGAATGTCCACTCTTGATCGCAGGTGAATATCTCTTTTACTTTGCTCCCCGGAGAGGAGAGGAAGAGCAACATTGAGGGGAATGCTGTTTCTTTAAGAGAGAGGGAGGGAGAGCGAGAGAAAGGGAGGGACCTCTTTGCCCTCCAGAAACCAGGAAGGGAATTGAGTTTATCTGCTGCTGCTTGGTTAGCGCATATGGGGCTTTGAGCAGCACGACAGTTAGAGAGAGAGAGAGAGCTCCAGAGAGGAGGAGAGGAGGGCTGAGCTAACCCACAACAAGCACCACCACGGCCATCGCAGGTGAGCTAAAGGCACCCCTGCCTACCCCCCACTGTCCACCCAGGGCCTGTCGACAGGAGGGAGCAGGCACAGGAGGAGAGGAGAATGAGGGAGGGGGACAGAGAGAGAGACGAGAGACCAAGGGGGTGGGTGAGATGGGTCACAGGCAGTAGTTATGGTTCTGTTTTTATTCCTGCTAAACTACTTCTCTGATTCCTGCTTTTACCTTTTGGGCTTGCTATGATAACGTTTTATTTGGTTTGTTTGAGGCATTAACTTTTCAGGCAGGTGGAAGCACTTAGGGGAGGAGGAGGATGGGGACGTTCAGGAGGGTGGGTTCTAAAGAAGAGGAAGGAGGAACCAAAACTAATTTTATAGGACAAGGTACGATGACAAGCGAATGACTTTTCGGGATGGTGTCATTCACTAAGAAATCATGCTTGGAGAGAGAAGTTACGAACAATGCGTGTTAAATATATTTTAGCTTTATTGTACATTCTTTCCTGCTGTTTTGGAATTTATCAGAATAAGAATGTGTTCATTTAGGTCAGGAGTCTTGATGTGTGTTTAAAACATAGACAGAGGGGTTGTGTCACTGAATGCTACCCCAGTGTTTGGCTGTGGCTTAGACAGTTCTGGTCGAGACCCATTTCTTCGTATGCAGCACGGCCCTGTTTGATGGCTGGTCTGTACTTTTAATACCTGGCATTCTGCTAGCAACATCCTGAAGTGTATAATTCAGCCCTGAGTGCTTACGTTGGAACAGGCTTGGAGAAGTGGGGGTGGTGAGGGACGGAAAGCTGGGACTCGTAGTTCGCAGCAGGGGCTGTGAAGCAGGTCAAATAGCGTTTAAGGACTCCACATCCCAGAGTGCCTTGCCCTTGGCCATACAGGAAAGGGAACAGCTGCCAGCCTATCCCAGCAAGGAGGTGTGGTGAGTGAGCAGCTGTCAAGCCAATCACAGAGGGGGAAGAGATGCCAGAGCGGAGCAGTGGGCTGAAAATAGAGGGGGGTGGTAGGTGTCTGCTTGTTTGGGATCAGGCAAGGGCTTGCCTGTATGACTAGGGCCACTCGGAAGTTTCCTGTCTGCAAAAGCTCCAGTACTGAGGCACCAGGCAGGGCCCTGCTCAGACACGGAGACAGCAGAGCAGGCAGGAGAGCCGGACAGGGCCTGGGGAAGGGACATACGCTTCTGCTTCAGCCCAGCTGGTAAGAGCTCAAACTGCACTCTCTCCTGACACTGAGGAGAGTGAAAGAGGAGGGGGAGAGCTTAGGAAATAAATACCAGGATCTGCGTGTGTAAGAGAGAGAGATGGGGCTTGGTAGAGTTCAGAGTTCCTGACCCACTTGCAGATAAAAAAGAGACGGCAAATAGGGCACTGCTCAGAGCAGGTTGAGCACATCATGTTTAGAGAGACTGTTGTTGTCTTAAAGTTTTGGCAATACACACTGTGCCCTTTTAACCCTTTACTTACTGGGTTGATTTAAATGAGTAGTTGTTAATCTAATCATCTGAAATAGTGTTATTGTGTGTAATGTTAATGCTTATTGTTGTTGTTATTAATGTATGAGACTAGGAATAAGGGAGCCAACTGCAGATCCTTTATATATCCTTACCTCCAGGCACAACTGTGACGGGATGGAAGAAAATGTGACACCTCTTGTAGACAATTTCACCTCGTTAGTGGAGTGTAGTAAACGAGCTGCCATAACACAATCACAGCACATGGAACCTTGAGCAACTGGAAACTTTACCCTCTGCCCTTGAACTCCTTTATTCGTTTATTAACTTTCAGTTCTTCTCCACGGCTGCCCACACCCTTTTTGTCATTCTCTACATCCCCCTTGCCTCAAGTAGCCCCTATGGCATTGTGTGATTTGTGTCACAGCTTCATTTAGTCTACGGTATCTGTCCGTACATTGGTGGTTTGTCAAAAAAGACGTTGCAGGAACATACATTATTTTTCTCATTCATGGATGCATATTCCTGGCAACACATACTTGTTGGACTTGTTTTGAAGTGTGCGGGTACAGCGAGAGAGGGAGGGGAGTGGTTTATTGTAAGACGTCCAGACTCAGGGAAGTGTTTGGTTAGCTTTCAGAGACAGAGTTTGAAACATTATTAATTCTGTCAAATGTTACAGTGTTGATGTCATAATGTTACTCATGCCACTCCTGAGTGCCAATTGCAAAAGGCTGTACTTTCTTTCAGCCTGAGTAAATTCCACTAAGAGGTTAAGTTGGGAGACTCCATGTTACCCACAATAGACTCAAGAGGAATTGTAGGGGACTTCAGTAGCTGTGGGTAGGCCCTAGACACCACCCATCAATTTGGCGGTGAGCATGTTGAATACAGTTTGATATTCCTGTATGTTATGCACTATAATGCCCCAAACTAGCAGGTCCACAGTGACAGGAGGAGACAGGTTGCATGCTATTACACTGCCAGGCCTTGGAAGGCCTCGTTTTTTTGGGTTATGTTGCTTTTGGTTGGTGCACTAAACTATAAGCTGCCCCCTTATTAAGGGTAAACTCCCCTTGTCAGCAGCTAAATGTCCCACTGCTCCTGGCTCAAGCTGACAAACAGACAGACAGGGCTCTGTGTGTTGTGTTGTTGTCGTGGAGTCTTGGGGGAGTCATAGGGACTGTTCTGGGCCTGCTGGTTTATGAAGCAAGCAGCTCACACAACCTGATCAAATTAGAGGCTGAGATGCAGCCCAAGGTTAGACTAGGCCGTTGTGTTGTGAGTCACGTACATTGTTTACTTTTATGGGGGTGGGTTGTCTCCAAGATGTCACACGTTTTTTTGTGGCTTTGCTGGATGTTGTCGTTGTTTTTATACATTAGACTCGAGACAACCTTAAACATTTGGTTTTTCTGACAACTATTGTCTGAGTGAGTAATCCCATGTTGTCCTAAGGCACTACGTAGGGATAAATGAGAGTTAGCCAAACTCTCCTGTGATCATGGGAGGGTACCATATGACAATCTCATGGTTGGTGAGTTCTCATCTCTAGACGTGGGCTGGTGGGTGGGTGTTTTAGCTTCCCCAGAAAGCTGAAGGGGAAGTGGGCAATGTGGTGGGCCGGTGACTGAGAGAGCAAGCGAGAGGGAGAAAGAGGGATGGTCATCTGATAACAGAGCGGGTTCTGTTACACGCCTGTCACAGACACACAGGAAGTCCTCTGCCTACAATGTACGGCAGCGCACACAGATTGGCTCAGGGGAGGAGTTGCTGCTGGACTTGGCACTATGGGTGTAGCTAACGGCCTACTAGGGGTTCTGTTTCTGGTGCCACGTGGGAGTTTGGATCCACTACTTCCTGACTGACAGCATGGCAGTGTTAGGAAAGTCTAGCTCCAGCAGCAGAAGAGGTTGTGTCTCTGTAACACTGCTGCCAGATGTGCACGGCTGTTTCTGGACCAGCTAAGTCAGGCTGGAGGAGGAAGGCAAAGAAAGCCAAGTAGAGCCTTCACTTTGGTTTACTTTACTTTGCAAGGAGGAGGGGGATGGTACAGTTAACCCATACAGTAGTGAGTTAGTGATTCCCGACAGTGGCTCTCCAGCTATCTCTTGATCTCTGGGGTAATGGTACCCTTAAAGGAATTTAGACCTTTGAAATTAAATCATAAAAATCTCCCACTTCCCCTTGCTCTAAACTTTTATTGACAAACATTATATAGTGATTTTAGATAATGGTGTCGAACCCTTCCTGCAGTGAGGGGTTAATTTCTTACAGTGGCTAAGTAAAGGTTTCTCAAGTCTCTGAGACACTTTCATTTTACAGTGTTCCGTGGGCTGATGTCAAGGTTGAGCTTTTAAGACTGCCTCACCCACCTACCTTTCAGTCATGGGCATTGTCTGATTTTTGGCAGCCATCTGCCATTTCAAGTCAAGCAGCCCAGCCCCACAACTCCAGTTTTATCAGTTGCTCACCCTCTTCCTGCTTGCTCCCAATACAACCAATCAGGCTTCCTATCCTAGCAAGCCTGGTAGTAATGACTCACACAGCCACACTAGCACTAGGCCAGGCAGGCTCAACCTCAGTCAGAATCCTGTTCTTCTTGGAACTGGCCAGCCACCCCCCCCCCCATCCCCCCTCCCCTCCACATAGCATTTCTGATTATCCTGTAATATCCTCTGTGACTTGACCTTGAACCCTGGTGACCCCGGTCCAGTGATTCCCTTTCTTTGGGCTTTCATGCACTCCTGTCACTAATCATCAGGGGGCTGGGCTTATCCTGTGACAGTCAGCCAGGGAGAGACAACCTGCTTGAACTCTGCTGTCCATCTGTATTACCCAATCTATGCTTCTAGGAGTTAGACCCTGGCTTCTGCTGTCGTTGTTTCACTCTGGTTCGGTTATTCACAGATATGCTACTGATCGCCCACACACTTGCACTGCTTGTACTGCTAAGGACGCTTGTTTTCTGGTCTCTGTTGCTCCCTTCAGCAGAGCAACAAAGTATTGTGGTGTTGACTGCGCTTAAAAAGCATCATAGTAAAGAACTTCGAGTTTAAGTGACATTAATTGTTGTCATGTAAGGAACACCTGAGGTTGATCTAGGTAAGGTCGCTAGTCATTGTACTCCAGGAATGAATGGTATGTGTAGGACAGACTGTAGATCCTTTGATACTGCTTCCAGTTCACCTGAGATTATATTTCCAGGTAAACGCACCACCCAGTTTATAACCACTTTTATAACTACCGGTTTAACCACAACATATCACTGCATTGGTAATTAAATAAGAAGGGAACTAGCTAGGGGAGAAGCCCATCTATCACTCACAGGTTTTAAGAAAAACCCAGGGTTCCCCAACTGGTGGCCCGTTGGTTTTATTTGGCCCCCCAGGTTTTCTGAGCAAAAACATTAATTTTATTTTTGAGAATTTTCATTGTTGGACATAAGACTATATAAACACCAAGAAATCGTCTCCAAATGATTTCAATTTTGGAAATCTATTCCCAAGTATTCCCACGCATAATAGAGAGACACGTGATCATATACAAATGTAAGCAAGGTTTGAAATGATTATGTTTTAGTCAAATATATCCATTTGGGCTGTTTGCAGTCA
The DNA here is from genome assembly GCF_964263955.1 of Coregonus lavaretus. Classification (NCBI taxonomy): domain Eukaryota; kingdom Metazoa; phylum Chordata; class Actinopteri; order Salmoniformes; family Salmonidae; genus Coregonus; species Coregonus lavaretus. Next base: position 36,418,626 of record NC_139993.1, on the reverse strand, counting down.
ATTTGCAGTCTTTAAATTATTTGTAATTATGTTCCGGCCCACGACCATCCGCTCAAGAAAAAATCGGCCTGCGGCTGAATCTAGTTGATGATCCCTGTCCTAGAGTCTTGCGTTGGATCATCCCCGAAATCTCATCTTGATAGCTGCTCTCAACGTTTGCTTGGCGCACGCGCAGGGGTTAGTGTTGAGTGATGGTGGGGGAGGAGTGGGATCTGCAGCAGTAAGTAGTGGTTTGACTTGCAAAGCAGCACCCTGTGCATGCGGAGTGGGACCCAGTGAACCAGGCAGGCAGCTCTGGGTCGGTGGCAGCCCTGGGAACTGAGACGGTGTGGTGCTGCGGCCTCTGTCACCCACAGCCATGAATAAGTGATAAGGAATGTTTCAAGCCATGAGAAGGTGTCAGGATCAGGTTTGTTTGCACAGTTTCTCCTCCTCTTTCTTTCTTTGGTCATCTTTGTGGGTTATTCCTGTCCAGGGCCTCTACTCTCCCCATAGCTCCTGTGTAAATGACAGGACAGAGCACCTGGATGCCTCAGTTGACTGTATGAGGGAGCTAGGCTGTTTTGAACTCCTCTCAGCCTCCTCTCCCCGCCACAGATCTGTGTGTGACCCAGGATCAGGCATATATGTCCTGGGGATAATGGGTAAGCAGGTTTGCACCAGGGGCCAGCCCAGCAGCCTGGTGAAGTAAGCAGCAGCATCAGTGAGAGCAGGTTGACTTGGCTTGAGTCTCTGGGCTCACCCAGGATCTATTTCCACACTGTGAAGGACGTGACCGTTATCCCTGTGGTTGCCCTCTCTGCCCTCACTCCCCTCCCACAGCATATTCAGATGAGAGCTGGAGGATAATAACATTTGCCCATGCCATGTCAGACAGGGCAGTTTTATCAGAAAGACAATGGGAGAGGTTGTAGTGGCGGTGTGGTCAGTTGCGTATCAGAATGGTAGAGGGTTAAAGGAGAAAGAGAGTAGGCTAACTGGGTTTGAGCCGAAATGAAAGGCCTTTATGTCATGAATAAAAGACACAAACTACTCTCAATGGGAGCAAGTGGGACAGTATTATTTGCATGTGCAAGGCTGCAAGCTTGTTTGTTTTAAGATTACCACGAGACAGATGTACCGGTTTTCCATGCTTAGAAAAGCGTTTATACACTCAATGGCCAGTTTATAAGGTACACCCATCTAGTACTGGATCGGACCCCCCTTTGCCTCCAGTACAGCCTGAATTCTTCGGGGCATGGAAACGTTGCTCAATTGGTATCAAGGAACCGAACGTGTGCCAGGAAAACATTCCCCACACCATTATACCACCGGCACCAGCCTGTACCAATGACACCTAGCAGGATGGGGCAATAGATTTATGCTGCTTATGCCAAATCCTGACTGCCATCAGCATGACGCAACAGGAACCGGGATTCGTCGGACCAGGCAATGTTTTTCCACTCCTCAATTGCCCAGTGATCGTGTGCCTACGAGCCGCTTCTTCTTGTTTTTAGCTGATAGGAGTGGAACCCGGTGTGGTCGTCTGCTGCAGTAGCCCATCAATGACAAGGGCCGACGAGTTGTGCGTTCCGAGATGCCGTTCTGCACACTACTGTTTTACTGCGCCGTTATTTGCCTGTTTGTGGCCCACCTGTTAGCTTGCATGATTCTTGCCATTCTCCTTAGACCTCTCATCAACAAGCTGTTTTCGCCCACAGGACTGCTGCTGACTGGATGTTTTTTGTTTGTCGCACCATTCTCGCTAAACCCTAGACACTGTCGTGTGTGTGTGTGTGTGAAAAGCCCAGGAAGCCGTACGGTTCTGAGATTCTGGAACCAGCGCGCCTGGCACTGACGATCATTCCACGCTCAAAGTTGCTTAGGTCATGCGTTTTTCTCATTCTAACGTTCAATCTAACAGTAACGGAATGCCTCGATGCCTGTCTGCCTGCTTTATATAGCAAGCCACGGCCACGTGACTCACTAGGAGCAAACCATTTTCTTACACAGTGGGCAGTTTATTAGGTGTTTATGTCACATGAGTTTACATGACTGACAGGTCTAGTTAAGGATATTAACCTTTGTCACAGTGTTGAAGGAGTGGAGTTAATAGCAGAGAAAGTGCAGTTAGGTTTGTAGCACTACACAGAGTTGACTTCTCAGAGAGCATTACCTAAGTATGACCTGTGGTTAGTGCTGACATGGTGCCAGGATTCTAGGTGTGGAGAGAGGTGTAGCTTTGTAAAGAGGTGTGGGATAGAGCTGAGCAGGGGAGAGGAGAGGCAGCCAGGTTGAGCAGGTCTAGTGTACATACCAAGAGGCTTGATCTGAAGGAATGTCATTTGAATGCATTGCTCTTATCGAGAATAATCCCCCTGGCCTCACCCCCTGCTGGGTCTCCCTGGCAGATGGGGGGGGGGGGGGGACTGGCTTTCGTGTGTGTGTGTAAATGGACAAATCAGGGAGGGCTTGCGTTGCTGAGCCCCCCTCCCCCGCAAAGGCAGGCTGCAGTCTATAATTTTAATCCCCCTCGCACACGTGAGCGAGGGGACAGCCTTTCCTGAAACTTGGCACACAGTACAGGGTGGGGTAACCGGCTCAGACCGGATTGACAACCTCCCTTTTTAATACCGATCGCTCTCAGCTTGTGCGTGTTGTCATCCTCCAGTGGAGTTTTTCCACGGGGTCTGTAACCGGCAGCCTCCCCCTCCCCTAACTGACACAGAGCGATGCACACTCTGCTGCACAGCCCCGCCTCTGCTCCTCCTCCCAGCATGCACTCTGATCCTCCCTGCTCTCCCTTAAACTGCCCTTCACTCTCTCTCATGGTAATAGATTCAGCAGTGGGCCAATATATCCAGCATTCCGGATACAGCTAATTCAACACTGAAGGATGTATGCCCTAGCTATACTTTATTTTCTATTAGATTGGTCTGTAAATACAGTAAGTCTGCCAATAACTGTTCGTCAGTGAAATCATGGTAACTGTAGTGTTGTACGTTGGTGATGTTACAACATGGCTCACCTCCAGGCTCTTTAGTGGACTCTGGGGCCTGGTGTTTAACGTATGCAATGATTGACATGACGACAAGAAAACAGATTATGCACTACCCAATTTCGAAATTGCATTCTACTATTACAACTTTCAAGAGTAAGTTGAAAGCTGGACTGAGTTCCCTGCCGACCCCTCGCGTATGAGAACCACTGTTGTAGAGGACTGTAGTGATGGGGTGTTGACAGAGAAATCAGCCATTTTTGTAAACTTTGGGTTCTTCACAGTAACCGGCCCATAGTAACTCTGACGTGATTTGATCTTTAGTATCAGAGTGAGCAGAGTCAAAACTGGTCCATTATTGGTAATGACAAGCCATATTATTGTGATATTAGTAAGCAACATTTCAACACATGGGCATTTCCATCTAAAAGGACCGATGAGCACTGACGTGAAGTTCATAGGAGCATATCTAATTGGGTGTCAAATGAAAGCGGAGTCTATATTTTTGAGAAATTAAAGGCATACAGTTGAAGTCAGAAGTTTACATACACCTTAGGCTAATACATTTCAACTCAGTTTTTCACAATTCCTGACATTTAATCCTAGTAAAAATTCCCTGTCTTAGGTCAGTTAGGATCACCACTTTATTTTAAGAATGTGAAATGTCAGAATAATAGTAGAGAATTATTTATTTCAGATTTTATTTCTTTCATCACATTCCCAGTGGGTCAGAAGTTTACATACACTCAACTAGTATTTTGTAGCGTTGCCTTTAAATTGTTTAACTTGGATCAAACGTTTTGGGTAGCCTTCCACAAGCTTCCCACAATAAGTTGGGTGAAGTTTGGCCCATTCCTCCTGACAGAGTCAGGTTTGTAGGCCTCCTTGCTCGCACACACTTTTTCAGTTCTGCCCACACATTTTCTATAGGATTAAGGTCAGGGCTTTGTGATGGCCACTCCAATACCTTGACTTTGTTGTCCTTAAGCCATTTTGCCACAACTTTGGAAGTATGCTTGGGGTCATTGTCCATTTGGAAGACCCATTTGTGACCAAGCTTTAACTTCCTGACTGATGTCTTGAGATGTTGCTTCAATATATCCACATAATTTTCCTTCCTCATGACGCCATCTATTTTGTGAAGTGCACCAGTCCCTCCTGCAGCAAAGCACCCCCACAGCATGATGGTGCCACCCCCGTTCTTATAATAATAATAATAATAATAATAATAATATGCCATTTAGCAGACGCTTTTATCCAAAGCGACTTAGTCATGTGTGCATACATTTTTACGTATGGGTGGTCCCGGGGTTGGGATGGTGTTCTTCGGCTTGCAAGCCTACCCCATTTTCCTCCAAACATAACGATGGTTATTATGGCCAAACAGTTCTATTTTTGTTTCATCAGACCAGAGGACATTTCTCCAAAAAGTACGATATTTGTCCCCATGTGCAGTTGCAAACCGTAGTCTGCCTTTTTTATGCCGGTTTTGGAGCAGTGGCTTCTTCCTTGCTGAGCGGCCTTTCAGGTTATGTCGATATAGGACTTGTTTTACTGTGGACATAGATACTTTTGTACCTGTTTCCTCCAGCATCTTCACAAGGTCCTTTGCTGTTGTTCTGGGATTGATTTGCACTTTTCGCACCAAAGTACGTTCATCTCTAGGAGACAGAACGCATCTCCTTCCTAAGCGGTATGACGCATGCGTGGTCCCATGGTGTTTATACTTGCATATTATTTTTTGTACAGATGAACGTAGTACCTTCAGGCGTTTGGAAATTGCTCCCAAGGATGAACCAGACTTGTGGAGGTCTACAATTTTTTTTCTGAGGTCTTGGCTGATTTCTTTTGATTTTCCCATAATGTCAAGCAAAGAGGCACTGAGTTTGAAGGTAGATCTTGAAATACATCCACAGGTACACCTCCAATTGACTCAAATGATGTCAATTAGCCTATCAGAAGCTTCTAAAGCCATGACATCATTTTCTGGAATTTTACAAGCTGTTTAAAGGCACAGTCAATTTAGTGTATGTAAACTTCTGGCTTTGATATTCTGGTCAAACAGATGGAAAAGGAGTCTTAGATACATATACCAGAAAAGGTATTAGAAATACATTAAAACACAATGTTGATGAAAAGACCCCTGCCAACGAATATCAACACTTACTGTATATTTTGAAATGGTTTGCCTTCTGTAAGTTTAAGAAACGTTGTGCCTTGTAATTCCGTTACCACAAACCTACATATCTTCAAGATATTTTGTAATTTCTCTCCCTCATGAGGGAGGACAATGAAAGTTCACAGAAGTAACAAGTAAAGGTAGACCTACCAATTATAGTGTTTTAACTAATATCAAGTTTTCTTAATGAATTATTAAGTGATTAAAACTCTTAATTCTGTTACCAAATCGGTATCTGAATTACCGATAAATCAGTAACGGAATTACTGCAATTGAATTGGCTACAATGGGAAATCATAGTTGTCACAAACCACAGTTGGGTCACCTGCTACTGTCCTCCTGGCAAACTTATGTTCAGCTCATAACTGTTTTCATTCTGTCGTCTGGTGGTCTAAGCAAGACAGTGAAAACAGTCTGGACAACCTCTCTCTGTCTCTCTATTCATTCTCCAGTTAATGTCACATCTCCCAGCTCTTACAGACACCTACCATTACACCTACCACCTACCCTCTTTCAATTTACCGTAACAAACATCCTCACCCACTGAGCACCGACCGATCCTGGACGTACATGGACGTTGAAAAGTAGTTGAAATGTGGTCAGTCTGCCCTGGCCGGACCAAATCTGAACCAATCATAGACATCTGTTTCACAAGTTTGGACAGCAGTACAGAGACAAAGAACAGTAAAGTAAAGAAAAGTAGAGTACACAAGCGAAGTGAAATGGTCAGAGGAGAAGAGCGTGTAGATGTGAGAAGGAATTATACAACAAGCAAAGTGATCATGCTGTATGTGGCTCTATGAAAGTTAACTGTGTGTACAGGTGCTCAGGGGCGTAGTCATACCGCAGATTCTGTTGCAAGATATTTCTTAAACGGAAGCAAACGAAATGGGGAGGAACCTACAAGAATCTATCCAATAGAAACTGAACATTTTGTAACAGTTTGGATTAATGATTACACCCTAGATCAGCTCGATGCAGGCAAGAGTGTGCAAGGCGGTACTGAATGTGTCACTGTCTGTCACCTTGATTACTCTAATTTGTCTCTTGACCTGTGCACTTACGTTATAAACTTTCATTTGTAGGCTAGGTTGTAGCAACCTCATGGGTATAGGGCAAATTCAATAATCATGTGGTAGCCTAAACCTATCGATGTTACATTGACCTAGTGAATGGAATAGTCCTCCCAAATCCTGAATGGCACTAACCGCCACTGTACAGTACTATACAGTGGCGTTGAAAACACGAGTAGAGTACAGTATAATGTACTGAACATATCTACTGTGCTGTACTGTGATTTTCAAACTTGTGAAACATAGATATCTATGATTGGTTCAGATTTGGTGTGGTCTGGACCAATCAAATTTGGTCTTTTTTGGGGGAGGAGCTCATTTAGAATAATAGCTGGTCTTTAGAATAATAGCCAAATAGGCAAAATAAGGAATTGCATATTTCTACCTTTGTGTACCTATTCAGGATACATCACCATGAAGATAATGATATTCATATCCAGAATTAAGCATTTCTGTATAGTACAGATCAGGGATCCATGATCTAATTCTGTTACCGTAATTCCATTAACGGTTGTAAATTCACTTCACTTACTGTAGTTCAATAACCAAAATATACTTTTTTTAAACTCAAGTTATCATATCATAGCTGACACCCCATTCTCTCTGCAGGCATCTTTGATTCTTAATTCGGAGCAGATATTTAAGAGTTTTTTGAAAACATAGTCGCATAAAAAACTGAGGGGGATTTTACCATAATTCAGAATTTACCATAATTCAGTTCTTCCAGTAAATGTGTTTTTCTGAAATGTTCTGTGTAAATTGTTCAAAGTAGTCCTTGTGCATAGAGTTTTATGGTTTGTTTAACTGTTAAATCAATAGTTTTAGTTTGGCATACATTTTTAAAGTATAAAATTGGAATCAGACTAATTCCGTTACCGTGAAATTGCCCACATGCAACTCTTGCCAATATTATTTTCATGTATTGTCTCCGGTGTGAAGGCTGAGGCTTGTCAGAGCACTTTGAAATTACTGCAATTTCAAAATAACCCCCAGCCCTTACCCCAATGCCTACCATGCATTGCTACTGTAATATTGTACCTATCCAATCCCAAGGAGTATTGGCTAGGAATTGAATTGAGCATATGTGTGTCTTAAAGACTGAGAACTGATCCTCTCCTCCTCTTCCTCTCCCCCTCTTCCTTTTCTCCTCTTCCTCCCTCAGACAGGCAGACGGACAGACGGCAGGACGGACACGCGGGCGGCGGCTGTGATTGGCGGCTCGGCGGCAGGCTGGTGGAAGATGTCGTCGGGAGCCGGTGGGAGGGGCGGGCGGCGGCTCAGGGGTTGGGGGGGAGGGGAGGCAGCGGAGGAAGGCCCAGTGGGCATCCCCTTCCCCGAGCACAGCGCAGACATCCTGGGCAGTCTGAACAAGCAGCGCCTCAGCGGCCTGCTGTGCGACGTGCTCCTGATCACCCAGGATAGGGAGTTCACTGCCCACCGCTCAATCCTGGCATCTTGCAGCTCCTACTTCCACAAGCTGTTCACCTCGGGCCCCACCGCCAACCAGCAGAAAGTCTACACCATAGACTTTGTGACGGCCGAGGCCCTGGGCGCCCTGCTGGACTTTGCCTACACAGCCACGCTGACGGTCAGCCACAGCTCCGTGGGAGACATCCTGGCCGCCGCCCGCCTGCTGGAGATCCCGCCCGTCCAGGAAGTCTGCACTCACCTGCTGGACACCAAAGTGCTCTCCCCGCCGGTAGGCTGGTCGTCATGACAACACTAACTAACACTCCGTCAACAGTCTCTGTCCTATCATTACATCCCATCACATGGCCTTTACTAGTATGTCTCCCTGTGGGTAGATCTGCATCAAAATATAGCCACTTAGCAAACGATTTTGTCCAAAGCGACTTACAGTTAAAATACATGTATTTAGTGTGGCCTATGTGGAAATCAGTCAAACCACTCTTGTTTTGAGTTACAACTATTGTGTTGTAAGTGTCATTCTTGATTTCCATCCAACTGCGCCACCATAGACCACGTACCACACAACCTCTGTCTCGCGTCACGCTAACAAACAAACACTCCATCATCAGTCTTTGGCCATCACATAGTCAGCACGCTTACATCATGCCCTTCATTAATCTCTCTCTCTCACACACATCCACACCCTGGTGTCACAATAACACTGAACTTTTAACACTTACCCATGCTGGGCCAACATCAGTCTCTGAGTCTCAGGACAGCGTGCTCTTTCACAAGCTGCATTCTACAGACTAAGCATATTGCAGTTACATGCTACGCTTGAAAATGTAGAATCGAAGTAGCGTGGTCATATTCATGGTCATGTGTGCTTCTGTTGTGTGTGTGTTTGAGTATGATCGTGAGTGTATGAGAGTTATGGAGTCCTGTTTTGTTTTTTCATAGGGGGGCAGTGAGCGAGGAGAGGATGATGATGATGAGGGGGAGGGAGGGAAGGGTGGAGGAAGATGGGGACAGCAGGGGAATCGACTTCGGGCCCGGGAGTATCTAGAATACTTCCAGAGAGGGGCCCACTGGAGTAGCAGCTGCAGCACGCCAGAGCTCAGGGACATGCCCACACACCTGCACTTTAACCATGACAACGGGGCC